>NC_044550.1:123606793-124206793 GCF_007565055.1 Rhinopithecus roxellana | reverse complement strand
TCCAAGAGAAGTGATCTGTGTGGTAGATAAAATGTAAGGTACTATATCAATGCTTGTAAAATAATTATTACCATATTTTGGACATATGTTACATAATCTGGATTGGGATTTCCTAGTTCTCTAGTATAACAGTTCATTATTGGATACAAGAACAATGTTAACAATTATTAAAATGAAAAACTTGGCCAGGTGTGGTTGCTCATGCCCATAATCGCACTTTGGGAGGCTGAGGCAGGAGGATCACTTGAGCACAGGGGTTCAAGACCAGCCTGGGCAGCATAATAAGAACACATCTCTATTTTTCTAAAAACATGTAAAAAAAATTAAAAATAGTCACCTTTCCAGTGAAAAGATAAAGACAAAACATACAATTAAAAAGAATAGAGTGTCCCCTAAAATGAGAATAGATCATTTCAAAATGACATAAAATTATATAATAATATCAAGAATTAATTAAAATAATTATCAGAAACTTCAACAATAAAAGATACAAAATATGAAAAATCTCTAGTTTTTTAAAAATAAATTAAAGTTCTTCTTGATTAAAGTGTATCTTCTTATTTCTGTCTTACATGTAATATGAAAACAAAGACAGGCATATTTGCATGAAAGATAAAACTCTTTAAAAATAAAAAAAAAAGATGAGATTAAAATAGAAAGTCTAAGAATCCTGAGGAACAGCGTAAAGAACCTTGTGCTTATCAGCTTTATGTAATTGAAGATTTGCTGACCAGAAACATTTGGAATTTCCTTGATATTTCATGACATACTTGCGATTTTTAGCAAGATTTTGTGTATCAAAGCCCCCAGTAGGAGCCTTTTCTTCTATTTTTCATATTGCTAAATATGACTAATGGAGAAGACTTTTAAATGGAAAGGATAATTTTGCCTTGCTTGATGAATCTTGGTAACTTAGAATATGCATATGATTCAATAAAAGGAAAGTAAAATGGAAACAGTTTAGGGAAAATACATTACTAAAGAGAGTATTTAACATTGTACGTCAAAAAATTTATTGTTTGGCTGACTTTTTTACATTTTAACCATGACTGTAATTTTAAAATTGCATAGATACAACCTTTTCTGTCATGCCAGTCGGCACCAGAACCCGTATCCATTTCGATTGCTGGAGGCTGTGATGGTTGTTTGCTAACACCCCTGAACACAATTTTGGTTACTTTTGTGAAATTTATCCTTCGTGCATTCACAGTATAGAAATGTTACTCTAAAAATTAAAATCTATCAGTTATAGCAGAAAAGAGGAAATAGTACCACCAGGTTTAGGGATTTTAGTTAAAAAAATTAAAGAATAAAACATAACTAGGCGTAATGCTGACTTCCCTGAGTAGTCATTCAAAGGAATGTTTTCTTATTTTGTACATGCAAAACAAAGTCCAATAATCCTTGAATCAAGAAGGTTATATAAAACCAAGCATGTGATGATAAATAGGATTTCATTTAAAATTACTCAGACACAAGAGAGTTGACAGGGCATGTGATGTGGAAGGAAAGAGTTACTGACTCTGAGATGCAGAGCACAGAAAAAGACAGATAAAAATAAAATTAAACAGAGAGTGTTAGTAACATACAATTGTCTACATTTCGTGTATTTGTGCATAAATACTGAAGTTAAAATGAAATTGCTATCTAAAATGAGTGATGCTGTTAAAACAACACTGAATATATTGCTGAATTTTATATGTATATATATTTGATATATACATTCAATACATAGTTGCAACTACAACTGAAAATGAGAATACAATTTTACAAAATGTAGGTCATTCAAACATATACACTACAAATACTATTTATTAGTGCATTAAGACATATGTACACAGGAGTACATCTTGGAAATCACACTTTTATCAGTGATTTCTTTTCCAATGCCTTGTGACTGTGTAGACTGAGCAGAATGGTTAGGTCAGAGATAATGCTGTTCCAAGAGATTGTTGTATAAATCAGGTAAACAAGCCTTCTATTTCATTGAAATTAAGTTCATGGAATTATGCTTTGGACTCTGAAACATCTAAGAAAATTAAAAAGTAAACACCTCCCCTCTCCACCTCTTTGTAGACAAAATGGACAAAATTAAATTATCATGTCAGTAACGAATTATGTAAATGCATTATTTATTCATTTGCATATCAGGCAAGAGAGCATAAAGCCTTACTCACATAGATACTGCCAAAATATGGAAAAAATGACAGTTAAACCAGAAAGAATATTACTTACAGCCTGGGGAAAAAGCATGGGGAAATGGAAATTTGTATGCCAAAGAGTTACTATGCTAAAAGTAAATTTTAATTAATGAAGGACATGCAAATTAAAATGCTATAGAATATATTTACCATCAACTTAAAAGCAAAATTCACAGATTAGCAACATCATATATGGAACAGTAAGGAAACAGGTACTGTTAAGTACTACTGTAATTTCCATTGAATTTAATTGTGATATATTAAAACTGTAGTCCCGTATACTCTATTTACAAAATATCCCACCTCTAACAAACTATCCCTAAGAAATAAAATTTGAGAATATTGTTATACAGATTCAAGGATATTTCTATCAAGTATTGCATACAACAGCAAAAACTGGAGGCAAGCTAAATGTCCATCAGTAAATTATGACATACCACAAATTACAGAACATGATACAGTCATAAGATCAGATAGTTCTTTGTTTAATGATGTACAGCAATTTTGTTTTAAATTGTTAAAAGAAAAAAGCAAGTTGCAAACTAATGTATATATGTGATTTCAATTTAATAAAAATAAAATGTAAGCATATATGTACTATTAAGAATCTATAGATATTTAAATAAATGTATGAAAAGTTTGGAAGCACACACACATTGTGGGTACTCAATAAATGTGTATTTGGCTTGATGTTTAAATTCACTTGCCCTTAAGTTTTTCCAAACTCAAGCTAGTTCTGATATTGTGAGCTAAGTTTATTAGTAGTCATGATGAATAAATGTTGCTTTACTTTTATTTTTTATTTCTTCTGAATGATAAGCATTTGTTATTTCATCCTTCACTTCAACTTAAGTTTAATTATAACAAATAAAACTTTATACACAGGCACACAGTGTAGGTTTGGGCCTATCAGACATATTACATACCAGGAGAGGAATGAGATAAATACACAGATGACTATTAATGTAAATCATTATAAATCTGTAATTATAGAGGTACAAGTCAAGTTCTGCAGGAATTCACATGAGGACAGATTAGGTCCTGCTTTGCCAATTAGGAGGTGCCATTAGGGATTATTTTGAAGGAATAGTTGCCTCTTTTTGGGTGAAGACGCAAATTCCAGGCAAAATAGTGTAAAGCAAGGCTACAGATAAAAAATTTTGGCATCTGTTTGGCTAGATAATAGGTATATAAAATTGAAAAGTGTTGGAATTGAGAAAAGCACAGGACTACATTGCGATATGTAAATGTTATGTTTTGCCAGAGGACAATGCTAATGAGGAGACAAAAGGAAAGCCACTGAGGCAGGTATATTGGGAGAAGAACATGCGCTGTCTTCCTGCTGCGGCTATCCAAGTGACCATTCCACACTGATCGACTGCCAGTCTCAAAACCAGGAAAACACCAGCTCTATGAGTCTCTTAGACTAATGGCAGTATTATATGCCCATGCAGGAAAATTAACAGATAAAGCCGATAACATAGAGATGAACACTCCATTTGTGCCTATTTGGACTTTAGGTTCTCCAAAGTGTGCAAAGTTGGAAGATTTTCTCAAAAAGGCATGAGGCTTTACCTTTTGTGTTATAAATGTCCTTAGAGATGCCTTTTGACAAAATTATTAACAATTAACTCTTTAGAGATGAAAATGATCATACTGTAGAAACATAAGTAAATTGTCTGAATTTCTGAAGTAGAGTAGCATGTAATTTGGGTCAAAGTATTTAAAGAAAACAATAAATATATTGAAAGAAATTTGCAGCAAATATACTTATTTTAGGTACATAATAATTGTTTTACATTTTGCCCCTAAGATTAAGGAAGACTTTTGTTCTGACAAAGCTTCAAATTAATTATTTTTTAATAAGTCATTGAATGAGTGAATGGAAGATTCGCTTATTCAAGCCACAGACATTCGTTTTAAGAGTTCCCTTATTTCCTACTTGTGATAACATTAAGTAATGATCAAATATTACCTACTGGTTTTTCAGACCTCTGACAAGGAGTTTTATTTGAAACAATTACAATAGCCCTAGTGGACTATCCACATACAAGGTTAGAGGACATGCTGTAGTCACTGTTCTCTCCTTTTCAGTGATTTTCTTTCTCCTTTTATTTCCAAAATTAACAATATAGTGTCTAGTTACATCTTTTTCTTTATCACTTATTGCACAAAGAAGCGTGGGAATCCTTTATTTGCTAACAGAGCTATCGCAGAGTTGCAAGCGAACAAAGTTTTCTCTTGATAGTGAAAGATGGAAGCACTGAAGAAATGTTATGCTTTCTTTTGTGCTCTTTCCTTCTGTTATAAATTATATCAACAATTTCTTGGAAGTAAAATGGCCTAAGTTTTACTGTCACTTAGACTCAGGAACAGTGTGCTGAGTCCATGTGCTCATAGTTGAAGGAAACACTATCTCATGGCAAATATCACAAAAGGAATCTCAGCGTGCACGGGCTGGATTTTTTGAGGACCCTCTGGCACAATGATCCAAGCTATAAATATGCTCTGAAATGAAACAAGGGTGATGCAAAACAAGATTGTACTCAATTTTAAGATGATGGGTTAAGTGAGGAAGCTATTAAATCTTTACTGAGTAGACTGGAGATTATGAAGACTGAAAAACTGAAAAACGGCTGAGGACAACTCTCTCATTGGTTGTTTTCTTTGTTTCTGTTTTTGTTTTTGCTTGAGTAGTGCAGACCTAGATGACTGTCACTGAATCCAAGTGACAGCCACTCATTTTATGGACACACTATATGTATTAGTCCGTTTTCACACTGCTGATAAAGATATACCTGAGACTGGCTAATTTATAAAGAAAAGAGGTTTAATAGACTCACAGTTTCACGTGGCTGGGGAGGCCTCACAATCATAGTGAAACGTGAAAGGCACATCTTATATGGCAGCAGAAAAGTGAATGAGAGCCAAGCAAAAGGGAAAAACCCTTGTAAAATCATCAGATCCTGTGAGACTTATTCACTACACATGAGAAGAGTATGAGGGAAATCACCACCATGATTCAATTATCTCCTATTGGGTCCCTCCCACAACACATGGGAATTATGGGAGCTACATTCAAGATGAGATTTGGGAACACCACCAAACCATATCACTATGGAATCAATCAAGTGTGCTTTAGGGGCACCTCACCTCCTTCTTTATTTCAGCCTTCAACCATCATAACACAAATTCCCAATACCCTCTTTACTTGCCTCTTTCCTGTCGGAAGAAAAAATGACTTAGGTCACTTACATCTTGATGTAAACCAGTTTAATTTCTTTTATCTACTCTAGAATTATTTACATGTTTAAACAGAAAAGAAGAGCTAATATAGTTAAAGGAAATAGGAATGAGCTCTTAGTGGCAAAATTCCAGACACTGGTACCAGATAAGGTGGTTATTTTCATATTGCTGCAATGGAGTCTTCCATATGCTCTTCAAATCATTCTATGCAATAAAACAAAGTAATTTTCTTCTTCTTGGCCTAAGGAGTTAGGGATCATTGTGTGTTTATGACAAAGAGGCAAAAAATGGTAATTATATAAGGATTTTTATCATAACTAGTTGACTAACAAATAAAAGGAAAAAAATTACAGCAAATTAATCATATTTTTGATATATTGAAAGGCCCACAAATGTTCAACTGACCCTCTTGGCCTGTTGACAGAAATCTATATAAGTAACTGAAATTGTAAATGAGTTAAAACTGAAGCAAAGTTCTCACTCTTAAGAAAAAGTATGTCGGTCATATTCTATTAGACTTATTCTGATACGTATATCTACAGGAAAGTAGATTCTCATAACTTCTTTAAAAAATAAAAACTGTCATCAATAAAGTCTAAAATGAAAGGGGCACTGAGCTCAGTTAACCAACACCTCAAACTCTACCATAATCAACACCTCAAGTTCTGCAAAAATACAGGGCAATGAAACATTACCATAATATACGTCCCAGAATTATTCTCATTTATCTACCTATTACCATTCACATAGCAGGATCCAGCTCATTTAAAGCATATAAACAGTTATGGTTATCTGAAGTTCTTTGGAAATTTACTAGCTACAGTTGTCTGAAAATCAAACCAGAAATCACACTGGCAGACGATTCAAATGAGCACAAAGGAGAGCGGATTCAGTAACATCGCTGTCCAAGCAACTAGTCGCTAGTATTAGGGTAGTCAGGAGACAAGGGAGTGAGATTCCACCGAACACCTTTCATTAGTTACTTTTCACACTACAGGGTGTTAGATAAACGTTACCAGGTTTCGTGATAATATCACATATTTGTGGCACTACAAATAAAGAGAGAAAAAATGCATTGCCAGATGGACTAAAGGTGAGCATGAATAATGTAACGAAGTCAAGCAGGGAAGAAAAAAGCAAACACAAAAATCCCTTTACAAGGACCTCTAGTGACATTAACTGGCACAATTTTAGGATCAAAAGCATATTTGCCTTTAACCTGTGCCTTATAGAATTTCAAGCCAAAGCAAATGCACAAGCCTCCTTCAAGAAAGAAAGAAAGTTTTTGGCAGTAAAATACAGAGTATCCCTCTATGTATAAACTGGTGTCCCATAGCTAAACATCTCTACATCTGGAATCCATCCAAAAGATTATTTAGTGGAATCCAGAGAAGCATTCCAATGACCTCATCTTCTCAAATAATAGGAGGATATTTGTATGTGGCCATTTAGAACTACTCTTGCAGCAAAGAGTGATTTAAATGAAAAAAACTCAAAGTCAGTACTTAATTATTTAAGTTATTTCCTAATAGGGAACTCAGAAAACATAGACTTATGCCAGGAAATTCTACAATAACTTAATTCAGAGGTAGTTGTAATTTTTTTTCCATTATCAAAGAGACATCAATGTTTCCAGTAAACAAAAATATAAGAAGTATGCCCGATAACCTTAGGACACTTGGGACACCGGCCATGCATTTTTCTGGCCCTGCAGAGGCACGGTATAAATAATGTAAATATCACAGATATAGCAGCTAGACAATACTGGGTCAACTTTCTGGTGGTCTACACAGGAGGGGAAGGAAATATTGTGATGTTCATATAATATGTGATAGAGAGACTGGTATTATAGTTGCAAAGCCAGACTCCAAATTGGTTTGGGCAGGCTAAGGGGCTTTTTGCAGATGTTTGATGTGATGAATTGGTGAAGAAATCAACAGACTGTTATGTAATTTGTGTAATGGAGTACTGAACTTCTCCTTCACAAATGATCTTTTGAGATAGCTTATTCCCCTTCTCTACACTCCTATTTTCCTCAAGGTGCATAATTATTGCTATTAATCTGCTTGCATTTACTTTCTTTAAATAATAGTGCTATTTTTATATATGTTTTACAAAATACTCTATGCATGTATTATCTGCTAGACATTGTAGATCTCCACTCTATAACCTAGGAAGAACTAATTCCAAAAGGGTAAGTGACTGTTGGTAGGTAGGAAAAAACCAAGCTGAGGTTCCAATTGTGTCCACTGCTCTTTTACTGACAGTTTAATTCCCACCAAAAAGCTATTTATAATGGTTATACAAGACTTATGAAAGGATTAAGCCTACCAGAGGCATTTGGGTCAGATGTGTGGAGACATCTTAAGAAAAAACATATTCCTAATAGCCCTGGGTCTTTCCAATTACTTCACTTTTTCTGTACCTAATGTTCACCCCCCTGTTCAAGTACTGTATGTAATCTCTCTCCTTGGATAACTGTGATAGAATTCCAACTGGTCATACACAAACTCTTAACCTTCCTCTGCACCCAAAATGATAGTCTGGAAAGTTTTTGTTCATTTACTCTCAAGTTTCTAAACTGTCTTTGGCTTCCCATTGTCCCTAAGAAAAAATCTTTGAAATAGCTTTGGAAATAGCCTTTGAAATAACTTTAAAGTCCCGCCATGTTCTGGTCTGCACTGACCTCTGCAGCTTCACCTCTCTACATCCTGCCTTCTGGATTTCTTTCAGTTTCTCGTTTGTGCAAGCTTCTTCTTGAATTTGAAAATCCATTCTCTCCACAAAAGCATTGAGTAATCCTGTCACTCCCTTGTCTAGAAAATGCCTACTAATTATTTAGATGCAGGGCCAGGTGTCTTCTGGGAGACATTTTTATCCCAGATCACTACTTTTTTAGCTTTATTTATTTACACGTGGAATTGTTTACTGATGATAAACTCTGTAAGGCCGTGTGTCTTTATTACTTATAACTGCAGCATTAATATCTAATTTTGTAGTGAGAAAAAAAAAAAAAAAAAAAACAAAGAAAACTGGTCTGAACAAACAAAAACCCAGCAATGAATAAGTGAATGTACAAATAAAATACTAGGTAGAAATATGAATGCAAACAGATAATTCTCTAGCCAGGATTCCATTAAGCATTTTTTTAAATTGCTCAAGTTAAAAAAATACTTAAAATCCAATATGACAAGCACATGCCAACGTATGGGGTATTTTCTACAGTCGTGGTACCTCATCAGGCAGCTATTAACATGTGAGATATGATGTTTTGCAAAGAGAGAACAAATGCATGTAGTGTTGAATGCTGTGAAGAGGGACACTAGAGCAGCATAGGAAACTTTGATTATTCAGAATTAAAATTTCAACTGTGTTTTCACTGTGCCATGCATGCATCTGTTTCAACATCCAGTACATGTGAAATTGACAACAGTACATGTGAAATGGAAATTTCATCCTAATTTGAAGACAGATCTTGTGTACTCTCCAACTGTGATTTCCAATCTCAAATGGTGGAATTTAGAAATTTCTGCTTTAAAATACACAGACAAGACATTTAAGGGTTTTCCATTAAATATGCAGAATATTGAATAATTTAATGATACTTTACTTGGTTCCTTTCAATCCTAGGAATAATGACCTACCTATTTCCTGAAGATAATAAATATTCTTTATACAGGACTGCCATGATAATTGTTAAGACCAAGATTGGCAAATACAAATAACATATTTATGGCATTCTTTAATTTACTTCATGTCCCCAGGTGGCAAGAAACAACATTTTCAGTGAAGAGTTATTTATTATTTGGAAGATTCTGGCTTGAGATTAGATAAAAATTAAGTGTGTTTTAAGTATAGGTAAATTCAGAATTTTTTGCTGAAATATTGCTGACACTGTTTATGAGCAGTTCATGCGATTATGAAAAGACTGTCTTATCCCCACATTTGCAGTTTCTTCAGTACAAACCATAACAAGACTGAGGCTGCTGAAGTCATGAGGGGAAAATGAGAAGGTTGCCCATCATATACGCTAATAATATAGTTGGATTTAGAGTTTATTACTATGATACTGAAAGCATTTCATTTGGGCTTCAAAAGGATTTTGCTTAAAAATATATTCTAAAGCAATGTTATACTATCTTGTTACCAGTCAGTCCATGTGTAGCTGTACATGTCCTGTTCAAGGTGAACCAGACTCTCACTTGTAAACCAAGGCTTTGAACTTCCACTGCCCATGGTTGCTGGTGATTTTATTTCTCTTAATAGGACTTTTCAAGTTAAATAATTCTTCCACTGACAAATGTTTTGGAAAAGGTGACGATTCTAAATAGCAAACTTTTTATAGCAGCCTGATTTAATCAAGACTAAGGTACAAGCTCTTCTGAAGTGACTGGATTTATTACTTTGTCATAGTTGCCAGCTAGGCTTTACCATGAAGGCATGTGATTTCTAGGTATGGAGGCAAGTGGTTATTATGATGTTTAGAATTTAAGGAACTCTAGAACAATGGAGGCAGTCATGAAAAATGAATTATTTGCTGATTACTATCTTTCTTTGTCCAGGAAAGAAAATCTAGATACAACAGTCAGTGCTTTTATTATTATTAGATCAGAACTACCAGTACTTTCAGTTATGAGAAATGTAACTTTTTCAACATATCACCTGTTCTTTGATTTATGTTACTCCACTGTACTCTGATTTTGTATGGTGCATAATTCATCATAGAATTTTAATATAATCACAGTGTTAAAATCAAGAACAAAAATATAACTAAAAAAGAAAACGATTGTTTCTGTGGTCTCTGTTCCATACAAGTTAAATTATGTTGAATTTGAATACGAGCTTCTGAGAAGACAGGAAGAAATGACTTGATCTAGAAAGATTCTGTATAATACCACTGGATGTGCACAGTTCTCCTGTGCATAGGAAATACATGATTTCCTCTCAATGAAAAACTTTCCTCAGAAAAAGACAAGCATTAAAATTATATCAATTTCAAAAACAGTAATAGAGCTGGAATGGGTAAGGGCCCCCAAAATCCTTTCTTCTTATGTAGCTCTGAAATGAATCCAAGCACGTACAAGATTTGCTACCTGAATGACATAATGTTTTGCTATGGTAAGAACACGGAGTGTAATCCCTTTCCCCTCAAGAATGTTACCTCATACCTTATCAGACCATAAATGTGAATTATTGGCTTCAACTGCTATACTCCAAAACATATATAACTCAAGACTTTGACAAACACATTGAGAGCGTAGGCTGTGGCACGGCTACTTTTGGCCAGTCTTTGAGTTATTCCCCAAGTGCTCCCTGCCCACATCTGCAATGCTTGCTAGTGCCAAACGATGTTGTGTGTTTTCCCAGATCTCCACTGTGTTGGTCAAATTGTCTCTTCTGAGAACATCTCATAGAAAAATATACCTCAAACTTTGATTAGGCTTTATATACAAAGAGGCCTGCTTCCATCCTAACTGAGCAACAAGACTTTAATAATTGGACTCTAAATGAAATTGGAACTCACTGTATGGTTTAAAATACCTCCTCCATCAAGTGTATTTCCTGTAAGATTTGTTCTCATTATTCTCCCTCTTTTTGAACATTGTGGGGAAAGAAAAGTCTTTTTGTGACAATAAACCATGTGGATTGTGAAATCATACTTTATTTCTCTATTTTAATCATAGAAAATATAACCATAAAAACTATAAAAATACTGGCAAAAATGCCCAAAACCAACTTTTTTAAAACTCTAAAAGTTAACCAAAGACTTACAATGGTTAGGAGAGTCTTTACTCAAGAAAAATAGCGGAATCACAGTAAGAGAAATGAGTTTTGTGGCATTTTAATGCCCTAGTCCCAGGACCTTCTCCCTGACTCTGCGGTAGCCTTGAAAAGCAATAGCTACCAATCAAAGTGAAAACCAGCAGCGTAGCCTCTTCCAAAGAGAAAAAAACTGGGACTAGAGTTTCTTCAAAGCAATTCCCATGGTTTGCTGGAAAACCCCACTGATAAAGCTCGTTTTTATTTGACCTGACTCAGACTCCCCAGTATGAACAGTCTTTTCCTGAAGATGTTTTTGGAAATAATCAGTGACAATTGTTTATCATCACAGTTACCTGAGGCAATGATAACAGTTGGGACAAACAATAAGCTAAACAAAATAATTAAAAGAAAAAATATGGGGAATTAGATATACATAGAGGACTTCAGAAAACTCCAAAATATTTCTGGGAATCTGGAAGTTCACATACATATGCAGGGCTACGTACACGCCCAGGAAAGACTTGAGAAGGTACTAAGCTCTCACTGCTGGCTGATCATCAGGCTCTGAGTAAGCAGTGTGTGAACACCAAAATGAAGTGATAATCTGTCTGCCTGAATGTTGAAGCCTTGCTCTCACATGTACATAGTTCATTGGCAATGTCTGGGAAACCTATTAATTTAGACATTTAAGAATATATTTGTAAATCATGTATCTGATAAGCATCTAAATATCTGATATCAGAATATAATAAAAATTCTTACAACTTAAAAATAAAAAGACAATCCGATTTAAAAAGGGGAAAAGGACTTGAATAGGCATTTCTTCAAAGAAGAAACACAAATCAACAAAAAACTTATAAAAGATACTGAATTTCATTAGTTGCTAGGGAAATGCAAATCAAAATCACAATGAAATAATACTTGGAATACATTAGGACAGCTACCACAAAAAAAAGAAATAATAAGCATTGTTGAGGATGTTGAGAAGACTGCATTTATGAAGCATGTAGGACTGTAATTTATGAAGGCATAAATTACTAGTGGAAATGTAATATGTTGCAGCCACTTTGAAAAACAGTTTGGCAATTCTTCTAATAGTTAAACAGAGAATTGCCATATTATCCAGCAATTCCACTCTAGGTATATACCCAGAAGAATTGGAAAAAT
The DNA here is from genome assembly GCF_007565055.1 of Rhinopithecus roxellana. Classification (NCBI taxonomy): domain Eukaryota; kingdom Metazoa; phylum Chordata; class Mammalia; order Primates; family Cercopithecidae; genus Rhinopithecus; species Rhinopithecus roxellana. The sequence goes on along the minus strand of NC_044550.1, from coordinate 124,194,416 downwards.
ACATCCACTCAAAAACTTGGACACAAATGTTCATAGCAACATTATTCATAATAGCCAAGAGTGGAGATAATACAAATGTCCATCAACTGGAATGAATAAAATTTTGTAGCCCCATACATTGGAATATTAGTTAAAAAAATAAAGTACTAATTCATGATACAACATGGATAAATCTTGAAAACAGTATGCTAAATGAAGGAAGCTCAACACAAAAGGCTACATATTGTATGATTATATCTCTCTGTCTCTCTTTGTATATTTATTTATTGAATAGGCAAATCTACAGAGACCAAGAGTAGATTAGTAGTTACCAGGGGCTGCCTGCAGGGAAATGGGATTCATAAATGACTGCTAAGGATATGGCCTTTCTTCCCAGGATGAAGAAAATGCTCCAGACACTGATAATGGTTGCACAACTTCGTGAATATGCTAATAACCACTGAATGGTATACTTTAAATAGGTGAATTACATCTCAATAAGAAAAACACTGATAAATTTTGTTCATTAAAGAAAAAGAGAAAAGTAATTCACTTTGTTGTCAATTTTTATACACATTTGAAATAGCAATTAGTGACATGTCATAGTATTAAACAAACATTTAAGAGAAATATTACCTTTAGGATAGTAGCAGCTCCCTGCCCCCCATAAAAAATCCTCAGCAGAATTTCAAAGGATATTTGTATTCTGATAATTCAGTTTTTACTATATTGATATGGATAGAATAGAATCTCAGAGTGAGTGAATATTTACACTAATAAGTATTTAAGATGTCAACATTGATTTGTGTCAGAGTTCACTTTTTAAAATTTCCTCAGTACATAGAAGAGCTCTATGAAGCTTAGGTATCTTTTTGAAACTTCTCTAAAATTGCATACTTCCTTGAAAGTTTATATAACAAATTAACTTTACTAACAAACAAGGGGCAACTATAATGGGAAGAAGTACACATGCTTTGGTTTTTTGAAGCAGAAAAATTATGCATAATTAATTGGATGTATAACTCAAGATTGTTAATGTTGAACCCAGAGTGAGAAATTAGCATCCTACTTTAGAACAAGCTGGGAATTTGAGATAGTTTATTTCTCTTAAACTTCACTTGATAAATTTATGCTATTTTGTTTAGTAATTCATTCCTAGGCTCATTTACTAATACATTTGTTTGCTTCTTTTATTTAATTTAGATATTTAACATTTGATTAATCATAAGCATTATTAAGTAACTAATGATGCAAAACACTACTTAAACTTAGTGAATACAAGGATAGTAGAGGCTGTAATTATTTTTTCATGTAATTACAGAACAAATCTATGTTTATAGAACATCATGTGTAAATATTTTGAGATACAGCAATTCTGTATCTCTACTAAAGGGAATCAAAGAACGAAATATGGCAAAAAAGACTTTTCATAAGTAATTGAAAAAATGGTTGAGTAATGGTGAATATTGTTTTAAGAATCTTACATGTATTACATATAATACATAATACATGTAATATTATACGTAATACATGTAAGATTACATAAGGGTAAGTACTCATTATCAATCCTTAGGATAAGTACTCATTATCACCACCATGTTGCATTTGGCTAATATGTGATCAAGCTAGGGTTTGAACCCACACAGACATCTTTTGTTATGCTGTGTTTATCTCGGTTTTGATGGGATTATTGATGTGATGTGGAAAAGCATTAGGGAAGAAAAAGAATTCAAAATTTAGAAAACAAAAAGTAAAGAAGTAATGGGAACATGTGTCTTCTTGGAGCTGAGGCTGATGAGACTTAGCAACTGGGAAGCAAAAATGTACAGGGTTTCGCCACTTAAGAGAGGGCTGGGAATGACAGGTTCAGTCACACAAGACTCGCAGATGGCTCCTTGTTCTGAGACTCTTGTGTGAGGGGGTACATTATGAAAGCAGTGTTTTATGAAGAATGATGTTGCCTGGTACAGATTATTTGTTAGAGAGGTTATAGGAAGAGCTGTTAGGGAGCCATTACAGTAATCTGTCATGCAACAGGGTTAGAATTATGTAAGTCAAATCATTAGCCAAGAAAGCTGAAATAGATTCAAGTGATTTTTGGCCCCTCTGAAATGCGTTCAAAATATGAAGTATTAAAATTATCAATTAGAAGAATCCCTTTAACTGACCACAATCACCATTTCTTCTAGATTTCATATGCAATCACTTTCTCTGAGTTCATACTTTGATTCATAAGATTTCCAGGCCGGTATCTATTCCATTTCTCAATCCCCAGTCTATTACCTTCTTTATTCACCTCATTTAAAAAAATCCAGTTGAGTTTACAAGGTCCATAATTTAACTAACACCCTCATCATTACTTGCATCTCTCTTGCCACTATATATTTCATTATATTTCTCTGATGGTTAAAAAACAAATACATAGCTAATTACTTTTATACTCCTTATCTGTACTACTACCCCCACACCTACTCTCTGCCACAGAAGCCTACACTCCTTCAGAAAGTTATGCAATAAGATAAATTGGTATCACTATAAATTCTTGTTCGCCAACCTCAAAAATGCTCTTAACTTTCTGAACCTTGCTCAGAGTTCCTAGGATATTTCTCTGGTCAGCATTCTTCACCTTCTGAGAGTGCTTTTTTTAATTTAAAAGGTTAATTTTTCATTATGAGCTTCTCCAAACATATGCTAAATTAGAAACCATGAGTATCTGTCACTTGCTTCAGTAATTATATACATGGCCAACCTGGCTTCATCTAGTTGAACACATTGCTCCTACCCCATGTGTTATTTTAAAGGTGAACATCTTAGATTTTAATCCATTAATACTAATACTTCAGAGAGTATCTCTAAAAGATATGGACACTTTTTTCAACATATCCACGATATCATTGTTAACAAATAATAATTTGTTATTACCATGAAACATTTACCTAAGATGAATAAATTCCTTGATGATGATAATGATATTACAGTTGGTGTGATGGAAACTGGGACCCACATGAACTCCCAATATAGCATCTATAGGATATGTCTTTTGACTATAGATCCTCTTCCCTGTTTTTCCCTTACCACTTTATTGTTGAAGAATTAACTTGTCATGTAGAATCTCCATCCTAGAAATTACTGACTGTGTCATTTTGTTGTTTTTTAGGTTTCTTTATCCCCTGTTTTTCCAGAAAACTGGTAGTTAGATCTAGGGACCTATCAGATACATCTCTGTTTTGGGTAAGAATACATCATAGGTGGTACTGTGAGCTTCCTATTCTTTCATATAAGGAGGCACTAGTGTCTGCTTGTCTTCCTATGCATGATGTTAAGATTTGGCAGTGGGATCAGATACTGTCAATCTGATCCACCCATTATAAAGTTTCCTATTATCCCTTCATGTAATTTTTGCTGCCATGGGTGGCTGGTGTTTAAATCCATTATTTCATTAGGGTTCACAAAATAGTAAAATTCTATTTCTATAACTTATTCTGCTTTGAAGAAAAAGGAAAGGTGAAAATGTGGTAGGAATGGGGTGTGGTAGGGATTGCATCCACAAACTCTATTTTATGTCACCAAACAGGTAAGGACTGTGCTGGCAAATCCTCGTCTTTAGTTAGTGGGAGGAAAACATGCACACATGTTAGAAAATTGTGTCTCTGTCATAAAAATATTGTATTGGTAAGCACAATGAAAGGAGCAGCAAATTCTACTTGGAAATTGCAAGTAGTTAAAAATAGCTGAAAAAAGGACATGTGTGTGTGTACATGTGGATGTATGGTGATAAGTCTGGAGAAAGAAAGGAGACAGAGAATAGAGCACTTTATTTGTTATATAAAGTAGTTTAAGTCTTTTCCCCCAATCGGCAGTGAAATGAAGAAATTTAAACAAGAGGATAATAAAAATGAAAAATTGTTGTTGTAGGAAGATCACTTCTCTAGCAGTACAAAGGATGGACTGGAAGGGAAAAGATTGAAGGCAGAGACCAATGTAGTCATTATTACTGTAGCTGAAGTGGAAAATGATGAAGGTATGTACTTGCAGTTGCAGGCAAGACAGTCTTTTTATGTGTTTCTGCTTAGCACTTGTTAAACTCTACTATAACTGCTTATTTTCTGCATTGAACTGTACTATGTGTTAAGCACAGTTGATGAGAGCTGAGGAAATAGGGGTAGATAATTTTAAAATGTCAATAAAACCAACTAAAAATTAATCTGCTTTTTATTATCACTATGCACTGGCAATTCAAAATAAGGTGAATGTTAAAATACTTCTCCCCTCAAAAATGTTACTTTTTAGTCCAACTTCTAATTGACTTATTTATTTTTGTTAGTTTCAATTGATCTGTTTCCATTTCATCTTCTTAAAGGCATTTTAAAGGGAATTTAATTTGCCTCTACCTTAGCAACCTGCTGCTGCAACTGGAGACTGAAGAAAAAGACTGGGTGAGTATAAAAAGAATTTACTCATAAGAATACGATCTTGAATATGAAAATTATGATTAAAACAGTCAGCATTACTATATTCTTCATTGTAAGACTGGCATATTCATTAAAACTTTGAAATGTATTGAATAATATTTTTGTAACTTTTTTTCTAAAATAGCTTCATCTACTAGTTATCTTACACATTTAAACTTAAAGACTTGTCTCTTTCCTTGCACAGTTCCCTTTCAACATCCTTATACCTACAAATCCAAATCACCTTTCCTTCAAGTCCCATGTCACATTCCATTTCTACTATAAAGCTGTCTCTTCCTCTAAATCCATGTAGCAATATTTGTGCTTTTATAAAACCCTCCCCTACTGTCTACCCTGTATCATAGTTATTGTGTACACATCTTACAGTTGAAATGAAACCCATAAGCTCTTAGGTGCCTTTATTATGGCTGTTTCTTTGATATATCTGATAAAGTACTTAGCCAATGGGAATATTCTACAAATAGGCATAGATTACTTTGGTTTCATTTGTATAGAAAATATACATGATTTTTAAGATTCTTTCAACTCTGTAGTTTTGTGATCTTTTTAATCCCTGTATGTAATGTTTCAAAGTAATTGTTTTTAGGATTGTGGAATGGAGAGAGAGGGTAATTTGAAAATAGGTTTGATGTTTGAGGATTTTATAGGAAACTCTTTCAAATTTCATCCTTTCATAAACAAATATAACTAGGCTTTGGTAAAATTTATTTAACACTCTAAACTACAAATCACTAATACACCAGGTCACAACTTATATTTACTGTATGCCAAACCAAAGGGAAACACTGTAGGAGAGAAGAAATAATTTTCAGCTTAATCACTGCATCTCAAGCAGGAGATGCCAAAATCACATTCATCCAAATTGGGACAAACTGTGAAATATTTTTAAGATATCCCTTTGAGTAATCTCTCTGTTAGGGATTAGGAATGTAAAATCAATGAGTGAGATTTGGCCTGGAAACACTGTAACATGGCTTTTAGCAATCCTAGGGAGGCAGGAAGAGTATCAAGGGCTCTTAATGATATTCTTGCATTGAAAAGGATGTTTATTCATTTGCCAAAATTATTTTACCCACTGTGTGCAGAAACTCTCTACTCATTATTTTTCCCATTCAAAGAAAAGTAAGATCTTAACCTACATGAAGCATCTTTCAATCTAATTAAAAAGACAAGTGTACATCATTACCCTTGCATATTATGACATAAATGAGAGATACAGAAAGGATGTTTTTAAAGTGATCTGAGATATCTGAGAATGAAATGATTAATAATTCTGTTCTGATAAACTAAAGAAAGCTTTGAAGAGTAGGTGTCATTTGAATTAAAATGCATAATATGGGTAGGATTTCAAAAGGTAGATGAAGAAGTTTGTATGTGTTTGGGTTTCAGAGGAGTTGGTGATGGTATTGATTTTAGGGTATAGGTAGAGTAATCATAAATCAATAGTAACTGGTGTACAAAGAGTTTGCTTCTAGATGTGAAAGCATAGGTTAGAACTATGGTAGGTTGCAAAAGGTAACAAAATCTTTGCTGCTCTTCCTATGAAGAAGTAGAGCTATTTCCACACCCCCCTTAATTTGGAATGGCTTGCTTTGACCATCTCAAATAGAATACAGAGAATATGATGCAGAAGTTCAGAGCTACACCTTCAGGGCCTTGAACACTCTTTCGTACACTGCCACAGTGTGAATAAATCTGAGCTAGACTATTGGAGGGGCTATATGGACAACTTAGTCACTGTAATTGAAACGTGTCAATGGTCAAACATTCAATAAGGATGCTATAGATTATTCATCCCCTGCCAAATAACCAGGATTATCCAGGTAAGTAAGCCCAGGTGAGATCCATGCCCAGCTGATCTCAGGACAAATGGCCAATTTACAGAATTGCAAGCAGATAATTTTTTTTTTAAGCCACTATGCTTTCGAGTGGTTTGTTGCCCAATAAAAGCAAACTGATACGGAGCCACTTTATTGAGAACCTATATTATGGTCTATACAGTGTTTGAATTTTATTCTATGAAAAGTAGGGAGCCTTAAAAGAAGTAATGCAATTTTGTCCACTTCTCCCCAATCTGACAGAGTTTATCAAAATGTTTTCTGTCTTGCTACACCTTTCATGGTCTTTTGACTAAAGAGAACAGACTTTTGTTGGGGCTTGTTTTGTCTGCACCTATTGGTGTTTCTGGGATGTGTGCTCAAGTCTGGGATGTATGAGGCAAAAGGAAACCTCAGGGAACTTACCATCCACTATTCCTAGCTAGTCTTCCCTCTTCTTTCAGTCTTTTGTAGTCTTACTTTTTTTTTTTTTAATATAATGTAAAGTGATTTAATTACACTTACTAGGAAGAATAGGAAAAGGTAGTCTATTCCATTTTTTCAAAATCAAAAATATTACACTTGACTTCTATTTTTTTCTCTCATCTTAGTACTAAATGTTTCCATTTAAACTAGCAATGGTAACACATTAGGTTGCAAGTTTAATATCTACTGTATACAGAACAAATGTAAAACGTGGGGAAGAATAATTACTCAACTTCAGTGCTTGATTCCAATCTTCTGATTTGTGGTGATTGTCAGATTTTATCTACTGGGTTTTTGGAAAGGGAGTTTTATATACCAATTTTAGCCCAACTCACCATTAAAATTTGGTGTCTCCTTTTCTTCAAGGAAGAGTCCCCATTCTAGCTGCCTCCCTTGATCCCTTTTTAACCCAAATAGAGGCCAGCTAGGTTTTAGCTTCTGGGGAAAGCATGATGGTTTGGGAGAATCAGACCCACTGTAAGCTTCCTTCCAAAAGCAGCAGCTGGTCATCTGTGTTTCTTGAATTTTCTGTTGACCTTTGAGACAAATGCCTGATGTATGATAAGTACTCAAAAGATGGTTGTTGAAGTGGGCTCCCTTCTATCCCATGGTTCAGAACTTTTATTCTAATTTAGCAAGTACTGTTAGAATAGACAATTATCACTGGCCTCACTTATTTTACAGTGTAGAGATATGAAGAGATGACAGAGTTCCCAGTTACCAAATTATTTCCATTGCAATTCGATTTGAGCTATTTTATTGGGAAAAAAACAGAGCAAGGTGCAAGGTTTTCAGATTTATTCCTTGATTCCTTGCCTTTTGCAGCTGGACTTTGTGTCACAAGGGGAACCCTTGTACAAATTACATTTCCTAGGCTGCTTAGACAACTGGCTCCTACTTATATTGGGAAGAGGGAAAGTGCTGATGTAAAATCAGAATGTGGGGAAATGGAAAACTAGAGTAATGTTCTCTTCTGTGGTTCATGAAGCATCTTTGAAAGTGATTGTGACTCCTTAGAAGCTATAGTTCTTACAAGACAGCTTACCCCCCAGTATTACAAACTCCCCATTTGATAGAGCTGGTTCCTAGACTCCAGTAAGACAAATACCTTCCTTTTTTCTCTCCAGCTCCAGTAGTGATGGTGATGCGTTACTTCAATTACATCATTTAAATGTTTTCTATGGTATTATGCTCCTTTATTATCCTCATTATCCCTAAGATCACAGATAGTAAGTAGTACAGGTGGGATTTGAACTGTGGAAACCCTACTGCCAAGCTCTATCCTCTCACCAGTGTGTTGCAGCTACATCAAGCCATTTTGGGACTGCCAACCTTCCCAAAACAAAATGCAGAACTTGAAAGTAGCTGTTTGCCTAAAACATGATAGATAATTCAAGGTAAATCATATATATGTTTATTTGACTAGTCCACTGTAGGTGATATTTTATATAATGGTACAGTGAGAAATCTAACAATACATCCAAAAATGAATGCAGATTTTTTAAACTTTGAGTTGATAATGCTCATCTTCTTGTATTGTGCTGAAAGAAATGTTACCACAAATGCTGCTCAACTTCCATTTTGACTAACCACAGAGGAGAATGAGTCCTTTAATTCTTGAAGATACTTTTACCCTCTCTCAGCCTTTCCTTTAGTGAAATTTCATGATATTATACATTTCTTTCTGTGGATATGGCGAGGCAAAATTGTGTGGTTTATGATAAGAAAGCTTCTTTCCACATGTACAACCAGGAAGAAATCATTTTTCATAAAGCCTGGTCTTTTAGTTTGCTCTTGCCATTTTTGTGCCTTGATCTGTAAGAGATTACTTATTAGTTGTGTTTGGAGAAGTGTTCAATCTGGTTAATAGGTAAAATAACATTTTAGTGTATTTTTACACGAGGACTTTTTCTCTTGTGGGCTAAGTGTTTATTAATCCATACCAGTGCTATCTGGATCTGACTATATCTCCATTTTGAATTATGTTTTAAAGTTATCAACATTAAGTCTGAACAAATCATTCTATAGCTTAGAGTTTTAAAGGAAAATTGAAAACAAGATGACAGTTGAATATTTTTAAAGAAAAGTCAATAGAAATCAAGAAATTCTAATACATTTTTCTTTTTTTAATAAATACATAAAGCTCTTTACCATTTCCCTATATTATTTTGATTAACATGATAATAGGATCTTTCAAAGTATCATTATACCAATTTTCACAGCCTGATGTAAAAGACTCATTTCACAGTAATAACCATGACTAGCATTAATAAATGAATGTTGATGCCATAAATAACAGTATAAGGCATATTTACACCATCTTAACATACATAAACACCATACACATACACAAAAAAGTCACAGATCCAGAACAAAGAAAATTCAGTCTCCTAGACAGCTTACATTTATAGGCGTTGCCTAAAGTATTTTTTTTTTTAGTTGTTTTTTTGTAATTTTTTTCTTTCCAAGCAACAAACATATCTTCCCTATTTCTTGTGATTTATGTGTAACATTGTACTCATGCAAAATAATACTTGTTTTATTACATTAACATTTAGACAGCTTTAGATTTGGGTCCTATAACCATTGTCTAAAATTTTACTTGATGTTGCTTCATCCATATATCATTTTAGTTGGTATGATATGATGGTTTGTTTTTGATAAGTTACAAAGTGACAAACATGTCCAGTTGACCAGAGTTCAAAAATCAAGATTCTAAGCTTGATCATGCACATTTTACTTTCATTCTTGTAAAATGGTTTGAATCAGATATTCCATTTTGATTTAATATTTATTGATTTTTTTCCTTTTTAATCATGTTTCTAAAAACAACAACAACAAAAGAATAAAAGAAAATACTGTTCCATATCCACTGTTCACAACAAGGAAGAGCAGCAAGAATCACACTGACCACTGTTAGGACACCAGTCAGGTGGTGACACTGTAGTAAACATTGAATGTCATCAAAATACTGTGGGAATGTGATAATTACTATAACCCATACTTCTGCAAGAGTTCAGATTGCCATTGGCGTTTGCGCTCTGGAAAATAATCTGGAATGTGGATTTTTTTAAAATCCTGAATACACTTTTTCATTTCTTCTTCCACACTTAGCTTCTCACAGACTTTCTTTTTGGATAGATTTGTTTCCCGGGACTTGCTGATGAGTGTCTGAAAGAGTTCACTGTTTCTGCGTTTGTCTGGTGGGGGCATCCATTGCACAGGTGCTTTTTTAGAGGGTCGATCCAATGTTAAGGTGTTCGGTTGGTGAGCTGTTGCCTGCTGGGCACTGGACGGGTTGTCCTGGGGAGTGCTTGCCTCTGAATGGCTGTCACAACTGGAAGTGGAGAGCTCATTACAGGAAGTCCCACTTTCACTTCCTTTATCAGTGACTTTGTCCTGTTTCCTATCTTCATGTTCTTGTTTAGGTGATACTATTTTCTGAGGTGGTCCTAAAAAGGAGGAAAAAAACAAAAAGAAAAAGAGTAGAACAGTTGAATAAGAAGTGTGAAGGTAAAATTAAATGAACTCTATATTTTCTATTTTAAACCAAGAACATTTATTGTAATAAAAATGGTGCTTGTTGCACTAGTCTGGGTTTGTGGGATTAAATATAAGACCTAGGGTCTTTAGTGTACATGAGAAGATGCAGCATGCTGATTAATTATTCAAAACAATAAAGTTTGAGAAATTTGTTTAATGAGAGTTTCTGTCTTAGAGACCATCAACAGCTTCACTACTGAAAAGAAGATTTTTGTTATTTTAATTACTAGCTCCTGGAATATAAAAAAAATATATAATGTTTTGTTAGCCTCCTATCTGTTTTGTTAGACACTTAGTTCACTTTTGTTCTACCCACTGCACTAGGTGTCCTTTGGATATATATTCTGCCACTGTAAAAGCAAGAAAGTACCACTGCTATATTTTACAAAGCTGCAGTATTCTCCAGGCCCAGAGCCGCAATCACATCATTTATGCTTCCAAAGGGGAGGCTGGTTTAAATCTTATTCTTAGTGTCTTCATCTTGTTTCATGTCTATTTCCTTGAGGAAAATTGTGGAAGTGCTATAAGATATATCGGGGTCTAATATTATGGTGTGAAAATATAGTTGAAATATGGTATTCTCTTAAAATATAAGGCCTACCATTTGAGGTAAATTACTTAGGAAGACAATTTTTGGAAAGTGATAGTTTGCAAAGATAATTATTTCAAATACACAGTGTGTTTCCAAGAAAAGGTATATTTTATTCTCTCTGACTCCACTGTGGGATTAGGATCTCCATTTAACATTTATTAAACACTACCACACACCCAGAGCTGTTCTAAAACCTTCATTAAGTGGAGCCCAACAATTCAGAGATCTAAATTACTCAACTCTTATTTTATTTTCTTAGAGTCAAATTTTTGAACAAGTTGTATAAATCAGAATCAGGAAAAAGGCATCAGTCTTTTTAAACAATTGCCCACGGGTTCTATTGTGCAGCCAGCCTTGAGAACAACTGGTCTAATTTAGAGGGTCTAACCTCGGATGCATACTGGAATCACTTACAAAGCTTCACATTATTGATACCTTGGAACCAACCCCAGACCTCCTGATTTAATAGGGTGCTACCTGGCCATCAGGCCATTTAAGGTTTCAATGTGCATCCAAAGTTATGAACCACTGATCAGTCTAATATATATGAAATGGGTTAATAGCCAACATGGGTAGTTGATATTACTTTGAAGGATTAAGAGACAAAAAAACTTTTCTTAAAAGCAGCTCCTATGTGCAACATTCTGCTGGTTTCTATCACCATTTTTTTCTACTTAATAATTAGAAGAAACACAAGTCAATGCCAAATATTGAGTTAAAGATTTTTAAAAGTTTTACAACTTTTTGGAATTATGGAAATATTCTATCTCTTCATTATGGTGTGGATCATATGATTGTATACACTGTGAAAATTGATAGAATCGTATACCTAAAATGGTTGAGCTTTTCTGTATGTAAATTATGCCTTGACTAACCTGACTCCCTCTCCTGAAAAACAAAAACAACAAAGAAACATATAGTATATATGTCTATATGTCTCCATCTCTATCTCTATCTCTATCTATCTATCTATCTATCTATCTATCTATCTATCTATCTATCATCTATCTATCTATCTATCCTCTATCTATCTATCTCAGGGAAAGTCTTTAGCAATATTTTGAACTTCCTTTGTCTGCAATATCATAAAACCAGGACAGATATGAATGCTTATAATTGCTTAGTAAGGAATTACACTATTACATTTCAGAAGTATTTGCAACCAAAGATTTAAAAATTTGTTGAGTTTTGTTTGTTTTAAGCCTCTCTCTGTCAGGGAGAGTCAGCTGAGACTTTGGGGTGAGGTGGAGAAAATGCACTGCTAACACTCTGTGTTGAACTTACCCAGATCCATTCGCTGTTCTCCTCTGTCCACAGTGGCTGATGTGTATAGACTATGTTCTTAAGCTCCCTAGCCTTGTGGCTTTCAGTTGGATTCAGTCAACAGCAAATATTAGCAAGATAACACCCTAACCCCACCCCACCCCCAGGAATGTGGTGATCTGGTTATATCCCTGAACCTAGAGGCTACAGCCCTAGTCAGGAAGCTCTCTCTGTCTCCCTCTCCCTTTTCTTCACCTTCCCTTTTCTACCACCCCTCTTGAGGCTCATAGTTTTAGGCCTACAGTTGTTGATGTGGTTTGGCTGTGTCCCCACCCAAATATCACCTTGAATTGTAACTCCCACAATTCCCACTTGTCATGGGAGGGACCCAGTGGGAGGTAACTGAATCATGGGGTCAAGTCTTTCTTGTGCTGTTCTCACAATCGTGAATAAATCTCATGAGACTTGATGATTTTAAAAAGGAGTTCCCCTGCACAAGCTCTCTCTTTTGCCTGCTGCCATCCATGTAAGACATGACTTGCCCCTCCTTGCCTTCCACCATAATTGTGAGGTCTTCTCAGCCATGTGGAACTTTAAGTCAATTAAACCTGTTTCTCTTCCCAGTCTCAGGTATGTCTTTATCAGCAGCAAGAAAATGGACTAATACAGGTGTTAACCATTTAGGTACCATAACTAATCTTAGCGTATTTCCTACACTGTTGTAAACTGTCCTTTTTAAATGTTTTTATGGTTTGTTTGTTTGTTTGTTTGTTTGTTTTTGAGACGGAGTCTCGCTCTGCCGCCCAGGCTGGAGTGCAGTGGCCGGATCTCAGCTCACTGCAAGCTCCGCCTCCTGGGTTTACGCCATTCTCCTGCCTCAGCCTCCCGAGTAGCTGGGACTACAGGCGCCCGTCACGTCGCCCGGCTAGTTTTTTGTATTTTTTAGTAGAGACGGGGCTTCACCGTGTTAGCCAAGATGGTCTCGATCTCCTGACCTCGTGATCCGGTCGTCTCGGCCTCCCAAAGTGCCGTGATTACAGGCTTGAGCCACCGCGCTCGGCCTTAAATGTTCTTAAATGGTCCAGCTGAGTGTGCCTTCTCTCTCTTCCTGGGTTTCTGATAGACCCACTCTATCAGACCCACTCTGGCCACCAGCCATCTTCTCCATTGACTAGAGGGATGTTACTTGAAGGATCAGTTTTTAGTGGCACCAGATGTATGTGGTAATAAAATTTGAAAATAAATAGGTTTGGAGTCTTACTGACTTGGATTCAAATTCTGGCTCTGCAGAAAATACTAGCCTTGTGGCTTTGAATAAGATATTTAGCTCCTCTAAGCATTAATGTGCTCATCTATAATATGAGTAAAATTACTTTGCCCATAGGAGCATTTTAAGATTAAATAAGATATCATGTAAAAGGATCTAGTATAAGAATTCTCAACAATGAGAACATATCAAGGTATATCAGTGGAATTTTTTGAATGTACATATGTCATATACATCCCTAGAGGTTTCTAGTTCAGTGTGAAGGACTGGTAATGTATGTGTTTATATGAAGCTAGGAGTGGTGGAGGAGATGCAGCATCTCTTTAGTTACCTTTATGGCTGAATGTGAACCCAAGCAAGTATGAAATTCAACACCCTAATACAACATAGTATATAAATAATTGTAGGTTTTCTTACCCTTTCTGTCAGTATTTTGCTATACTTTAAACAAAAGCCCCTATCAAAGGAATCTATGATTTTCATTCCCAATAATGACTAAAGGATTAAACTGCAAACATCTAAGCAAACCAACTTACATTAAGGATAAATAAGTGATGAAAAAATAATTTCCTGTTTATTGGCAGGGCAACAGAGCATTAGATAGAGTTACCCAGGCAGAAAAGCAATCACATCAAAGTGAAAGTTCAGAAAGAAAGTACTAGATACTACCAAAGTAAATGCCTTATTCTATTTGTTTCTATTCACTGGAAGAAAAAAATGCTTAATGACAGTAGAATGCAACATTTGTGTGATGAAAACTAATTGGTCTTGCAAGATAGAAGATTAAGGAAGCCCTCTTTGAAGAACGGATCAGTGAGTTCAGCTGAGAGCTCTGTACTGACTATATGCCAGACACAGGGCTAGGTTCTGGAGGAGGCGCAAATATGGATAAGATGAGCTCTCTGCCTGATGAACTTCACAGGCTTTCTTCAACTCCAAGTGGGTGAGGACAAAAAGATGCAGAGACAAGATTTTACATGTGTGGCCAAGGATCCCTATAACTTTCTGGGAAGATGAACTAAGATGCACTCCATACCAAATGGGTCTAACTGAATTTCCTACAGTAGCTTTTTTTTTCACTTTTTACTTTTCAATTATTTATCAATTTTCTTTGCCACCTTTGAAAACGTCATCTATATCCCTCTCTTTTCTTCCCTCTTGTCTTTCCAATGACAAATAACATGGGTTAGGGCATAGTCGGAAATAAAGTCTATCAGAGAATAGTATTTTATAATTATTCAGTGTTTGAAATGCTTGGGATATTTTAAGAATATCTCTTTCTGTAGACTTCAAGAACTATGAAGAAAAGGGGAACCTGAATTTACTGTGATTTTAAGAGCTTTAAAAATAAAAAGAACTTAAAATAGTTATACACATTAATTAGAATTAACAAATATATATTAACATATTATATATATACATGGTATATATATATATTTTATATACTATATATTTTTGTGTTCTTTCATGTTTTGCTAATTCTATTTAATACACTATCTTTAGGCAAGGTGGACTCCCAATCAGACCAAATAGTTTCAGAGGTTTATATAATGACTTAAAAGAGAATGCTTAGCTTTATTTTGTGTACAGCTTTGAAAGAATAGAATAATATGATGGTTCTTTGCATAAATTATTAGGGATCACTAATAGTCTTTTTTGGCTTTATGATATCAGTTTTAATTGCTATCCATTTAAGCATACTTTAAATTATTATTGATAACTTAGTAGATTTAAATTGGGACTAAGATACGATAACTTAAACTGATTTAGCTGCTTTTTATGACATGAAATTGAGAAAAATTAATTAATTTAGGTAAAGAATGATTATTCTAGTTGCCCAGTTTTCTTGTGGATGCCTGTTAATTGCAGGCTTCCAGGGATAATTTAAAACTTTATTTTTATATTATTTTATTCATTGGCCCAAAGCCGCTTGACATGCTTTCAGCACCACATGAATGATAATTTAAATATCACCAACTAGTGAATATATGGGAAGAGCATGATTATTAGAAATGTCTCTGTGTCTCTTCAACTAGTAATAGAATCAAATATACACCTGAAAGATCTTCCCAAAAGCATTTTGCCCTGTGAGTTAGGGCACCCAATAGACTTGGTTTAAAAATAAAAATATAATTGTGTTTTGGTGGTAGCATCAGCTAAGATTTCTTCCATCATATAAAGAACTCATCACCATTTATTGAAGTGTAAGCAACAGATTAGTGAATAAGCAAATCTCATATTAACCTAAGATTTATCTGTAAAAAAAGAGTTAATTATTTTAAAGAGTTAAATAGGTACACCTAGAAACTTTCAAATATTGGAACAATTAATCAACTTTTCATTTGGTTATTTGCTATTAAACAAACTAGGATATCCATCCAGGAATGCTCCATCCACTGAGCATTTGTAAATGGCAAGTAGTCTTAACTAGGAGATCTGCAAACCAGCTACCTATGTCATGCCTCTTCAACATTATTTTTGAAGAACAATCAGTATACATACATACACACACACACACACACACGCGCGCACACACTTAGATGCATTTATTATGCTGACATTTTTTCATCACTAGGGGAATAACCTTGGAAGATCTACTTTTAGCTTGGTTCGGCCACTCCAACCAAGCAAGTACTTTGTGTTGGTCATATAACCTCTCTAATAGTTGGTTCTTTTTGGTTAATATTTTGGGGTTGTCCCCTAACTTATTTTATGTTATAAAAGTCTGTATATCTAAATGATATAATGAACAGGAGGAGATTTTCCAAGCTATAAAATTCTGAACAAATATTAAGCATTAAAAGGTTACCATGAATAGAAATTACCACAGAACAAGGAAACAAATTCAATTACTACTACAGTATTTAGAAGAATTTTAGGGGTCAAGAATAACTTTCTGCAAGTTCACTGAGAGTAAGTGTAGTACTAGAATACATTATTAATTTATGTCTATTTAATTACATCTATTCTTACTGGTGAATTGCCAGCAAAGAGAATGACACTTAAGGGTGCATTGTGTAGACTGTCTGGGTTCACATCTCAGTTTAAAAACTTACTAGATTTGTTATTCTGGGCAAGTTGTTTACTTTCCTTGGGCCTCAGTCTCCTCATGTTTAAACTTCAAATAGTTTTAACTAGGATTAAATGACCTAACATATATTAAGTACTTTAAATCAGTCTGGCATGTATAAATGCCGAAAAATGCTAATTATTATAATTCAGTGTAAATATCCATGTGTCAATTGGCCATGGCATGGTCAATTTGTTCATTTGAATATTGAGAGTACTGATTGGATAACTGTAATGTTTCCACACTGATTCTGGGTCTGCACATAACCCCTAGGCACATATGAATTGCAGACAGTTCCCTTACTTTCTTTCTTTCTTAAATTTTTATCTATTAAAAATGAAATTAAAACAGAAATATCTAGTTACATGGCTATGGTAAGAAGCAAATGAGATAATATATGTGAATGCAATTTGTAAGCTGTAAAGTTCTATACAAAGTAAACTTAGTTTATAGTCAAGAATCTTGCAGCACTATTTACAATAGCAAAGATTTGGAACCAACCCAAATGTCCATCAATGACAGACTGGATTAAGAAAATGTGGCACACATACACCATGACACATATACACTATGCAGCCATAAAAAAGGATGAGTTCATGTCCTTTGTAGGGATATGGATGCAGTTGGAAACCATCATTCTCAGCAAACTATTGCAAGAACAGAAAACCAAACACTTCATATTCTCACTCATAAGTGGGAATTGAACAATGAGAACACTTGGACACAGGAAGCGGAACATCACACACCAGTGCCTGTTGTGGGGTGGGGGGAAGGGGGAGGGATAGCATTAGGAAATATACCTAATGTAAATGACGAGTTGATGAGTGCAGCACACCAACATGGCACATGTATACCTATGTAACAAACCTGCATGTTGTGCACATGTACCCTAGAACTTAAAGAAGTATAATAAAAAAAAGAATCATCTATCATTTACACACTATCATTTACAAATGTATGAAATATTACATTTTTATGTTCAAAAGGGAATTTATTTAAGAAAATAAAACACAAAGACCCTGGTATAAGCTATCAAAAATGTGTGAATTAAGAGCAGTAGTAAAAAAACATTTTATTAAGTAAAATGTCACAAATAGAAAATATCACAATGGGCCCAAACTTGTAAAACTCAGCAAGACAGGGCTTTTGATCAGTTCCCTTGGGTTTTATTATATTAAAATAGAAAAGAGGAAAAGATAGCTTTTCCCAGTTATTTGAATAACTAATGAGGTACAGAAACGAAATGTCAATATTTTTGTCTTTTAAAAGGCTGCATGATTTCTGGGTAGTTCTGGGTATGGGGATGTTTATAAGAGTATTTCTATATTTTTGTCCTTGAATACACAAGCATTTCCAAATAAAGTCTATGTACACAGCTGCACATTTGAGAAAAAACCTTTTCATTTTAATCTCTTTACCTGCCCAATGATGATAAAAAATGATAGGTATGTAAAATGTATCTGCAACACTCACAATTCCTAGAAGGGAAATTATCCTTTAATAGCGCTAAACTCAATGACGTGTGAATGGTTATGTGGTACTTCAACAGAATGAACCAATCTATCTTAAATATTAGCACCACATGCTTCTAAGTATTAAGCACTTGAGTCAAAAGGGAAAAACTCCATTTTGATTTCACATTTACTGAGCACCTATTATGTATAAGTCATAGTGTTAGTTACAAGGCTGGGGACACACACATATGTGCACACACACCTGTACAACCACAGTCCCTGATATTAAGTAGTTCAGGCTCGGGGTGACAAGTGCAGATGTAGCTAAAGTGTGAATAGGGCATGGACAGGGGATCAAGGAGTAAAATAAAAAGAGGCTGATTTGTGATTGGAGTGAGCTAAGGAATGGGGTCATTTTTAATTAATCAGTAAAACTGGCATGCTTAATTGAAACTTACAGGTCATATAGGAGATGTGTACCTCTTAGAACAGAAGACAAAATTAATTTATATATGAGAAAAATTGAACTTATTTATTTATGTTTTCTATAATTTCCATTAGCATTACTTAACCGCTTTTATGGGTGAAAGAGTATAACAAAATAAAAGAAAAGAAGAGTGACTTGAAAAAAGAAACGTGGTCATATTCCTTTATTCATCCTGACATGGTCATCCCAAACCCACTCTTCTGATACTCTCTGAACTTAATTTTTATCAAATTTACCTACTCATAGTGTGTGGCTCTCAGTCTTTAATTGTAAACTCAAAGGCAGAAACTGTGTTTTTCTATTATCTCATGGTGCCTTCATCAGAATAGCTGCTTAACAAAATTAGTAAAATTATCTTCATGCCTCTGAATTTCTATAGTATTTAATACTAACTACATTACTCACTTGGAAGTTAGCATTTACTACCTTTTAGGTTAGTAAATATTCATTTTGATGTCCACAGACTAGTAAGAATGCTGCCACCACCAACAAATAAAAATTGGTCCTGAGGTCACACTTCTGGTGTCCCATATCCCTCAGAGTTTATAATTTCTATGAGGGCTTAAATGGCATGTATTACTCAGTTCAGGAGGCTGATTTGTATTATCACTGATTAAGCAATACTATAACAGTAATGTGCATAAGCAAATGTAATGCAGCATAAGAAAAGAAATATCAGAGAAAATTTAATGCAGCACGAGAAAAGAAATATCAGAAAATATATTTGTGTAGTGAGACATACATTAGAAGAGGTTTCCAAAAATAATCTTATTGCCTTTCTCTCATTGTACAAATCAGTATCTTCCTATGACTCAGTTATTTCTGTAGATCATGCCCAAGGTCACCTTTGGCTATCCAGTGGATTCATCTTTTATTTTCAATCACTTGTTACATCTTATCAATTCTACCATTACAGCAACTCTTGAATCTATCTATTCATCTCTGTTCCAATTTCCACCACCTATGACAGGTTTCTCATTGTATTTTCTAACCAATTCTCTGACTGCACTTTAGTCCTACTTCAAACTATTCTCAACGCCACTGCTAAATATATACTCCTGAAACCTAATTGCATTAAGTATATCCTTATGCAAAAACTTCCTAAATAGTTCCTCTGCATATAAGATAAAATTTGGTTATGACATCTTGGCTTTGGAGACTATCTTCAGTGTAACACAAATAACCCCAGATCATATTTTAGTGCTTCCCATTTGGTGACTCCAATATATTTGTTTCTGGTGAATGCCTTGCTCTACCAATGCTTGCTTTTCTCTGGAATGTATTCTTTCCTTGCCCATGCCCCTTTTAGCTATCCTTAAAAGCCTGATCCACATGTTGCTTTCAGCATAAAACTTCTCATTATCATATTTGGATGTAATTCCTTGTGATTTCCTTTTTTTTTTTAATAACCCATAGTTTGTTTGAATCCATCTCAAGGTACTGAGCCTATTTTGTCTTAAATAATAGTTATTTCTGTACTCAGTTTAACTTTCATCCCTGTGTTCTGCCCCACCACACACACACAAATATACACACAAAACACATACACACCAATATAGTTAATCCTGGAGTGGGGCAGTTAAGTGCTGGGAGGAGAAGGGCGGGGTCCCTGGCGAGGTCTCCACGGTCGGGCCTGTGCCCACAGACCTAGGTAAAGACAGACACCCCTGTTTTCGTGCCCAAGTGTGAATTTTCCAAGGCAACTCTGGCCTGTCATGCCCCCATCCTGGCCCTATAAAAAACCCAAGACCCTAGCCGGCACAGACACAAGAGGCTGGACATCAAGAAGAACACACCGGCAGAACAGCACACAGGTGGCTGAACGTCCAGAGGAGCAGAGGAGCCGAAGAGCACACACCGACAGGCACTGTGCGGCAGAGGCCAGCAGGCCATCAACCGGCGGAACGATGTGGAGGCTGAAGGGAATTTGGCGGAAGCAGTCAGAAGAGAATTGGGCTGCCTTACTCCAGGCAAAAAACACCTTCCCACTCCATACCCCTGCTGGCTCCCCATCCATCTGCAGAGAGCTACTTCCAACACCCAGTAAAAACTTGCGCTCATTCTCCAAGCCCATATGTAATCCAATTTTTCTGGTACACTAAGGCAAGAACCCTGGGATACAGAAAGCCCTTTGTCCTTGTGATAAGGAAGAGGCTCTAATTGAACTGATTTACACAAGCCTCCTACAGATGGCAAAACTAAAAGAACACACTGTAATGTGCCCTCTGGGGCCTAAGGAGCTGTAAACATTCACCCCTAGACGCTGCCGTGGGGTCAGAGCCCACATTCCCCACGATCTGCCCCTTTGCATGCTACCCCCAGGGGTTTTGAGCAGTGGGGCACGGAAGAGGTGAGTCACTCCCGCATCACATGCGCTGCCAGGGGGACAAGGAAGTTTTTCCCGTTTCATAGTCACTTATGAGATAGAGAGTTTTTCCTTTTCGTCTTGGTATTTCCTGAAGCATCACCACATGGCTAGGCTCATAAGAATTCGGTAACCGTTTGTCTAACTGAATTAAATGAAATTAATATTATCTACAAAATATTGTCTAAGCACACAGGGGATTACTTTATTACTAAAGAAGTTTATTTTTGTTTTGTTTTGGTTTAACCGAACTATATAAACCCAAGTATAACTCAGCTTAAGGAGTGTAACTCACCTTAAGGAGTGTAACAAAAACGAAGAAATGGGGGAGTCGAAGATAAAACATTTAGCAGTGAGTAATACGAAGAGCCTCACAGTCTCTCTAGTTAATGAAAATAGCATTCCTTTGGAAAAGTTCCTACCTTATTCCTTTTAGTTTATTAAAGAGAAATAAGTGACTTGAGAACCACACATAATGTGGAAAAATAATTTTCTTTTTTCTGAAGAAGAACGCTACCTCACTTACATGATTGTACCTGATGCTCGAAGTAGAAAATGCATTAGGTGTTCATTTGTCCTCTCAGAAGCCTTTATCACATGCAAAATTGTTACAGACACCTTGCAAGAGCTCTTCATTTAAAACTCATCTCTTCATTTCCCCCATGGAAGCTAGATTCTACCCACATTCACCC
The DNA here is from genome assembly GCF_007565055.1 of Rhinopithecus roxellana. NCBI lineage: Eukaryota > Metazoa > Chordata > Mammalia > Primates > Cercopithecidae > Rhinopithecus > Rhinopithecus roxellana. The sequence continues at coordinate 124,172,929 of NC_044550.1, read as the reverse complement.
CTTTTGTGCTTAAATCAAAAACATAAACTCCACACAAAGATGCCTAGGCTCCTTTTGGAATCTGGAATGAAGACTACCGAACTACTTCCTGCTCGTTCCAAAGTTCCCAAGTCTGAATCTACCATTCCTTATCACTGTCATTGGCATAGTTGTTTTTCACATGCCCAGGTAACAACCTTCTAATGACCTTCTTTTTCACAAGCACATGTTTTATGAGAAGGATGATTTATTTGGTTTTCTAATTTGTGAACACAAGCCTATGCCTGCTTGTTTCACATCTATAAAATGTGGATCATAACACCTACAAGGTGCTTAGCAATGATTAATGAGATGTTGTCTTTACAACATATCTGGTGGCTCCGGGAGGAAAAACGAAGGCACTCTGTTAATATAGGTTGGGGGTACACTTATGAGGGTTGTGTATAACAAATTTATATGAACATAAAACCATGCTGGTTGTAAATTATTGTTGCCTGTTATGCAATACTAAACAGCTGCCTTAGATCTGAGGAAAAATCTCTCAGTGACAATAAGGAAGCAGAGATTGTGGAAGAGGTAAACACACACACACATATAGATGCACACACATACACAAAAAAAACAGTGTAACCCTCTTGTGTTGCAGGAGCAGCTACAATTGCCAGCAGAAGCCATAGTTGAGTGGATTTTTATTTGTTGGATCTCTTCAGATCTTAAGTGCCTGCCTGCCAATAAATGTTTTCAAGTATTTCCAACAATCCCTAGTGATATGCAACTTCTTGTAGCTGCCATACTATTGAATATGAGCACCACTTCTTTTCACTTTGAAATTCATAAAAGTGTGCCTGTTATGGCAGCAGCTCGGTGCAGAATCATTATGATGAAGGAAAGATGAAGACATATATGTGCATAGCAGAGTTTAATTTCATTTCATAGTGCAATAAAAAAGTGCTCAGCTTTTGAATAGAGCAGAATTGTGCTTGATGTGAAGTTTTGATATGTATTAGGTAGGTGCCAAATGTGTCTTTAAGGTTCATTTTCCTATTCTGTCTAAAAAGGAATAGAAATATGGCACTTCCTTCCTAGGGTTACTTTAAGTCAAAATAAATGTGAGGAAGGCTTTTGTAGTAGGCTAAAATGTGATTTCAAAAAAGATAGCAGGCACGAATCCCTGGAACCTGTAAATGTCACTTTCCATGACAAAAGTCTTTGTAGATGTAATTAAGGATTTTGAGATGGTGAAATTATTCTGGATTATCCAACTGGATCCTAAATTCAATCAGTGGTATCCTTACAAGAGGGAGGCAGTGAAAGATCTGATACTTACAGAAGAGAAGGGGACAATGTGACCATGGAATCAGATGTTGGAGTGATGCAGCTACAAATCCTGGAATGTCAGCTGCCATCAGAAGCAAGCAACAAAGTTTTCCCTAGAATATCTCAAGGTAGTGTAGCCCTGCTGACAGCCTAGTGAAACTGACTTTAGACTCTGGGGTCTGTGAGAGAATAAATTTCTGGTTGTGTAAGTCACCAAGCTTATGGTAATTTGTCATAGCCAATAGAAATAAATACAAGTGATTTAGTGTAATTCCTGGCCCTTGGTAGATAGTGAGTTACTCCATCTTACATAAGTGAATATAATATTGTTCTTAATAACTGAATGCTATCGGATACAAATTGTAGAATCTTAATTGTTCTATTAAAATAAAATGTTTTGCAGGCTCTATCGAATGTCATCCTGTTTCTTTAAGCTACTATAGTAGTGATAAGCCCAGAATATTGTACTACAAATCATTCTACTTGGTGGATATCCCTAATGTTAAAACATTCCTATACTCAGCCATAATTTATCTCCTCAAATAGTGCCATTAACTAATTCTATGTCTACCTTCTGGAGCAACATAAAATGAATCCATTCCCTGCTTTTAACTAAGGGTCCTTAATATTTTGGAAAACCATTATCATATCTAGTCAAAGTCCTCTCCAATTATATAGATCAATCATTATTTGAATAATGAGGTTAATAGGGATAGCCACTTCACTTTATCTCTGTTCCCATATGACTCTATTTTCTCTTTGTACAAACATTCAAACATAGCCACCCATCTACCCATTCCAACACACATGCACACACACACACACAATCACAGAACTGTCTCTCTCTTTAGCTGACTCTACACACATTTCCAGAACCTGATCATTCCTTTTCATTCTAGTCTCATGTTTTTACTGCCTTTGGACACCTTCTAAACTTCAAATTCTTTTTCTCTTAAACTAGTTCCTCCTTTTATGCTTTCTATTTTCCTATTTTTATAGAAGCACCACAGTCTTCTTAATTACCCAGGTTTCAAATCTCAGTCATTTTTGCCATTCCAATTTCTACCCCTCTACTGATACACTCCCCCAATGAACAGTTACCTAGTCCTCTTGATACTTTGATAATAGTATCATTTTCCTCACCTTCAGTCTTCACTCTCGTAGTTTTGATTCCAATTAACTCTTACTGAATCAACTGTAATAAGCTTCTAGAGAGTCTTTCATCTCTAATCTTTATATCTTTTTATCCATACTAAACAAAGATGTCAGCAACATTGCACTGAAACATAGCTCTTATTACGGCACCTGTTCTCTGAGAACCTCAATGATTTCAGAAACATATTCAAATCTTTTAGCTACACAGACAAGAATTTCCTTGGCCTAGTTCGAGCTTAAAGTCCACACTTCATTTTCTATTACTCTCAGCCTTCATTCAAGTCAAATTGGAGGAATTAATATTAGCCTACATATCACATGCATTCCTGTCTTTAATTCTTCACCTATGTGAATTATAGGTTGAGATCTATTTATAATGATATTTGTTTAGATGGAGTAAATTTCTTATTGACTGTGTGGGTATGTGTGTCTGAGAATATAGGTGGTGCTCTATCTATCTTATATGACAGAGCCTAATTACCAGGCTAAAGTATACATTTCTAACCCAGACTAGGCCAATCATAATGCCCTACCTAATCAGCCCCCTAATCTACAGTAAGGATGAGGGTTGTGAGGTAAATAATCTGGGTGACTCAATAACACGAAATCTCTGGAATACTTCAAACTGCTCATGAGGGGAAAGAATGAGAATGCCCTTATATCTTTGGCCAAAAACTTCTCAGATATGACTGGAGGGGACTAAGTCCCTCAATCCCAACTACAATAGGGGAGAATGACAGCTGAAAGGGAATCCTAACAGTATTTGGATGTCTGGTTCAATGATTTCTATTACCAACTCCACTGTTAGGCAAGTATTTTAGACCAAATAAAATAAAAATTTTATAAAACAAATTTATCTTATAAATTTAAGTATTTTATTAGATGCAAATACCCTTGAAATATAACAGAACTCTCTTCCTGAAACAAGTTGAGTGATGTGTTGTTTGTATTTGTTATTGGATAACTAAATGCTGTTGTGGGAAATCAGGGACCTGGAATGGAGGGACCGGCTGGAGCTGCAGCAGAGGAACGTAAATTGTGAAGATTTCATGGACTTATATCAGTTCCCAAAATTAATACTTTTATAATTTCTTATGCCTGTCTTTAATGCAATCTCTGAACATAAATTGTGAAGATTTCATGGACATTTATCACTTCTCTATTAATACTTTTATAATTTCTTACACTTGTCTTACTTTAATCTCTTAATCCTATTATCTTCATAAGCTGAGAATGTATGTCACTTCAGGACCCTGTGATGATTGAGTTAAATGTACAAATTGATTGTAAAACATGTGTGTGTTAACAATATGAAGTCAGTGCACCTTGAAAAAGAACAGAATAACAGCAATTTTAGGGAACAAGGGAAGATACCATAAGATCTGACTGCCTGTGGGGTCTGGCAAAAGAGCCATATTTTTCTTCTTGCAGAGAGCCTATAAACGGACAGTGCAAGTAGGAGAGATATCGCTACATTCTTTTCCTAGCAAGGAATATTAAATATTAAGACCCTAGGAAAGTAATTGCATTCCTGGGAGGAGGTCTATAAAAGGCCACTCTAGGAGTGTCTGTCCAGCCGGGCGCGGTGGCTCAAGCCTGTAATCCCAGCACTTTGGGAGGCCGAGACGGGCGGATCACAAGGTCAGGAGATCGAGACCATCCTGGCTAACATGGTGAAACCCCGTCTCTACTAAAAATACAAAAACTAGCCGGGTGAAGTGGCGGGCGCCTGTAGTCCCAGCTACTCGGGAGGCTGAGGCAGGAGAATGGCGTAAACCCGGGAGGCGGAGCTTGCAGTGAGCTGAGATCTGGCCACTGCACTCCAGTCCTGGTGACAGAGCGAGACTCCGCCAAAAAAAAAAAAAAAAAAAAAAAAAGGAGTGTCTGTCCTATGCTGTTGAGATAAGGACTGAGATATGCCCTGGTCTCCTGCAGTACCCTCAGGCTTATCAGGGTTGGAAAAAAATCCTGCCCTGGTAAATTTGAGGTCAGATGAGTTCTCTGCTCTTGAACCCTGTTTTCTATTGTTTAAGATGTTTATCAAGACAGTACATGAACAGCTGAACATAGACCCTCATCAGTAATTCTAATTTTGCCCTTTGTCTTGTGATATTTGCCTTTGTCCTTGCCCTTTTTTCTCAGAAGCACGTGATCTTTGTTCTCCCTTTTGCCCTTTGAAGCATGTGATCTTTGTGACCTACTCCTTGTTCATACACCCTCCCCCCTTTTGAAATCCCTAATAAAAACCTGCTAGTTTTGTGGCTCAGGTGGGCATCATGGACCTTCCCATATGTGATGTCATCCCCGGCAACCCAGCTGTAAAATTCTTCTCTTTGTAATCTTTCCCTTTATTTCTTAGATCGGCCAACACTTAGGGAAAATAGGAAGAACCTAGGTTGAAATATTGGGGGTGGGTTCCCCCGATAAATGCTTAATGCATAAACTAAATTTTTAATGCACATTTCTAGTTACTGACCAAAGAAATTGGAGAAATTTGGAGAAAATCAGACAAAAACAAATCTAATCATTGAATATTTATGAGCAAATTATTATGACAGCAATATAAACAATTAAAAGAGTCCTAGAAATTTACTGTTGTATTACTAACAGGGTCATGTGCCCACATTCCTTAAGGCTAGGATGGGTATTATTTACCCTATTATTACTGGCCTAGACTGAGCTCCTCATCCACTCCTATGTCCTGAGGGAAAAAAATCTATCTCAAAAAGTAGATGGGGTGCAAGGTAAGCAAAGATGCACACACAGAGGCACACACACACACACATACACAGAACTGATAAATACTTCATTATGCAAGTGTGATTAAATATAGAAATCACTATGTTTTGTAGTAAACTAAGGTTTTCATACCATCCTTCAGCAACATGTCACTATGTGTCACCTTTTCCTGTATAGCCACTTGTGATGGTTAATATGAATGTCATCCTGATTGGATTGAAGGATGTAAAGTATAGATCCTGGGTGTGTCTGTGAGGGTGTTGCCAAAGGAGATTAACATTTGAGTCAGTGAACTGTGAGAGGCAGACCCACCCTCAATCCAGGTGGGCACCATCTAATCAGCTGCGAGCATGGCCAAAATAAAAGGAAGCAGAAGAACACGGAGAGATTAGACTGGCTTAGCCTCCCAGCCTACATCTTTCTCCCATGCTTGATGCTTCCTGTCCTTGAACATCAGACTCCAAGTTCTTCAGCTTTGGGACTCAGACTGGCTTCCTTGTGCTTCAGCTGGCAGAAAGCCTATCATGAGACCCTGTGATGGTGTGAGATAGTACTCCTTAATAAACACCCCTTTATATATACATTTATACAACCTGTTCTGTCCCTCTAGACAACCCTAATATACCACTAGTTGAAAAAGATAATAAGCTGAGATAAACAAACCTAGTAATAAAATAAGTACAATTTTACTTAGTTTATATTTTAACAAGTAAAGTTATAATAATATATAACATTTGTTGAATACTTCTGGATCAGGTACCATGCTTAGCACACTATACATAGCATCTCATTTACATCTCACAATAACTTCATAAAGTAGAGGCCTCTTATGTTTACTTTACACATTAGGAAACTGAGGTTTAGAGAGGTTATGAAACTTGACAGGTCATATTTGGAAGAGGCAGAGGCAGATGTAGATCTGTCTGACTTTAGAGCTTATGCTGAGTTAAGCTCTGAGATACATATGCTGCCACAAAAATCCTGAAATTATGAGTAATTTCACAAAAATCCTGAAATTATGAGTAATTATACCTCTAGTTCAGAATTTAAAGAAAGCTGCTTTCCTTAAAAAAAAAAAAAGCACGTGATCTTTGTGACCTACTCCTTGTTCATACACCCTCCCCCCTTTTGAAATCCCTAATAAAAACCTGCTAGTTTTGTGGCTCAGGTGGGCATCATGGACCTACCCATATGTGATGTCATCCCCGGCAACCCAGCTGTAAAATTCTTCTCTTTGTAATCTTTCCCTTTATTTCTTAGATCGGCCAACACTTAGGGAAAATAGGAAGAACCTAGGTTGAAATATTGGGGGTGATTTAAACCCATGATTTAAAGAAAGCTGCTTTCCTTAAATTCTAAACTAGAGATATAATTACTCATAATTTCAAGCCCTTAAGGATTAAACTAAGATGCATATCTGAAAATTTGGGGATAAAAGTGTGCTTAACTGTACTTAAGTGTTATCATTTATTTAGATAGTATGCAATAAAACATTATTTTATTTTACATCTAGCTATTTTAACAAAAAAAATTTTAAAGGCTATACATAGGAAAATTAGACATTGCTTTCTAACTCGGTTCATTGGGAGTTACTGGGACTGAGGCTCTTTAACCAAGTAATGTCTATTTATCAAATGTAAGGGTTTTTGTTATTGTTCTTTCACAAAGAAACGGTGAGGTTGCAATATCCTCTGACATATATATTTCTGTGAATTCAGACCAATAAAAAGGCTATTTTATATTAATTAGAGGAATCATTATAATAAGCAACTATGGTTTAAAGGAAAATTATATATTGAAAATGTAAATCCAACAGTAAAATTTACAGAGTGAAATTAGGAAAATAGGTAAGATGTAGAGGGAACATAACAAAGAAAGAATAGAGAGGATGAATCCTAAGACTATTCTTAGGACTGTCTTAGAACCCATGACTTGTCAGGTAACATAATTTCCAAAATATCAAAATTATATTTACGATAAGATACATTTAAGACCAAACTTTTCAATGATGTGCAGCACATGATCCAGAAAGGTTCTGACAGAAGGCCAGAAATTTCTGCTAAGAGTTTTCAGAGCCTAATTAAATAATAAGCAGATTCGGTCAGTGTTGAGATGCCTTGAACTTTTCCTGTCACTTTATAGTGCACTTTAGTCTAAACCTGATATTTCAATAGCACCATTAACATCAATCTTATTTTCTGACATTAAAGTCTTACAGATTAAAAGTAAAAGATCATGAAATGCTACTAATGAAATCATTATAAGGTAAAAAGATGTACTGGTAATACCTTCTATGTAGATCAATGGAAATGTTATGTCAGGGGTAAATTTGCACTGGAAATACTTTTGAAAAAGCATATTTAATTATGAACTATATTAATAGTTATTCATTAAGAGCTTGGAGGTAGAGAAAAACAGAGTATGCTTTTGGTATGACTCATGTGGCTCATAACTCTCCTTGAAGTGCTGAGAACACAGAATTCACAGAGATGAATATTTTCCTTTGACTTCATGTGGTTCAGTGAAAGTAATCGGGGTGCCTACTCTTTGCTCACTTTATAAAAATAACTTAAAAGAATTACATGCTACTTGAATGGAAAATTCAAATATTTTCTCTCTCCTTCCTTCCTTCCTTCCTTCCTTCCTTCCTTCCTTTCTTCCTTCCTTCCTTCCTTCCTCCCTTCCTCCCTTCCTCCCTTCCTCCCTTCCCTCTTTCCTTTCTCTCTCTCTCTCTTTGTTTTTGGATGGAGTTTCATTCTTGTTGCCCAGGCTGGAGTGCAATAGTGCAATCTTGGCTCACTGCAATCTCTACCTCCTGGGTTGAAGTGATTTTCCTGCCTCAGCCTCCCCAGTAGCTGGGATTACAGGCATGTGCCACCACGCCAGGCTAATTTTTATATTTCTAATTTTTGTATTTTTTATTTTTAATAAAGATGGTGTTTCACCATGTTGGTCAGGCTGATCTTGAACTCCTGACCTCAGGTGATCCACCCACCTTGGCCTCCCAAAGTGCTGGGATTACAGGTGTGAGCCACTGTGCCTACCCAAATACATACTTTTCTTAAAACTTTCTATAACATGGAACTAAACTAGAACTATAATTATCCAATTATAAGGATTGACTAGTAAAGACTCCTAATTAAGAATTATGATTTACAATATAATGAATTTTAATACAATTGTAGCTGTATATTGGCATTAGAGATTTACAAAATAAAACCCAACAACATTAACCGATGACTAGGGACTCATACTCCTTTGCCTGAATAGTCAGCTTTTCTGTTTGCCTTTAATATGCTATGACATGTTTTGCAAGTGAAAGTATAAGGTTAAGAGGAAAGATCATACAGAAGACCAAGAAGATTCTGATTTTGTAGATCAAAGAGCAAATGAGAATTGCTGATGTTTGTTTTTTATTGGTTTCATTCTACTGATTTTTATTTTTTGTTTATAATAGCAATAATATGCATATAACTAGAAAAAATTTTACAATTAAAATCTTTAGTATTATGTGTCCAAATTGCTCCATCCTTTAACTACTTTATTAATAACAAACAGAGTATTCTATATGCAATTTTTGGTAACAATTTGAAAGGTTACTAACACTCTAGAACCAAGATCCTGACTATTACAACAGGGGAGGTAAGAGGGCTGAGAGGAAGTAACAGCATACTAAGGATATTGTCTTGTTGAAAAAGAGAATATAGATGCTGGTTAATTCTATACATCATTGGAAACTATGTAAAGCATGTGTTAAATTTTTTTTTTTTTTTCTTTTTTTTGAGACGGAGTCTCGCTGTGTCGCCCAGGCTGGAGTGCAGTGGCGGGATCCCGGCTCACTGCAAGCTCCGCCTCCCGGGTTCCCGCCATTCTCCCGCCTCAGCCTCCGAATAGCTGGGACTACAGGTGCCGCCACCACGCCCTGCTAGTTTTTTGTATTTTTAGTAGAGACGGGGTTTCACCATGTTAGCCAGGATGGTCTACCTACTAGAATAATAAAAATACAAGGCATACGTAGTCAAATAGTTAAAAGTAAAAGGTAAAATGGAACAAAGCGATTGAACAATAAAACAATTATTAAAAGTTTGTATAAAATAAGCATGTTACATTAATACTAAGTAAAGGGGAAGCAAGGGTGGGGGCACTGACAGCCCACCAGAGGCCACATCCTTTGTGCCAACTAGAACTTGCTTGAATGCAGAAAGAAACCAATTATATTCTGAGAAACACAAATGACAAAGCAATACTATCATACTCTTTCTTACTCATCATTATGGTGAAAATGATGGCATTGAAAGAAAGAGAAAGAGAAATCCATAGTTCTTTTTTACACTCCTTCTTTACCTACCAGTAAGCCAGAGGTAAAGAGTTTTGGTGGAATGTATACCTATCAAGAAGTAGAATACAAATAAAATGTTAAGTTAATTTTGTACAATCTTTCACTTTTCTGGTAAGACATGATATGCAAGGGAATACAAATTGCATAATTTTGGTGATTCTACACACAGATTAAATGCTCTTATATTTGCATTTAAAACCTTCCTTGGAGAAGGGGGTTCAAGATAGCATACTGGAAGCAACTTGTGTGCACCCGCTCTCATGAAGAGGAAACAAAGTGGAGAGTAAATATTGACTCTTCAGGTGAATTGTCTAAGAAACCATGTCAGGATCATTAAGGGAGTAAGGGAACACATGAAGAACGGAGAAGAGTGAAACTGGGCAGCCATCCACCTGAGACCAGAAGAAGCTTCCTAACACAGGAAAAGGGTGAGAGAGGAAGAGCTCCCAGGGAATCCACACTTTCCACAAGGATCTGTGAAATCTTGGGAACAGGAGAACCCCCTCCTTCCCTGGGCCTCTAGAATGATACGGAGAGCCACACAGAGATTTTGCAGAGGCAGTACTCAAGAACACAGGGAGTCCCACAGGTCTGGATCCCTGAATAGCCTAGTATATCAATAGAGGCCACAGCTGGGATGCTGGGGAGCAGTCAGGACTACCTCACTCCTTGCCAGACAAGGCTCTGCTCTTGCTTCCAGCACAGTGACCGAGCTGCTCCTAGCCAGGTGGAACTTATTGGCTTGGGCTTCCAGCTCAGTGGCCCTACCCCTGCCTTAATACTGTGGGCAGGCATGGCTCTGTGTTCCCCTAGAAAACATGCAGATGGCAGACTGTGTGAATCCCTGAACTCCTGCTGTTCTTGGCCAGACAGGACTCACTGGTTTGGGTGATGTTCAAGCAGGAGAGAAGGCCCCAATCTCAGAACACCAAGAGTGATAAGAAGTCCAGGTTCATAGGCCAGCAGAGGAGTAGGGTATGCCTCCCTCCACAGGGCAAGTCCAGGAAGGGTATAGCCTGTCTACCACCCCTGGCCCCTGCCTGAGGGAGCCACACAGCCTGGAACAAGTAAAAAGGAAATGCAAGAACAGCAACAGTAATCACAAGGGGTTCCTCCAAGACCCAGGAGCAGATCTGGTGAAGAGGTCATATCTCTCTTCCCCCACCAACGAGTATGTCTATGAACATGCTAAAATACAAAAGAGCCAATCTGCTGGCCATCACGCTTAAGCAACATCTGTTGAATAACAGCTCAAATTAAAAAACCACTAATAATTTGCCATGATACAGCACCTGTGAAACATAAGGCAAAAATTAAGCCACAAGTAAAGATCTTGTACAGAGCCTTGGCCTTCTGAAAGTGCACAGAAACAAAACCAACTGACTAAAATTACACCACAGTAAAAGGAACACCAGCACTCTCAGATGAGAAAAAATCAGCCTAAGAATTCTGACATTCAAAAAGCCAATGTGTCCCCCTAACCTCCAAAGGAACACACTATTACTCCAGCAATGGTTTTTAAACAGAATGAAATGCCTTAAATGACAGACAGAATTCAGAATCTGGATGTCAAGGAAGCTCATCACAAGCCAGGAGTTGAAACCCAGTCCAAGGAATCCAGCAAAATAATCCAAGAGCTGAAATAAGAAATAGCTATTAGAAGAAATAATTAAGCTGAACTTCTGGAATTGAGAAATTCACTAAAAAATTTCATAATACAGTCAGAAACATTAACAACAGATTAAACTAAGTCTCAGAAAGAATCTCAGAGCTCAAGATCGGTTCTTCAAATCAACTCAGTCAGACAAAAGTAAAGAAAAATGAATTAAAAAAATAAACAAAACCTCTCAGAAATATGGGACTATGTAAAAAGACCAAATCTACAACTCATTGGCATCCCTGGGAGAGATGGACAGTGAGTAAGCAACTAGAAGAACATATTTGAGGATATAGTCTATGAAAATTTTCCCAATCTTGCTAGAGAGGTTCACATGCAATTTCAAGAAATATAGAGAACCCCAGTTAGATACTATACAAGGTGACCATCCCTACAGCATACAGTCATCAGACTCACTAAGACAAATGCAAGAGAAAAAATTCTTAAAGGCAGATATAGAGAAAGACTGGGTCACTTACAAAGGGAAACTCACGAGGCTAGCAGCAGACCTCTCAGCAGAAATCTCACAAGCCAGAGGAAACTGGGGGCATATTTTCAGCATCCTCAAAGAAAAGAAATTCCAACCCAAAATTTCATATCCCACCAAGCTAAGCTTCATAAGGGAAGGAGAAATAAAATCTTTCTCAGAGAAGCAAACACTAAAGGAATGTGTTACCAGACCAGCCTTATAAGAGGTCCTTAAGGAAATGATAAACATAAAAACAAAAGCTACCACAAAAACACGCTAAGGACAGAGCTCACAGACAACATAAAGTGATTACACAATCAAGTCTACAAAACAACCAGGTAACAAGATGATGACAGGATCAAAATATCACATATCAATACTAACCCTGAATACCAATGATCCAAATGCTCCATTTAAAAGGCATAAAGTGGCAAGCTGGATAAAAAGACAGGACGCAACAGTCACTGTCTTCAAAAGACCCATCTCACATGTAATGACGGCTCTACATAAAGACATGGAGAAAGAGCCACTAGGCAAACAGGAAACTAAAAAAGAGTAGGAGTCGCTCATCTTATATTGAATAAAACAGACTTTAACCTAACAACAATGATGAAGGACAAAGAAGGGCATTAAATAATGAAAAAAGGTTCGATTCAACTAGAAGACTTAACTATCACAAAGACATATACACCCAACAGTGGAGCACCCAGGTTCACAAAACAAGTTCTTCTTGACCTACAAAAAGGCACAGACAACCACACAATAATAGTAAGGTACTGTAACACCCCACTGATAGCTTTAGACAAATCATCAAGGCAGAAAACTAACAAAGAAATTTTGGACTTACACTTGACACTCAACCATTTGGACCAAATAGATATCCACAGAATACTCTACCCCCAACCCAAACCACAGAATATACATTCTTCTCATGTACACTTAGAATGTATTCAAAAACCAACTACATGTTCGGCCATATAGCAAGTCTGAGTAAATTCAGAAAAACTGAAATCATACCAAGCATACCCTTGGACCACAGGGCAATAAAAATGTAAATCAATACCAATAAGATCTCTCAAAACTACACTAATACATGGAAATTAATCAACTTTCTCCAGAATAACTCTTGGGTGAACAACAAAATTAAGGCATAGATCAAAACATTTTTTGAAATTAAAGAAACTAAAGATACAACTTCCCAAAACCTTTGGTGCAGCTAAAGCAATGTTAAGATGAACGTTTATAGTATTAAATGCCTTCATCAAATAATTAGAAAAGTCGCAAATTAATGATCTAACATCACACCTAGAGGAACTAGAAAAAAAAGAACAAATCAACTGCAAATCTAGCAGGAAAAAATAAATATCTAAAACTAGAGAAGAACTGAATGAAATTGAGATATAAAAGACCATACAAAAGGTCAATGAAACCGAGAGTTGATTATCAAAGGTATAGACAAGACTGATAAACCATTAGCTAGATTAACAGAGAAAGAAAAAAGAGAAGACCCAAATAAATGCAATCAGAAATTACGAAGATGACATTACAACTGATTAGACAGAAATAAAAAAAGATCCTCAAAGGGTACTGTAAACACCTCTGTGCACACAAATTAGAAAATTTAGAGGAAATAGACAAATTCCTGGAAATACACAACCTCACAAGATTGAAACAGGAAGAAAGTGAAAACCTGAACAGATCAATAACAAGTTCTGAAATTGAATCTGTTATAATAATAAAAAAAAAGATCAAGAAAAATATCCTGGACGATGTATTTACAGCCATATTCTACCAGATATATAAATGAGAACTGGTACCAATCATATTTAACTATTCCAAAATAAACCAGCATCATCCTGACATGAAAATCTGGCAGACACAATGAAGAAAATACTACAGGCCAATATTCCTGATAAACACTGACACAAAAATCCTCTACACAATACTAGAAAACAGAATCCAGCAGCACATCAACAAGTTACTTCACCACAATCAAGTAGGCTTTATCTCTGGGATGCAAGAGTGCCTCAACATAAATAAATCAATAAATGTGATTCACCACATAAACAGAATTAAAAGCAAATACAGTATGATCATCCCAATAGATGTAGAAAAGGCTTCAGTAAAATCCAACATCCCTTCATGATAAAAACCATCAACAAGCTAGGCATTGAAGGAACATACTTCAAAATAAGAGGCATCTATGACAAACTAAGATCGAATATCATACTGAACAGGCAAAAGCTAGAATCATTGCCCTTGAGACCTAGAATAAGACAAGGATGTCCATTCTCACCATTCCTATTCCACATGGTACGGAAAGTCCTAACCAGAGCAATCAGGTAAGAGAAAACAGTAAAATGTATCCAAACAGGAAAAGAATTAAACACCCTCTCTCTTTGCTGATGATATGATTCTATACAAAGAAATCATTACAGACTCTGCCAAAAGGCTCCTGAAACTGATAAACAACTTCAATAAAGTGTCAGGATACAAAATCAATGTACAAAAATCAATGGCATTGTTATATATCAATAATGACCAGGCTGAGAGTCAAATCAAGAACATGATCCCATTTACAATAGCCACAAAGAAAATGAAATACCTAGAAATACAGCTAACCAAGAAGGTCAAAGAACTCTACAAGGAGAACTGCAAAATACTGCTGAAAGAAATCAGAGATGACACAAATAAATGGATAAACCTTCCATGCTTATGGACTTGAAGAAACAATATTGTTAAAATGGCCATGCTGTCCAAAGCAATTTATAAATCCAATTATATTCCTATCAAACTACCAATATCATTTTTCACAGAATTAGGAAAAAGGATTCTAAAATTCATATGGATCCAAAAAGGAGCCTAAATATCCAAAGCAACTCAAAGCAAAAAGAACAAAGATGGAGGCATCACATTACCAAATTTCAAACTCTACCATAAGGCTATAATAACCAAAACAGCATGGTACTGGCACAAAAATAGACATATAGAACAATAGAACAAAATAGAAAACTCAGAAATAAAGCCACACACCTACAACTACTGATGTTACACAAGCCCAACAAAAATAAGCAAGGAGAAAGGACTCCCCATTGAATAAATGATGTTGGGATAACTAGCTAGTTACATGGAGAAGAATTACATTGGACTCTACCTTTCACCACATATGAAAATTAACTCAAGATGGATCAAAGATTTTAATGTAAGACCCCAGACTGTTAAAATCTTAGAAGACAACCGAGGAAATACCTTTCTTGATATAAGCTTTGGCAACACATTTTTTTTTAAGGCCCCCAAAGCAATTACAACAAAAAACAAAATTGACAATGGGACCTAATTCAACTAAAGATCTTTTGCACAGAAAAAGTAACTATTACTAGAGTAAACAGACAATATATGGAATAGGATAAAATACTCAAAAACTACGCATCTGACAAAAGTCTAGAGTCCAGAATCTACAAGGAACTTTAAACAAATCAACAAGCAAAAACCAAATAACTCCTTTAAAGAATGAGCAAAGGACATGAACACATACTTCCAGAAAGAAAATGTATTGGTGGCCAGCATATGAAAAAATGCCCAACATTGCTAATCATCAAAGACAAACCAATCAAAACCACAATGAGATACATTCTTATACTAGTCATAATGGTGATTATTGAAAAGTAAAAAAGCAAAACAAACAAAACAAAAAACAACAAAAAACCAGATGCTAATGAGGCTGTGGAGAAAAGGGGAATACGTATACACTGTTGGCAGTAATGCATATTAGGTCAGCCACTGTAGAAGACAGTTTGGAGATCTCTCAAACTACTTAAAACACAGCTCCCATTAAAGCTAAAAGTTCCATTGCTGGGTATACACCCAAAGTATAATAAATTGTTCTAACAAAAAGATACGTGCACTCATATGTTCATTGCAGCACTATTCACAATAGCAAAGACATGGAATCAACCTAGGTGCCCATCAAACAGTGGATTAGATTTTAAAAAGCAGTACATATACACCATGAAATACTATGCAGTCATAAAAATGAACAAAATCATATCCTTTGCAGCAACATGGATGCAGCTGGAAGCTATTATACTAAGCAATTTTACGCAGAAACAGAAAACCAAATTCCACATATTCTCACTTATAAGTGGGAGCTAAATATTGAATACATATGGAAAAAAGGAACAATAGACACTGGAAACTACTAGAGTAGGAAAGGAGGGAGGGGCAAGACCTGAAAAAACTAACTGTTGGGTATTATGCTCACCATCTGGGTGACAGGAACATCTGTACTCAAATCTCAGCATCACTAAATACACCTACATAACAAACCTGCACATGCACCCACAAATACAAAATCTAAACAAAAAGTAAAATTGAAAGGATGAAAAATATAAATAATATTTGCATTGCATAATATAAAAATAAATATTACAATTCATGCTAATAATTGTAAAATTGAAAATTTTCTTTATTTAGAGCAGTATTAAATAGGAAAATACTAGCGCACACACACACAAAATCTATGACAAGTTGAGGGACCAAAGACAAAGAAAAAAGCTTTATCTTTTAGTACTTTTAACAGCTTTTTTCACGATTTTTGAACAAAAGATCCTACATTTTCATTTGATAATGGGTTATGCTAATTATGTCAATGAAAGACTTTAACCAATTTATTTACAAATGGAGACTAATGAGCCTGCCACATACCAAATTCTGTAGGGCATACCCAAAGTAAAATAAATGATATCCTTAAGGACAGATCACTGTAGTCTTAAATATATCTAATTAAAATTATGAAAGAATAGCTGGGGGCAGCGGCTCACACTTATAATCCCAACACTATGGGAAGCCAAGGTGGGTGGATCACTTGAAGTCAGGAGTTCAAGACCAGCCTGACCAACATGATGAAATCCCATCCCTACTAAAAATACAAGGATTAGCTGGGCATGGTGGCGGGTGCTTGTAATCCCAGCTACTTGGGAGAATTGCTTGAACCTGGGAGGCAGAGCTTGCAGTGAGCCAAGAGCGTGCCATTGTATTCCAGCCTGGGCTGGGCAACAACAGCGAGACTCCATCTCAAAAAAAAAAAAAAAAAAAAAAAGGAATAAAAATAAATGAGATAAGCATTCAACTAAGCATTCAGCTCAATGGACTGAAAATAGAGCAAAGTAACAACGCAAAAAAACATGAAGATGGATCGGATAGAGTGGGAATAATTAACATGGAGAGTATTTAAAATGAGAACAATAGAATATTAATACATTTACATAAATAAATTTCAAATTAATAATGTTCTAAAATATATAAATTCTCAAATTAGGCTCCATAAAAAATAGAAAACATGAAGCAATATATATAAATGAAAGAAATGAGAAATAATTTCAAGATTTAGTCCAAAAAAAAAGCATGTGCAAATGCCCTTATGGAAACAGATATCTGGGGAGATGATAAAATCTATGTAACTGTACAGTTACTTCCAGTACAAAAAAATGATGGCAGCTCATCACTCTGAAATATATATTACATTATCAGATAAAACAACAAAAATAATATAATTACCACAATAGTTCTAAAGACATTTTGAATATAATCTAATACCCATAAATGATTTAAATTTTAAAAATAGTAAATAAGAAATTGTGAAGAAAAACACCTTTAACTTCAGAGTGAAGTATCAGAACTATTTCCACTTAAGGGAGGAGACCACCCCTCATATTGTCTTATACCCAATTGCTGCCTCCAAAGAAAGAAGAAATAAAAACTAAAAGGCAGAAATGAAATCCACAGGCAGACAGTGTGGCACCACACCCTGGCCTGGTAGTTAAAGATCGAACCCTGACCTAATCAGTTATGTTATCTATAGATTACAGACATTGTATAGAAAAGCACTGTGAAAATCCCTGTCCTGTTCTGTTCCATTCTAATTACTGGTGCATGCAGCCCCCAGTCATGTACCCCCTGCTTGCTCAATTGATCTCAACCCTCTCATGCGGAGCCCCTTAGAGTTGTGAGCCCTTAAAAGAGAGAAGGAATTGCTCACTCGGGGAGCTAGGTTTCTGAGATGTGAATCTTGCCAATGCTCCTGGCCAAATAAAGCCCTTCCTTCTTTAACTTGGAGTCTGAGGGGTTTGTCTGTGGCTCATCCTGCTACACATTAAAGTCAGAAAAAAGCTAAAATTTTCTGCTATTATTTCCACTCCTCAATATTATACTAAATGATAGGTTAATAAGATTTTAAAAATTAAAGAAATGTAAGTCTAAATATAGGGAACAAATAAAATATTATTTTCATTGGATAGTATGGCTTATCTAAAACTGGAAAACTCATAAGAGAGTTTTACATGGAATCCGGACACAAGACTAAATCAGCAATATTAATTTTTTAAAAATATAGAAAATTATACTTAGTGTAACAACAAAATTTCAAAGAAAAGCATAAACCTTTGAGTCTAGTGGGCTTTATTGATGAATCTGGAGAGATTGAAAAAATAGAAGTAATGTGTTCTCTACTAGAATAATACCATAAAGCTGTAATTATCTTTCAAATAAATGTATACATGCAATGCAAGACTAATGCAAATCTCATGAAAATATTTCATGTTACTTGACAAACTGATCCTAAATAATTTGGAAAAGGAAACATGTAAGAATAATTTACAATATTTTGAAGCAGAAAGAAAAATTAAACTGCCTTCCTAGATACCAAACCATATATAAAACTTTACCATGACTGTAACAATCTGGAAAATTACATCGATGAAGTGTAATGGATAATGTGAAATGTACCTGTAGAAATTTGAAATTTTAGTTTGAACAAAAAAGAATGTACTGTTCAATGAATTGTTTTAAGACAACTGGCTATCCATTTGGAAAACATATTTATATTTCTGCCTCACACCATATACAAAAATATATGCTGGATGAAATAAAGACTTGAATATATTCAATAAAGCTATTAATGTACTGGAAGTAACTGTAAAGTTCCTTAAAAATAATTTTTTGCTGTTTAATACACATAATAAAACTCAGAAGCAATAAGTAAAGCATGAGAGATTTGTTTTATAAATATAAAATTTCTATAAGTTACCATTGTAGCATTAAGGACAAGTAACAAACTAAAGTAATAACAAATACAATGTATTCAAACCCAGCTGAGATATAAACAAAGCAGTCAGGCTGATGGAGATCAAAATGTCACATATTTTTATGATAAAATCATTGGAAGACTTGGGATTAGGTGTGAGGGAGAAATGATTTTGTTACCACTGCTTGCAGAATTCAACTTACCATGTCGTAGGTAGAAATGAACAATTATAGACCTCTTTCCACTCCCCATGGAGTGCTGGCCCCTCTAAAGCTAATGGCATAGAGGAGAAAAGCAAAATACATTTTTTTCTGGAGACAGGCAGGTACTAAATAAAAGATGGCAAAAGGCTGTAAAGAAACACATCAAACTGATAATGAAGGTCCCTGTAGGGAAAAGAGCCTGGTACTGGGAACAGTGAAGGCAAGATTTCTTAGATTATTTATATATCTTTTTAATTTATACTAAATATGCATGCATTCTTTGGTGATTAACAATTCAGGTGGAGAGACATAACAAGAGCCCTGGCTTCAAGTCTCAGATTTGCTAACAAGTGGAGTTATCTTCCAGAATGAACTCCATCAATCTGGACCCTAATTCATTACTGGTTCAATGGCGGAAACAATTACAAGGTAATCGGGTGACCCGTTTCAGCTCTGAAATTTGCAAACATCTTAGTAAAAAGATATGGGAATTTAGGGCCAATGTTTACTGCAGGAAAGGGCTTGATAACTATTCACTTGACTCCAACAGCCCCAGCCATATGCCCATAGCATGTGAACCAAATGTTCAAGGCTAGTGGCACTCAAGATGAAGCTTTTGCTCATTAAATATGTAGGTTATTGCTGCCTTTCTTTAAGGCCTTCCATTGATTGATGAGTGAGAAGGAGAGTTGTCTATCCAGTGACCCAAAGGGCTGTGTAAAGCGGTCCCTATCAGACCTGCTGACTGCTCTTCTTTTGCACTCTGGGAGCCAGACTTCCAGATTATCTCATTTACATTCCTATGAGTCTCTGTATATCCCCAATTAGATTGAAAGCTTCTATTTAGAAGGAATTGTGCCTGAAACAGTTGCTACGAGCTCAGGCTTTGAAGACTTGAGTTTTGACTTGGGCTTAACCACTTCTTGGCTGAAGGCGACCTTAGGGAAGTTATTGAAACGTCTCCCTACGATCAGTGTTTTCATTTGTGAACGAATGTTTTAAGGATTACATAAGGCATGCTATGCAGGTTAAGTATTTTTCACAGAGTAGTCTTGCATTATTATTGTAAAAGTTAGAAAATAAAAAATAAACAACCATTCAAAATGAACATTTACTATTTGTTAGGTCCTTTTAAGAGCTGACTTTACAAGTTATGAGATAGTATATTTGTGGCCAAGTATCAGATAAGCAACCTAATACTTGGAGATGTCAAAGGTCTTGGTTCTAACATTTGTGCTGTGACTTTCCAGCTGTGTAACTTTGAACAAGTTACTTGAACTCTCCATACATTGGTTTCCTAATATGTAAAATAGAGACTAAAATGTGTCATTTACAAGGCATTGTGCCTGCACCCAGTAAGTATTCAATAAATATTATAAAATAAATTAAAGCTCCAAATGCAGTGCAAATGGTAAGGTTATATGAATGTTACACCATCTCTTTCATATATTTGATCAATATCATCTTCTTAGTAAGAAGTTCTACCCTGGCTACCCTATTTTAAATCATACCCCATCTCCACTTCTTCCTGATTTCCCTCCTGATCTTTCCAACATATGATAGAATTTTCATTCTATGTTTCTTGTTCATTTCTCCCTCTATCCCATTATAATAAAGCTCCAGCACTGCTCTCTCCCATCTACCTTACATATTATAGGTATTTGACAATATGTGTTGAATTATTGAATAAATAAACGAATAAATGAATTATTGAAAGTCCCTGCACATCCATCTCCGCTTCTCCTCTCTCTTATATCTTTGGAGTACAAAATAGGATTTTCACCAAATGTGTGTGTCAACATGTCAATATGTAAAGTTAAGTGTATTTAAACAAACATATATCTCCTTAATTCTGTGGGCAGGGGGCATAGTGAGGAACCCTGTCAGTATATGACACCTCTGTCAACTGCTACACAAGCACTGAATATAGCAAAAACCCCTTTGTAACAGCAAAACATACTGTTTTCTCTACGGGAAGCCTAAGATAATGCTAGAAGATGAAATTGCTTTGCCTGAGCAGTTTCATTAGGTGCTACAAGCATGGGGAATGGCTTGATGCTGAGTTGCTAGCAGTATAAATGGAGGCAGAGTAAGAAGGGATGGGAATAAAAAATGCAAAGACCTAGCTGAGATGATTCCACTTGACCCATTTGGTGACATCAGAACTTCTGGAGCTCAAGAGAGAAGTGCTGAAGAAGTTCCAGGAGATGGTGATAGGCTATGTCCACCACCAGTTTTCCTCTTTGGGTACAAAAGGTGACTACAGCCTTTAAGAAGGGGTTCAAATTAACTTTCTTAGAAATTTTCTCAATATTTCCAGCTATTATCTACTATTCTTTTCCATCATTGTAATACAGTAATTGCAATGTGTTTAACTAAAGGCACCATTAGTAATTATTTTTACAACAGTTTTACTGAGTCAATACCAATTGGTGTCACATCTAATATCTTCCCCTGTGTATCCTGGCACTGTGAAGGACCAACTAGCAGGGGAAGTAATTACCTGCGAGTACAGCCACAGGGATCTTCAGAGAATGGCAGCACCCTCAGACTGCATCCTAATGAGTAGCCTTTTAATCTTCACCTCCATCTCTTATCACTACTTCTATAACACGAAGCATTTCCTAATTAGGATCATCATATCAGGTCACAAGATAGAATACAAATTATATTGAAAACCACAAAATAATACCAAATAAGAAGTTTGGTGTGCTCCCATAGTACAATGTATGCACATTTTTCACCCTAAAAGAAAATGATCTTCTTGTCCAGGAGTTGGAATAATTGGGTTACAGTTATTGAAGACCTATGCCTCTCAACTCTCAACTTTTTGCTCATATACTGCCCTGCCCTTCAATTCATATGTCCTCATAACACTCAACTGGAATCTCCCCTACCTAGAGAAACTGCAAATACTAAGTAAAGTAAAGGCTGCATCATTATATTAGTAGGGAAAAACAAAACCAGAGAGGATACGTTTACATCTGCAATGCGTATTGGCTCTGACTTGGTAACCAGTATCCAGATAGAGGGAATTACAAAACAGTTTAAGGTTCATCTTTTGTCCATGATCTAAATCTCTAGGTAATAAGGGAGGATTTTATTTGTTTCTTTGTTTATTAAGGAGCATTTGATTTCCTTGGATATAGATTGTATTTGACGGTTTGTTATTTTAGAAATGTTATGCACTTTCTGTTTAAGTATCCTACTAGAAAGACTAAAACAAAAAAATAAAAATGCATTGATCTGGAATCTTGGATTTTTACCCCCTCACAAGCAGTAATATTTAATGATCTGTTAAAATGGGGTTGTCTGAAGGTTTTTTTATTGTGCATAAACAGCAGGGATCCCTTTAGAATGGCTTCTCTTGCAATGTGGAATAGAGAAGCTCTGTGATGGGTTGGAGCACTTAATAAGAGAATACAAGATTCAGAACTTCTGTTCAAAGGCAAGATACCCCTAGGACATATCAGTTTCAAATATGATTTTCATCTCTTTTATTTCACCCTATTGAACTATAAAACATTTTACTTTATAGAGTTTAGAAAAAGGTCTCCTTTCTTCTTCTATTATCGCATACATAATTTGTTCTCTTTCTCTGTTTTTCTCACCATGTATACAGATGAAGGTGGATATAGCTACACCCACCCCCACACACACAGATGATTGATTGATTGATGGATAGATGGTAGATGAAATCATAATGAACATAGATATAGATATAGACATACCAGCATTCATTGAGTTTGTTCTACTTGCTAGATGCTATTCTGGATTTCTTATATACGTTTCTATTTTGTCCATGATTACTCAGTTCATTGTGTGTTAACATTGGATGTGAACATTTTCAGGAATGGTAGGGCTTGAACTGACAAGAACAAGTAGGTGAGAAAAATACAATAAAATTTAAGATTGTGAATGAAAAGCAAAAAAACAAAAAATAAATATATGGGAAGAAACGCATTAAGGAGCTTGCACAGATTGAGGTAGTAAAAATGTAAAGTTAGCTAACTATAAAAAAGTGACACTATGGAGACTGATGGAGATCATAGAATTCTGACTAAATAACTTTTCGAGTTGAAAGCTGCTGTGAGTCTTCGAGAGGAAAAAATGCTACTTAAAAAGTGGAGCTCTAAGAGAGACCAGAAGGCAAATTAACCTCTCTGAATTCAGTTTGAGATCTTCCTATTTGAATGCCCAACATATATTATCCTGGGCATTATGTAAATATTCAACAGTTAACCATATCGTTATCTCTTTCCTTGTCAACACAATTTTTTTCCCTGAAAGTGTATTCTCTTTTCTCTATGAAATGTTTGAGTGTCTTCAGAAAAAATGAATCCTTTAAAATTTTTGGAAGTCAGATTATTACAGTAATCAGCTCTCTCAATTATCTGATTCTATCTTGTATTTCTGTGGCAATAAAATAATATGCTAAAGCATTTTATCTTACACATGTATTGTCTATCAGTCATGGTATTTTTGAAAGCGAGAAGATAATCTGGACAATGATTTTATAGAATAACCAAGGAAAAAGTCTAATCCCATGAGGTTATATAACAATTAGGAAATTATGAAGCAGTTTGTCATAAAAGGAAGTGGTTGTTTTACTGTTATTTCATTATTTTTGTCTGTCTCAAAATACACCTACCCACTATGCATTCATATAATCACATAGGAAAACATTTTTTTACTAAAAACTCCCATAAGATTTCAGTTAAATCTGATAAATGAATGCTGGAAGAAAGAGCTTCCTGAGTGGGAAAGTAAGAAGGGGATAAAATCAATTTCCTGTAGTAATATAGAGATGAGACACAACCTCATTTATGATAGGGAGACAGGAGGGAGGGGCACCACTTTCCTCTTTTAAAATATTCCTGGAAGCTAGGGACTGGAGCCAGACACTAAGCAGTTCTATTCCTAGGAGAGTTTCTGCTTCAAGCTATAAGAGAGAAAGATGTAGGAAAGCTTTCTCTCTGAAGGTGGGCAGAGCGTCAATGTCATCATCAGTAGCAGTAACAGCAGGACTAGGCATGCAGGCAAGTTAAGATTGTATCAGAGAGGAAGTTCACTAGCTCTCTAGAGGCAGCAATAGGTTTCTCATGACTTTGCCTGATACTTGTACCCAGTGTTATATTTGACAAGGAGCTTTCCCTTTCACCAGTTCTGTTTATCCTTAAAATATCCTTATGACATCATTAGAATGAGGGAAACATTAGGCTCAATTTATTTATTTTTTAAAATTTTATTATATATAAATTCATATATACAAAGCATATGTAACATGTTATGTAATAAAGAATAATATCACAAACAATGGTGATCACAGCACCAAGTGTAAGAACTAAACTTTATCAGTAACTTTGAAGAAACCAGTGGCTTCTCTCTAATGTCATACAGCTACATATTTCATAAAGGTAGCTGTTATCCTGAGTTTTTAAATTAACTTTCCCCTGTTTGTAAATTGTTTTAGTATACATGAACATAAGCACATATATAATATCTGGTCTGGGTTTTTTTTTTGAATTTTAGTTTAATAAAAATGCTGTTATAACTCATTAGTCTTTCTCAATTCAACATTATATTTCTAAGAGTCACCCGTATTGTTGTGAGTTGCTATAGTTCACTCACTTTCACAGCTGCATATATGTCACTGTGTGAAAATACCTTATCTATCCTCCTATCAATGATTATTGAGATAGCTTCCAGTTTTTTTGTTATTATGAACAGTGCTTTTGTGAACATTCTAACTAATGCTTCCGGGTAGAAATATACAGGAATTCTGTAGAGTATATATCATGAGCAGAAACAATACAACTTTATAAGATAAAGTCATATAATCTTTTTAGATTGTCTTTTTAAATTAATTTTTTGTCTGCTTAACATATATATAATTAAAAGAGGAAATTAATATCCCCAATGTTAGTAATCTATAAAATTCTGTATATGTATTTGTATGTTTTGTACTATTTGTTATAGTTATGTTATTATTTTCATTATATTTCATTATTATATAGTTTTATAATATTTTCACCTTCCTGGAAAATTCAAATTTTTATAATTTTAAAGTTTTCTTCTTTTTTAACCTAATATATTTGATACTTTAAAAATTTTTCATTCCATTTAGGTGATATTTTTGAAACAACAACATTATACACAGAGAATAGATTTGGGGTTGCCATGGGATAGAGACTGGGGTTGGCGTGTGGCCATCAAAAGATAGCATAAGGGATTTTGGTGGTAATGGAACAGTTCTTGTGTCCTGAAAGTGGCGAGGGTTCATAAATCTACACATGCAATAAAATGGCACAGAAATAAATGCACACACCAAAGTGAGTGCACATAAAACCAGTGGAATCTGAACAGGGTCAGTGTATTGTACCAATGTTAATTTCCCAGTTGTGATACTGTACTGTAATTATTCAAGCATTATCATTGAAAGAAATGGGGGGAGGGTACACAGGACCTCTCTGTATCATTTCTTGCAACTGCCTATGAATCTACAACTACGGTCACCCCTTAGTATACGTGGGATATTAGTTCCAAGACCCCTGCATTTACCAAAATCTATACATATTTCAGTTCCATAGTATGTCCTATGGAACCCACATAAACCAAAAGTTGGTCTTCTTTATATGTGTGTTTTAGATCCCAAGAATATTAGATTTTCGATCAACATTTGGTTGGAAAAACCTGCTATGTGGACCGGCATAATTCAAACCCATCTCGTTCAAGGGTCAACTGTATTTCAAAATACAATCTTTAAATTAAAAAAAAAAAAAATCCAGTGCTTTCTTTTTATTAGACTGTACCTGGTAATTCTTTTTCCATTCTTTTACACTCAAAATTTATATTCCCTTATGTTTTAGATATGTCTCTAGTAAACAATGTTTAGTTGGAATTTCATGTTTTAATCTCATCTAGAAATCTATAAATTGTAGCTGGCAATTTCAGTCCATTTATATTTATTGTGATTACTGACAATAACTGGTTTACTAACATCTCATCTTTTAATTTTTACTTTGTTCCACTTTTCCTTTTCATCCACTCTTCTTTTTTCTTTCTTTCTTTTTTTTTTTTTTTTGTGAGATGGAGTCTCACTCTGTTGCCCAGGCTGGAGTGCAGTGGCACCATCTCGGCTCACTGCAAGCTCTGCCTCCCAGGTTCACGCCATCCTCCTGCCTCAGCTTCCCGAGTAGCTGGGACTATAGGCACCTGCCACCACACCCACTAATTTTTTTGTATTTTTTAGTAGAGATGGGTTTCACCGTGTTAGCCAGGATGGTCTCAATCTCCTAACCTCGTGATCCACCCGCCTCAGCCTCCCAGAGTGCTGGGATTACAGGCATGAGCTACCGCGCCCAGCCTTCTTTTTATTGACCAAAATTTTTAATTATATTTTATTCTTGTTTCATATTTTTCTTCAATCAATTTAGGATTACAAACTCTGTTTTTATTCTTTTAGTATGTATGTAAATTTACTCTGAACATGTAATATATTTAGATATTAGGAAAGATTATGAAATATTTTAAGCAACACATGTAGTAAGTGGGAGAGGTGGCAGTAGAATTCATAACTTCTAATTCCAGTTCCAGTGTTTCTTCCATTTGTTAAAATATTACAATTGACTTACATAAATGAAGTTCATTATTATCTGTTCCTATGAACTAAACATGTAGCATAATATGAATTTTCCAGTTAATCATCTTTAATATATACTCATTTGTAGAGTTCAGTTGTTGTTAATGTTTAACAGTTTTATCTCCATATCTAGAATGAAAAATCCCCGAGGTATAAGGGCAACATGCCTACCCTCATACTTTTACCCTTTTACCCCTCGAATATCTAAGCTAATTTTGAGCACCAATACTTGTTGACAGATTGTTTATAAATCAATATAAGCCATGTATTTGGGCTCAGGACATACAACCCAAAATATGACTAGTGGAGATGTGAATATGACTCCTTAAGTGTGGCATATTGATTATTTTGAGCTGGTTATGCTGAGAAACTACAGGCACAGGAGTAGCTCTGAAAAACTCCCCTTTTACAAAGAAATTTACATCTATAAAGAAAATTTTCATTACTAAAGCTACCTATAACAGAAAGAGAACAAGTCTCAGCCAACTTTTATCAGTTGAGGGTCTTTTATATGCCTAACAATGCAACCTTTATTCACCATACATATCTTCCCTTCACCTTCCCATAATTTAGTGCCACCCACTTATTTCTTTCTGTAAGCCCCAAGCCCCTATTCTTTTCTAAAAAGCTCAGGATCCTACATAAGCTTCAATCATCTGGGCCTTCTTTGAATCTCATATTTTGTAGGACTCCCGTGTATATGAATGCAATGAAAATTGCTTTTTTCCAGTTAATCTGTTTTATGTCAATTTATTTTATAGCCCAGCCAAAGGAGCTAGGAGGATAGAGGGGGAAAATAGTTTTTTTCTCCACTACACATGTAAACTCTTTAGCTCCTGCTTTCTTTACTCTGTCTCTCGTTTCTGTCTACTTTAGGCAGTGTCTGAAGTACACAAAAATATAATCTCCTGCATATCAAAGGTCTTCTCAGTTCTGCTTAAAGAGGAAACCACATATATCAATAACCTGTACATACAGTAATGAGAACAATGATACACAGCTTTGTATTTTACCAGTATAAAATTAAATCTATAGCAAACTATTAAATAATACAATAAAACATCATAACCCAGAGATAAAATGAAACCACCTCTGCAAAAATTATAACTCAGAAGATTATGATGGTGAAAGAGATCTGACCTAACTGACCCCATGTTGTTTCTAACCTCCATGCTGTCCTTGTTCATTGCCATGCATAGGCTGAATTAACTTTGGGAGGAACTTATAGTTTAACTTTGAAACAAAGTTGGTAACAGTCCTTTCCCAAAACAAACTGCCTTCCTGCCTGAAGATTAGACTGCCTTTTCAGAACTAACCAATTAGCCACAAGATTAAAAATTACAATTTAGGAGTCATGCATCTGGAGGCTGCAAGATTCTGAACCTCCCCAAATTGCTCCTGGAGAAAACATCACCATTGTAAAACCTGAGATCACTGCTTGAGATATTTTGCAGACTCTGTATTTGACAAATCAATTGGCACCATCCAGATCAATAAACTGGATCATCTAGTCTTGTGGCCCCCACTCAGGAAGTGACTCAGGTCAAGAGGGCAGCTTTGACTCCCTGTGATTTCCAACCAATCAACACTCACCATTTTCTCACCCCTTACCCACCAAATTATCTTTAAAAACCTCCATCCCTGAGTTTTCAGGGAGACTGATTTGAGTAATAATAAAACTCTGGACTGGTCTCCTGTACAGCCAGCTCTGTGTGAATTAAAGTCTCTCTCTGTTGCACTTTTACCGTCTTGATAAATTCTCTCTGTCCAGGCAGCAGGCAAGGAGAACCTGTTGGGCAGTTACAAAAATATGGTTCATTTTAAAGGATTTTTTCTATTTAAAAATACAGATGAATCATAATTCAATTCTAAATAAAATTTATATAAAATGACAGAACTCTTGACTATTTAAATAAGAAATAGAAAATAGGATCTTAGTTGACCTCATGATGGTGACTGTTAACAACATTCTTTTAAATCATTTATGACTTTTATAGGGAAACTTTTATCAGTTGTAATTGAAAACTAAAGGCACTTAAATTTCACATTTCTGTATTCTAATTGTGATATTTAATTAGGAGGTCAATAAGTCAAATTTTTAATTCAAAATTCTTCAGAGACTTAACGGAAAAGACTGTATGGAACTGATCATGAATTTTAGCCAAGGTCTGTATTGAGAACTAATTATTTTCCCAATTTGTAACAAATCATTAACTTAACACAGAGATGTAATGAATCCAAAACTACATAATACAAAATTGCCTTCTGGAAACTAGGGGACCAATATTAACCTGTCTAGTTCTCTTGAAAAGAAAGAGCTCAAACATGTGAAAAGAGCAGGGTCTGCCTTAACTGATATGTTTTTCTTAGATTATAAGCCCAGAAACAGGTACCCTGTGTAATGTCACATGTAATAAGAAGCTTTAAAAAGTACCTAAAGGCTAAAAATATGGTGATGTACAGAAGGAGGCAACTGCTAATATTCACTGAAACCAAAAGGCACTTTCAAATTTTATTAAATATATAATATATAGAGAGACTGAATGAAAGAAAGTAGCACAGTAGCAGGAAATTAGTATTTGTGAAAATTATCTCTGCTATTAAATTTTTCTGAGTGGCAATTCTAAACAAGAGTTTATAACAATATTGGGAGTTCATTATGCTACAGATACAATCAGTATAAACGTCTTAGAATTTCAAAATTTAGTTTTCTAATTCCCATTAGTTAAGTGCCATCTAAATTCATAGATATGAGTGGGTATGTCCAAATGTTGGTTTTCTACCTTTTACCACTTTATACAGTAAGTAGATATATTAAATCGTATTATGATGTTATTGCTAGGCTTTACTGGAATTAAAAGATAAATAACAGTAACAATCACAAGGGCAACTAAGATCTTATTTTCTAATTCCAAAAAGTACAATATACTGACACAATAAAGTAGAAGGCACTATTAATCCAATACCCTAACCTGATAAGATAGAAGTCACTGTTATCACAATTAATGAAGATATCCCAATACTTCTGATACAAAGTAGGATACAGGGTAGTGTCTGGGGCTGTGGGAAGATGAAAACCATACACACAGTTCAATTGTGATTTTCACTTCAGGATGAGACAAGTTAAAAAAATATTTTCTGTTATTGCAAAACAAAACCTGTGTGTCACAAGATCAGGCTTCAGAATATCAAAAGAAACAAAAAAAATCACGAACAGGACTTAAACAGTTCATATACATGGAAATCATCACTGACTTAATCACAGTAGCAACTTCAGTCTGTTCTGACTGTTTTGTTTGTTGTAAATTTTGTATATGTATGCATTCATGAGTGTGCATGGGACAGACAGTATATTAAGTATGCACAAGTGACTCTACATACTTCAAAAGTTATTTATTTATTTATTTTTTTGTCAAAGGAGACACATCTTTCTTGGTCTAAAGATAAAGTGACCTTCCCACTAATCTAGAAATAATTGCTAAATGCTAACATGCACCTATGTCTCTCTTTCTCACACCAGGTAGCAATGAACAATTTTTTTAAAGCCTAACCTTTAGAACTCTACCAATGATAGAGGATTCGAGAAAAGTCAACCTGGAATCAAGGGTCATCCTACTATGCAGGGTAAAGTGAGTAGTTCTCACCAGGGCTTTTATTTGTTGATAGTCCACTATCCACTATGTGAGAGCCTTATGGATTATAGTAAAAATTAGTAGCAATTCCAGTTGGCATATTCTCTTTACACATACTGAGTTTTCAGGTCCAATCCCCCAAAATCATTTTAAAAAGAATATCTAACACTCTTGGGAGAAAAATAAAGCAATCTATTATATTAACAGGCCATAGAAATTATTTTTCTTGACCCAAAATTAAGGGTGGAACTGGAGAAGTGTAGAAACTGTCAAATTGGTCTGCAGAAAGATTTTATTGGCTAAAAGAGAAATAAAGAAACATTAGCATCCCACATGGAAGTCTCGAAAGGTAAGAAAATAGTGATGGTTAATAATATTAGGTGTCAACTTGATTAGATTGAAGGACGCCTAGCTAGCTGGTAAAGTATTGTTTCTGGGTGTATCTGTGAGGGTGCTGCCAGAGAAGATTAACATTTGAGTCAGTGGACTGGGGAAGGAAGACCCACCCTCAATGTGAGTGGGCACCATCTAATTGGTTGCCAGTGCAGCTAAAACAAAGCAAGCAGAAGAAGGTGGGATAAGCTGGCTTGCTGAGTCTTCTGGCTTTCCTCTTTCTCCTGTGATGGATGCTTCCATCCATTCTTCCTGCTGTTGGTCATTGGATTCTGGGTTTTTCGGCTTTTAGACTCCTGGACTTACACCAGTGGTCTGCCAGGGGTTCTCAGGCCTTTGGCCACAGACTGAAATCTGCATGGTCAGCTTCCCTACTTTTGAAGCTTTTGGACTCAGAATGAGACATTACTGGCTTCTTTCTCCCTCAGTTTTCAGATGGCTTATCGTGGGACTTCAACTTGTGATCACATAAGCCAATTTTCCTTAATAAACTCCTTTTCACATATGTGTATATCCTATTAGTTCTGTCCCTCTGCAGTACCCTAATAGAGACCTACTATTTGGTAGCACAACACTGTGACTATAGTCAATAGTAACACTGTATATTGAGATGGCATCTTGCTCTGTCACCCAGGCTGGAGTACAGTGGCACAATCTCGGCTCACTGCAACCTCCACCTCCTGAGTTCAAGCAATTCTCCTGCCTCAGTTTCCTGAGTAGCTGGGATTATAGCCATGCACCACCATGCCCGGCTAATTTTTTTATTTTTAGTAGAGACAAGGTTTCGCCACATTGGCCAGGCTGGTCTCGAACTCCTGACCTCAGCTGATTTGTCCACTTTGGCCTCCCAAAGTGCTGGGAGTATAGGCATGAGCCACTGTGCCCAGCCTAAACTATCATAAAGAATGTAATTAGATTGTTTGTAACTCAAAGGATAAATGGTTGAGGAGATGGATAACCCATACTCCATGATATGCTCATTTCACATTGCATGCCTGTATGAAAACATCTCATGTACCCCACAAATATATATATATCTACTATGTACTCAAAAAAATTGAAAAATAAATAAAGAAAAAAAATTTAACAATGTGGCGTTCCAAAATATCCTTGTTTGGTTACTGCTGCTAAATCAAAGGCTTTCACAATTCTCCTTCCTAAAGCCCTATACTCTACTATTCCTGGGTCAGTATAGCCTAGTTATATAAGAATTCGAGAAATATAAAGTAAGATTTTGAGCTAAATAATGAATTATAATAAATTTTAAAATCTTTCTCTGCTTCATGAAACTGTAACCAGATTCCTATGACACTGACTTTCATAACAGTGGAATTATGTTTTCCTAAGCGTTCTTAGACAAGCAGTTTCATTCTTTTCTACTCAAAGCACTTTGTTCACATGTTTCGGGTTGCAAAGCATGGCACCATCCTTTCCTGACTTATCCTTCATCACCTCTCCATGAGATCATAGCACAGGTTTGCTTTATTCACTTCAAAAAGTATTCTGAAGGAACCAAATCTGAAAATATCCTTAGTGGATATTATAAATTTCAATATGATTTCTGATTTTATTCCCAATCCATTATTTTAAGAATTAATTTATCTAGATAAAATTTTTAAATGTTGCAAGTATAATTTTACTCATTTAGAGCAAACAGAAGTGACAACATGAAACCAAAACCAACTAACAAATTCTACATTCCAGTTGCTTTATGTTGTGGATTGAATTGTACATCCCCAAAAGGTATGTTGAAGTCTTAACTTCCTGTACCTGACAATGTGATCTTATTTGAAAATTGGGCCTTTGCCAGTGTAGTATAGCTAAGAGATGATCATATTGAACTAAGATGAGCCCTAATTGCTATAATCCAATTGTCTCCTTAAAGATGGGGGAAGTTTGGGGCCCACAGACATAGACACAGAGGGAAGAATGCCATGTGAAGACAGAAGCAGACACTGGAGTTATACACCTGAAAGTCAAGGAACGCCAAGGACTGATGGCTACTACCTGAATCAAGGAGGACGCTAGGGACGATTCTACCCTTAGTCATAGAGGAAATATGATTCCTTGATTTTAAACTTCTATTTTCCAGAACTATGAGAGAATAAATGTCTGTTGTTTTAAGCTGCCCAATTGTGGTGATTTTTTACAGTAACTCTAGGATACTAATGACTTAATAATTAAATTTTGGAATGATGGAAGCTATTAGAGATATTTTTTGGTCATCATATTTGTATAAAAATAACATTTACTCTAACTGTTCCAATGACTGATCTGTATCAGCGAGAATGAAGTTAGGATAATCTAAACGTTTTATCAAAGACAAATTATCTGTAAGTTTCAGGCAATAACAATGTATAATTTATGAATATAAAAATGTTGTTTTTCATTTCTAGCAAACAAAAACTATTATTTGAGCTTGCCCATTCTGTTTTAGAAGTAATAGTGGAGATCTGAGTAGTAAATCAGGAAAGGTTAAATGAACTTCAAAGGCAGGGCAGAGCCCTTCTTTATATGAATAAAGCCCAATGTTGTGCTTACAAGAGTTGACTACCATGTAGATGTCTACAGAAAAATGGGATAGTTCTGAGTTTCTTTGAAGATGGGGATATAGAGGAGGGGATAGACTACAGATAATCACAGTGATGAGTAAAGATTTGCTTGTCTTTTCTACAGTAAAAGAGGCAAGTCTGGGAAGGATACACTTATGTTGTATAACAACTAGAACAAAGTAGTAATAAAACAGCAATTGACAAATCTTCAGAAGTGGGTGGAAAACATGGAAGAAATATCTTTGAAGAGTTCGCCAATATTTGATGCGGGGAAGGTGCAGTGGAAGGAACACCATCCTCTAACCCTGGTCATATCCCAAACACTAGTCACTGCCCTGTTCATATTCCTTTAACTAAGATGTGATCATCTAAATGTATGTATTACTAGACATTTTAATTTTGCAATCCTCTAAGGAGCATTATGATTTTGACCTCTCTGTATTTCTCCCTCCAAAAAAAGATGTATCTTGACATATTATGTTATTTGGGGCTTCTTAATATTAAACATAAACAAATACATCAAGACATACGAACAACGGTTATGTGGAGGTGGGGCCAAAAGTGGAAAGTTTAGGGGTATTTAGGATAAAGAATTCACTACTCTGGTATGTGAGGGAAATGAACTGAATGTGAAAAGAGAATATTTGAGATGAATTCTCTATCTCCTTCCATAGTCTTTGAGAAACTGTTTTCGGTGGAAAGGTTTATCTATTTATTTTTTGACCCACACTACCATTCTCAGCCTAGATCATGAGAATCCTGGCTTTCTACTTCTTATATTCTGGAATACATCTGATGAATTTCATACCTAAGAATCAGTACTCTTGTATATCTGAATAAATCCATCATCCTGACATGAGCTTGCATTGTATGCCATCATCACTGCTGAATACTGAACTTAGAAGGGTACAAACGGGGAAAATAGAGTCAGTAGGACCCATGGTTATCATTGGAATCCTACTGAACAATCAACAGGCTCTGTAGCATTTATCAACTTATTGTCTCTCCGCTCCAAATTCACCCGTAAGTACCTTCTCTGCTAAAATAGACTTGAATAAACATTTCTCCCTTACGATAAGCACTATGTTAAGTTTTGGCAGTACAGGATAGTGCAACACTGCAGGAGGAATGATGGGGCTATTTCTTGTTCCATTGAGCTGCATTTTGCTTCTCCTTGTTTCTGCTGCAGCGTCCATCAGGAGTGTGTGTGTGTGTGTGTGTGTGTGTGTGTGTGTGTGTGTGTGTGTAGGAGCATCCAGTGGACATACAAGTTGTATTAGTCAGGGTTCTCTAGAGGGACAGGACTAATAGGATAGATGTGTATATGAAAGGGAGTTTATTAAGGAGTACTGACTCACAGAATCACAAGGTTAAGTCCCACAATAGGCCACCTGCAAGCTGAGAAACAAGGAAGTCAGTCCAAGTCCAAAACCCTCAGAAGTAGGGAAGCCAAAACTGCAGCCTTCAATCTATAGCAGAAGATGGGCGGGTCAGGAGATCAAGACCGTCATGGCTAAAACGGTGAAACCCCGTCTCTACTAAAAAATACAAAAAACTAGCTGGGCGAGGTGATGGGCGCCTGTAGTCCCAGCTACTCGGGAGGCTGAGGCAAGAGAATGGCGTAAACCCTGGAGGCGGAGCTTGCAGTGAGCTGAGATACGGCCACTGCAGTCGAGCCTGGGCGACAGAGCGAGACTCCGTCTCAAAAAAAAAAAAAAAAAAGAAAAAAAAAAAAAGAAGGCCTGGAAGCCCCTGCGAAACCAGTGGTGTACTTCCAAGAGTCCAAAAGCTGAAGAACTTGAAGTCCAATATTCGAGGGCAGGAAGTATCCAGCATGGGAGAAAGATGGACGCCAGAAGACTTAGCCAGTCTACTCTTTCCACGTTCTTCTGTCTGCTTTTATCCTAGCCAGCCTGGCAGCTGATTAGATGGTGCCCACCCAGAATGAGGGTGGGTCTGTGTCTCCCAGTTCACTGACTCAAATGTTAATCTCCTTTGGCGACACACTCACAGACACAACTAGAAACAAATACTTTGCATCATTCAATCCAATAAAGTTGACACTCAGTATTAACCAATACACATGTTCTTTTACTCAAAGAGTTTGCTTTCTAGGGGCAAAGAGATACTCAACAATAAAATCAATAACCATGTCTGTGATAGGCACACTAAGGAAAATAAACATAATGGAATGGATCTATTTAAGATGCGGAGTCAGGAAAGATCTCTTTAAATAATTTACATTTTTATTAAAACCGAAAGTAGAATTCACTCATAGAAGCAGAATTGCTGTGAGATCACAGAATAAGGAATTTATTATAGAGGTTAGTCATTATGCAAGTATGGAAGCTGATGGGACAGTCTAGGCAGCCTGCTATCTTTGTTTGCTGAGTTGAGCCTGAAGTTGGCATACATCAACCAGACTGGCAGTCAGGAAGGAAAGCTCAATGTGGACAATTTCAAGGACAAACTGAAATCAGCAGAGACAAATTGGAAACCAAAAAGACTACTGAAACCATGTCATGTCTTTCAATAACTCCAACCTTGATTCTGTAGGTGACCTGCAGGAGTAGCTAGCACCTATCTTCTCCACAGTTGCATATGTAGGATTAGTCATCAGAGAAGATGAAGGAGATCTGGCCAGAGCTGGAGAATGCATGGACTGGGATGCTGTCACACTGCAAAATGTGAGCTGCCACACATCAGTAAGATACTTGGTGTACCTGAGTGTCTGGTTGATCTGCATCATCTTTCAGAGAGTAAAAACAATGTGGCTGCAACTTCATGTCCACCTTTGTAATCTCAGGCAAAATATTTCCTGTGTCTAAGGCTAATCTGGAACTATACACAGAGGAAATTCTGGGAATTCTAGTTTTTGGACCAAGCGCAAAGACACTCCACTTGCCTACCATGCAAAGAGAGTAGGAAAGAGCTGGGCAGGAAGAAGAGAAAACAAAAATACTTGGAAGCAAAAATGAGCTTGACTATTATTAGGAAATAACAGTAACAATAGCTGGTCAGTATTGGATAAGGTAAAGAGTGGCCCTGAAAACTAGGTTAGAGATATGGTTAAGAGACCCATCATGGTCCTTGTAGGTTATGATGTGGAATACAGACTTATTCCAGTTCAATAGAAAATCATTGGATAGTGCTAACCAAAATAGTAACTGGCTTCATTATGTAGAGAATGCAAGGAGGGCAATATTGGAAGCAGGGGTGTTTTATGGTAATCCAGATGAAAAATGATAGTAGTGAAATACATGGATTTTTTAAAATGTAATTTGAAGGTAGGGCCCAGAAGAATGTCTGAAGACTTGGATTTCCCCTTAAATTGTATTGTCCTTATTCCTCCAAGTAAGGGGACAAGAGTGGGTCAGGATTTCTGTTTTTAGCAACTGGATAGATGATAGGCAATTAAGACAGAGAACACTGGAAGATCATATTTTGGGGTGGAGAAGGAAGGGAACACTAATGTAGCACTTTATACCTGGTAACTTTGAGATACCTTTGGGACATGTAGGTGTAGAAGGGTTAAGTAAGTTTATCAGAGTCACAAATGTTTCTAATAACAGCATGACTATTTTCCATTCATTCAAGTTTAATAGACACTCTGAAAAACTTGGGAACTTTGTTCATGCTTTTGCGCTCTCCATAGTCAATCAGTAAAAGCTTATCAAATTGGTTAAAGAAACATTTCATTGAATATTTACTATTTTTTCAATAAAAAGGGAATACAGTTATGCCTTTACTTCACAGAGCTCCTAGTCTAGTGGCAGAGTAAAAGGCATGTCAATTATTAGGGTCAATGTGGAAAGTGCTACAATGGCATGGCAATTTCTATTTGATTGACTTCTAAACATGTGCCACATTTCTTTCTTCTTTGTTTCCACAGTTGAAGTCTTGTTACTGCTACATGTAGAGCAGTAGGAGCAAACTTGGCCACCCGTTTTTATAAAGTTTTATTGGAACAGTCATGTTTACTTAATTACATATGATTTATGACTACTTTCATACTACAAAGGCAGAGTTGAGAAGTTGCAATACAGATCATGGACTATAAGCCTGAAATATTTATTATCTGGCCCTTAAGAAAAGTTTGCAGATACCTAATTTAGACAAAAATATTCCAATATTCTTTAGTGTTTCTTGCTTCCTCTCTCTCTTCAATTCAATCCTTTCTACACATCACTGCTAGATTAATAACTCAAAAGCTGCTATGAGTCTTTCTTCGATGAGTCATGGTATACTTAAATAAATATTAAAAATCATTATATGAGTTCCTTTGAATATATAACATCCAAGCTCACAATTTTGACAGATCTCTACTGCCTTATGAATTAAATATACATACTTATTCTGGTACTCAAAAGCCTCCATTATATGATCAAGACCCAACTGTTTATCTCAAGTTACACCTCAGCAGAGGTGCTCTAACAAACTGACCTCCTCTTTCTTTTATTTATTTGTTACTTTTTTTCAGTGTCCACCAACATGCAGAAAGCTCCCTGCTTTTTTTTTTTTGTAATTCCTCACCTCTATGCCTTATTCATTATACAATCTCTATCAGAGGGCCCTTCATTCTGCCCCCATCTTTGCAGTTTCAGTGATATCCATCTGCGTTTTTTAGGATAACGTCAGCTTCTAAAACAGACAATCTCTAAAATTTCAATGACTTAATATCATAAAAATATATTTCTTGTCCACACAATAGTTCATTGCAGCTGTTCTTGGTCAGTGATGTGGGGCAGGGTAGTGAGTATGGTGGTCTGCTTCACAGAGTCATTCAGGACTACCATTTTCAACCTAAGTCTTCCAAGGTCAACCAGGTCCACATCCACCCAGTCAATGGGGAAGAGGTACTGGAGAAGGAGACATCACTTCTTAACCCCCTCAGCCAAGGAGGTCACACTCATTGCTTCTGCCCACATTTCATTGGTAAGAACTAGTCATATGACCCCACGTAATTTTAAGGGGGGTGGAGAAATGTGATCCCTGTATAAGCACCTACTCCCCAACAGCAACTCTACCTTATCAGCAGGGAGCATGACTCTTTGATGGGCAGTTAGTGGTCTCTACCGAACCTTTCATGGCACATCTCCATACTACCTTCCTAATCAGATAAGCTCTGTCCCACATTCAACCTTTGTAACACTTCATTTTTATTTATCATTAGGTTCTAACAAGGTCTATGTGGAAAGTGCTACACCGGCATGGCAATCTCTATTTGATTAGCTTCTGTACATGTGTCACATTCCTTTCTGCTTTGTTTCCACAGTTGAAGTCTTGTTACTGCTACATGTAGAGCAGCAGGAGCAAACTTAAGCCCATAGGCTGGCCACCTGTTTTTATAAAGTTTTATTGGAACATAGTCATGTCTATTCAATTACATATGGTTTATGACTACTTTCATACCACAAAGGCAGAGTTGAGAAGTTGCAATACAGACTATGGAGTGTAAGCCTGAAATATTTTTATTTCACATTGGATTTGGTACTTATCATATTGGATTTTTTTCACTTGATTTCTTTTTTTTTTTACTTTTCTGACAATATCATTTATTAAGCTTCCATCACTTACAATACCCTTTGTATCCACGATGGTGATGATAAACAAAACAAAACAAAACAAAACAAAACAAAAACAAAAACACAAAACCCTTGTGTTGGATTTCATTTTGAATTTTTTGTATAGGAAATATATATATTTTTAATTTTACTTGAAGTTTTGGAATACATGTGCAGAATGTGCAGATTTGTTACATACATATATATATGACATGGTGGTTTGCTGCACCTATCAACCCATCATCTATGTTTTAAGCCTCACATGCATTAGGTGTTTGTCCTAATGCTCTCCCTCCCTTTGGCCCCCACCCCCTGACAGGTCCTGGTGTGTGATGTTCCTCTCTCTGTGTCCATGTGTTCTCATTGTTCAACTCCCACTTATGAGTGAGAACACGCAGTGTTTGGTTTTCTGTTACTGTGTTAGTTTGCTGAGAATGATGGCTTTCAGCTTCATCTATGTCCTTGTAAAGGACATGAACTCATCCATTGTTATGGCTGCATAGTATTCCATGTTACATATGTGCCACATTTTCTTCATCCGGTTTATCATTGATGGTCATTTGGGTTGGTTCCAAGTCTTTGCTATTGTAAATAGTGCTGCAATAAACATACGTGTGCATGTGTCTTTATAGCAGAATAATTTATAATCCTTTGGGTATTCAGGCAGTAATGGGATTGCTGGGTCAAATGGTATTCTGGTTCTAGATCCTTGAGGAACAGCCACACTGTTTTCCACAATGGTTGAACTAATCTACGTTCCTACCAACGTGTAAAAGTTCCTATTTCTCCACAGCCTCGTCAGAATCTTTGTTTCCTGACTTTTTAATGATTGCTTTTCTAATTGTCATGAGATGGTATCTCATTGTGGTTTTGATTTGCATTTCTCTAATGACCTGTGCTGATGAGATTTTTTCATATGTTTGTTGACCATATAAATGTCTTCTTTTGAGAAGTGTCTGTTCACATCCTTTGCCCACTTTTTGATGGAGTTGTTTGTTTTTTTCTTGTCAATATGTGTAAGTTCCTTGTAGATTCTGGATATTACACCTTTGTCAGACAGATAGATTGCAAAATTTTTTTCCATTCTGTAGGTTGCCTGTTCACTCTGATGATAGTTTCATTTGCTGTGCAGAAGCTCTTCAGTTTAATTACGTCTCATGTGTCAATTTTGGCTTTTGTTGCAATTGCTTTTGATGTCTTAGTCATGCAGTCTTTACCCATGTCTATGTCCTGAATGTTATTGCCTAGGTTTTCTTCTAGGGGTTTTATGGTTTTAGGTTTTATATTTAAGTCTTTAATCCATCTTGAGTTAATTTTTGTAGAAGGTATAAGGAAAGGGTACAGTTTCTGTTTTCTGCATATGACTAGCCAATTTTCCCAACACTATTTATTAAATAGGGAATCCTTTCTCCATTACTTGTTTTTGTCAGGTTTGTTGAAGATCAGATGGTTGTAGATGTGTGGTGTTATTTCTGAGGTCTCTGTTATGTTCCATTGGTCTATATATCTGTTTTGATAACAGTATCATGCTGACTTTTAGACATATTAGGGTAGTATGATCCTCAAGGGACATCTTATCTTTTTTTAGTTCTCAACTATTGATCCATGAATCCAACCATTTAACCATTGATTTAAGAGGGATTAAGTGACCGAGTGTATGTAGTTGCATTTGGTCAAACCCACCTACTAAATTAGAAATCTAATCTAGTAAGCATTTTCTTTGATTGTGTATCAGTGTTCTCATTATCTGTGGAGAAAAATAATTTAGAACTTCATAAAAATACCATTTAGAAATACTCATCAAATAGCACAATTTTGGCATCAAGATATTAAACCAGAGAGTCTAAGAGTCAGAGTTGATTATTTTCTTTTCCTCACTCTTAAGATGCAATTCATCTACAAGTACTGTCACTTTTATTCTTAAAATACATATTGAATACCTACATCTTTTATTCCAGCACCTACACCCTTCATCCAACTCTCCATCCTATTTATTCTGATATATTTCATACTCCTGTCTTTCTTGTCTATCTAAAGTCTTTTCTGCACAAAGCAGCTAGTGATCCTCTTAAAGCATAAATCATACAATGCTACTAGGCTATTTAATACCTATTATTGGTTTCTCATTGCCTTTAAAATGAAATTCAGACTCCTTACCATCGCAGTCATGATTTGGCCTCATCTATCTTTCCAGCTCCACCTCACATCACTCTCCCCTTACCAGTTTGCTAGGACTGCCTTAACAAAGCTCCACAAACCAAGTTACTTAAATAACAGAAAATTATTTTCTCATGATTCTCGGGCTAGAATTCTGAGATCAAGGTGTCAGCAGGATTAGGTTTCTTCTGAGGCTTCTCTCCTTGGCTTGTAGATGGCTTTTTTCTCCCTCTATCTTTTCATGGTCTTCTCTCTGTGCCTGTCCTAATCTCCTCTTACTAGGACTTTAGTCATATTGGATTAGGGTCTGCCCTTAAGAACTAATTTTACCTTAGTTACCTTTTTAGAGGCCCTATCTCCAAAGACAGTCACATTCTGAGGTACTGCAAATTAGGAACATATGAATTTGGGAGGAACACAATTAACTCCCAACACTTCTTCTCACTCAATATATGCAAACCATATGGCTTCCATTTGTTCCTCAAACACACGTTTTTCCTGCTTCAGCGAATTCACTTGCTTTTGCCTAGAGTGCTTTTCTGCTCTTTGCATCTCTGGCTTTTCATCTTTCTTTTTCATTGCCACCTCCTCAAGTGGGGGTCTTTCCTGACCAACCAATCTAAAGCACTATTACCACCCATTGTTCCTCTATCACAGTTTAGCTTGTTTATTTTCTGTTTCCCTCCTTATAACCTCCATTAAAACAGGGTATTTGCCTCACTCACTTATTGCTTTAGACCCTCTGTGCCTAGTACAGTGACTGATACATTGAAGAGTTTCAATAAATAATTGGTGAATGAATTGTGCTTTATATAAAGTAGGAAAGTATTTCAAATAAGTAATCAAATATTTTCTAGCTTCTCTTTTTTTTTGTACTTAAAATATGCAAACGCTCATTGCCTTTAAAATGAAATATTTCATTTTATTTCATTTTCACCAGACTTCCTCAGTTTAAATCCCTCTCTTGAATCTTCATAACTTTGACTGTGGGCAAGTTGAATAAATGCTTTGTTATTCAATTTCTGTATTTGCAAAGTGGAGATAATTATCTGTACCTAAGGCATTGGATTATTATCATGATTGAACAAGTTATATATAAAATACTTGCAACCACAGCTGTTTCAGGTAGCTAGGGAGACAAGAGTGAGGCAGGAGAGGGCTCTCCCCTACCCACCAGGAATGCTGGTTGATGGTTTGGCAATTATCACGTTGTCTCTCTAAAAGTGATTAATTGGTAGCCGGTGCCAGGGAGAGGCTATTTACTGGTGGTCCACACCTGTCGCGCTAAAGTGTTAATTAAATGCAGATACCAGGGAGAAGCAACTTCCCAGGAATGTGCATTAAGAGACAAAAATGGCAAACATGACCTTCCAGGACACTCCGCTGGAAAAGGGGAGAAAAGCATCAGATGGGCACGGGTACAACTTCCTAAACACCCTGCACTTGCTCACTTCCCACGGGTAAGGAGGGCACTCCGCATGTGGGCAGCCCACTCTAAGGAAAGAATCCTGGGAAAGAGATGCAAAACGCCAGAAGTGGGTCGGCCTATATAGTCCTAAGATCATGGCTAAATGGGGCACTTGACCTTGGTGACCGCTTAGGTCTCTTCCAAGCATACTTTCTTTTCTTTCCTGTTCTCCTATTGTAAAGCCTTTTTTTTTTTTTTCCTTCAGGAAAGTATGTCCCTTTTACATGAAAACAAACAAACAAAATACCTCTGAAAAAGACTTGATGGTAGATCTACTAAACACTCTACAACAACTGCCTTAAGAATTTTTTTCTTTTTGTTTTTTCATTATACTTTAAGTTATGGGATACATGTGCAGAACGTGCAGGTTTGTTACATAAGTATACAAGTGTCATGGTGGTTTGATGCACCCATCAACCCATTAGGGTTTTTGTACATTAGGTATTTCTCCTAAGGCTGTCCCTCCCCCACCCCCTGACAGACCCTGGTGTGGGATGTTCGCCTCCCTGTGTCCATGTGTTCTAAAGTCTTTTTAAATCAACTTCCACTCCTGCTCTGAAACTTGCCTTGGTCTCTTTTTCTGGCTTATGCCCGTCACTCAAATTCTTTCTTTTGAGGAGGCAAGAATTGAGGTTGCTGCAGACCTGTACAGATTCACTGCTGGTAACTTGGATACTTTCCACCAGTAATGCACCAAGCACATGATAAATGCTACATAAATATTTGATATTATTATTTAAGATATGGAAGGTAAAGTATTCATTCCTATACAGTTGATAAAAAGAGATGAAGGTCATTTGTTCTGCCCATGATGACTTTACTATATAGCTAAAGAAACTATGTAAGTTAAGTTATTCACATAAAATTCAGTTAACCCCCTTAAGGCAAATAAAATTATACAGGTATAAAACGTTTGAAGTAACACTTATGAAGAAAATGAAGATAATTAACATGATTATGCATCATATAGTTATTCCCAAGTGAATGGTACTGCTTAGTACTGATTTCACCATCTCCCATCATCTTTTTTACAAAGCCATGTGACAAGTAGCATTATTTACAAGGTATTTTACTGGAGATCCATTACATGTT
Organism: Rhinopithecus roxellana; assembly: GCF_007565055.1. NCBI lineage: Eukaryota > Metazoa > Chordata > Mammalia > Primates > Cercopithecidae > Rhinopithecus > Rhinopithecus roxellana. The sequence goes on along the minus strand of NC_044550.1, from coordinate 124,129,490 downwards.
CACTTCTGAAATATTTCTTTAAAATGTTATTTAATGATGTAAAGAGACAAAGTGACAGGCAGAAATGTACAGCGGTATACAGGACGGCTCAGAGACTCTCAGCTGGCACCTAAAAATGTAGGACCAAAATGCAGCTTAACACTCTTGAGTGTTGTTTCTCATGGAGCAATTCTTGAGCCAAATTATCAGTTCAGCTTTGCCATTAAATTTTTTTAATGTCCAGAGATTGTCTTTAGGATTTAGAGATCTTATGAGAACATCCCGTTTTCAACAGCTATCATTTGGGAATATCCAGATTCTCAAGCATAATAGATGGAAAATAATGTGATTTCTGAGCCCATCTGGTCATCTGTGCTAGATGGTTCCAAGCAAATACCCTGAAAAAATCTATTTCACTGGCAAATTTATAAATTTGGTCCTAAATTTTCTGAGTTTGTTTAGTGTTCCTCCACTGGGCAGGGGAGATGCTAAGTGGTAATGACAAACAGATATGCACATTAGGTAATTATTTTAGATTCCAAACACCTGCGCCAAGAGTGGGTTGCTATTCAATAATCTCAGTTATCCTCCAGCTGCCATATGACTTGTTTCACATGTAGGCTAGGCAAAGATCATATATCTCACCATATTTCTTCCCCCAGGCCCTATCTCTGATTTTCAGGTCTTTTTATAATTGCTTCAATCAATGCTATAACACATTAAGGGGATATTTATGGAAAATCAATTCAGAACACTATAATTAGTAAGCACTGTAAGCTTGGAGATGTTGATGCAAAGCATTCAACTCCAGGAAGGGATTTATCTATAATAAAACTTGTATAGAATTACCTATGACATTTACCAATACTGACTTTGTTGATATTCAATCTCGTTTTTAGTTTATTTATTTGAGATAGCACATATGATAGCCTTCATCCTATTTTCTCAAAAATGAATATGAATATTCACCTAAGTTATATGGGAGCAAAATGGAATATTGTCTTTGAATATGTAGTCTAAACATTTTCAGCACTATGTTAGAATCAGTAGGAAATCTGATTTTGTATCCCATATGTGAAATAATTTTAATGGTATTCATGTATCAGAAAGGCATACTACAAAAAATTAATTGCACAGTCCTTTAATTTCAAGCTCCTATGAAGAAATTTTTCTGAAATGAGTAAATTAAATGTGTGTCTCTCTCTCTCTCTCTCTCTCTCTCTCTCTCTCTCTCTCTCTCTCTCTCTCTCCCTCTCTCTCTCTTTTCTCTCTCCTTCTCCTTTTTTCTCTCTTTGATGGAATAACAGGCTATTATCAGTTCAGGTTGATTCTAAGCAATGACTTCAGAAATTAAATCAGGCTGGCTACTGTAAAAGTCGAGAACCAAAATGGAAGCTTCTTCAGTATTTTTGGGTGTTTGTATAATGGAGTAAACAGCTTAAAATTAGATACTATTGTCACTATGTGTAGTTCCCAAGTTTATATATATATATGGCAGAAAGATTTTGGTAGAAGGGGTGTTTGACAATATGCAAATTTCTCAGTCTTCACCATAGAAATTCTGATTCAATTTGATTCTATTCATTTGAAAACACAAAAATGAGTCTTAAGTAAATTATCCAGAAACAGCATTTTCAGAAACAATAATTTCTTGACCAAAAGACTCCTTCATATTGCTCAAACAGTCCTGCCTTTCTTTCTCTGTCTCAAACAGTCCTGCCTCAAACTCTCTTAATGGTTAATTTTTCAAGATCTTGTGTTTATTCTTCCCAGAGCCAAATTCTTACCCCTCCTTATTAATGATTAAAGTGGTTAAAGCAGTTGTCAAAAAAACTCAGCAGCAGGGCAGAGACTCAGACTCACTCTTCTGTCCTCTTTCCCTGATATCATCCTGTGCCCTTACGGACCCAGTCTACTTGTCCTAGATCAGCCTATGGAGCCTAACTAACAGGGCTGTAAGAGTCATGAGAACACTTCGGTTTTCAAGATAGTTGTATAGCCTAGAGAATGATGTGGGCCATTACTTTATCCTTGATTACAGGAAAAAGGAATTCAGCAGTGTTTGTACTTGCATAATAGAAGAATCAACTTTGCATTAGTTTTATCTTCTGAGATATGACAAAATAAATAGATTGAGCTATTACAATGCTAGCTTAATAAAAATCATAAACAACAAACAGAATATTGGTTTCCTTTGGGGAAAAGGCAATCCAACAGTAGCTGGTATGTTTCATTTCTAAATTGAGATATAAGTACATAACAATATTATTTATACTTATTTTAATTATTTAAATAAACTAGTATTAGATGCTTATTATCTAGAAATGTGGAACTAAATGATGAAACAAACTAGTGAATAAGTAGAAAATAGTTGTCTTTGAGGAGCTAAAGTTGGAGTGGTAAAGTGGAAAAAGATGCAAGAAACTAACTTTTTTTTCATAAAACATTGTTTGATAGTTCAGTATACAATGAACTATTTGATCAACGTAAAATTTAAATAAAAAATTTAAAACTGATGACTTTGCTAATTTTTTTCTTTTCCGTTTTGTTGTTTTCTACTTAGTTTACATATTCACATTATTGAACACTAGAGAAAAAGTCAAAAATAATGTATGTTTTTCTTACTATTCACTTTAGTTATCTTTAGACTATTCTGATCTGGGTTATTTTTTGAGCTTTTAGTTTTGTCTGACTATTTTCTGCCTTTTTAGTATCTTTCAAAGCCTCAAAATATTTTTTTAAAGATCAGTTCTTTTACCATTTTTGTCTCTCATTTCAATTTAGAGTGTTTCCGTTATGTGAATCTAACAATCACAAATATAATTTTTAAGTAGCTTCCTAATTCATCTCAATGATGCATGATGTTCCAGTTCCATAAGGTTTGTTTATCACTTCAGCAATCTGTATGCAGCACGTGAATCTGTCAATCCCTGATTTCATTAAGATTAAATTCGCTTCAACATAGCAAATACAGTTGTCCCCAGGTTTAGATATGATTAATTGAAGGACAGAACCTGGGCTGCTGTCAGGTGGAACTGCCAAGTGGACTATGTTGCTCTGTACTTGTTTTATTTTTGTATAGAAATTCTGTATCTTAGAGGGATATCAAAGGTTACCAATATTTAGATTATGAACATAATTTACCACAAGAATTCTATTATTCTCTGAAAAAGAAAAAACATACATTGTATATAGTACTTGAGAATTTTAACTTTTTCCTCAGAATTGTTTTAAAATCATGCATTATTGACATAAACAATGTAGAATATTTCAATAAAGAAATAATCTGTACATGTGGTGGTTTTAAACAACTTACTATTCATTCAGATATTGAGTATTTTCTACTAGCTTCATGGCCATGAAAAAATTGCTTAGCCTCTGTGCCTTAGTTTTCTCTTCTGTAAAACAGGGTTTATAAAACTATCAATATAATAAGATTAAACTATTTAATAATAAAGCTAACAATTATGCACAGCCCTTATCATGTGTCAGACACTGTTTTAAGCCTCTTGTGTGTAATACTTATTTAATTTTCAACACAACCCTGCAGAGAGTTACTCTTAGCAACGTCTACATTTTACAAGTCAGGAAACTGAGGGAGGGAAATTGAGATACAATGGAGTCTATGACAGACATGATTTCTACTCTTAAAGAGCTTATAAAGAATATAGAAGATAAACAATAAAATCAAGAGTGATTAGTGTTTGGTTATGGGCATATAGGAGATGGGACAGCAGGAGACACTGGGAGGCTCCAATCTACTCTAAAGAGTAAGATAAAACACCTCAGGGCAGATGAAGTGATAAAAGCTGAGCTCTGTGTTCTGAAGATGATCCCACAGATAGTCCCACAGGTGTCCATTGACAGATGAGTATCAGAAGAGACAGTTGAAGAAAAGGCTTTTCAGGAAGAATACAAGAAAGCAGGAACTGCTTTTTCTCTAGTAGTATTAATACATGTCAACTGGACAGGGAAAATAAGCAGAGAGGAGTGCAGCACTGGTCAAGGGAAGACAGCAGGGTATAACTCCATTGCATTGCATCTCTTTGCTTTGACTCTCAGCCAGAGAGCAGAACAGAAAGTCACTCTCTTTTGCCCTCCGTCCTGCTTCGTTTTAGTCAATGAACATGTAAGAGGCCACTATAAGCCAGGTCCTGCTAGGAAACAGCAGTGAATATTATAGATAAGGTTCCCACCCTCAGGGTCTTTACATTCCTATGGGAACTTAACTAAGTAAAAACTTAACTACTAAAATTATCACTTTTAAACAGGGAAATAAATTTTTAAGACAATATTCTAGAAAATGTAGGCCCAGGCTCGGTTTTAATTGACATTTCCTTTAATGACAGGAGTGGCAGATGAAATTATTCTGGAACCATGGCATAAAGAATGAATAGAATATATGAAGAATCATTAGGCAGAAGGTAAAGTTTGCTTGTTGTTTTATCTAACAGGTCAAGATGGTAAAACCATTAAGTCAAAACATAAGTAATCAACATTAACCACTGTTGAGCAATGATGATGATGATGATGATGATGATGATGACAATAATGATGATGATGATTATACACTAGTAATAGTAGAAAAATAAGCACTTATATTTTAGACAGTGACAGTGTGCTAAGTTTTTTTTTTTTTTTTTTTTTTTTTTTTTTTTTTAATAGACGATAGCTCATTCAACCCTCAAAACTTTATACATGAGAAACTTCAGATTTGGAAAAGTTAAGCAAACAGTTGAAGGTCAGTCACCCAGAAAGAAACTAGCAAAATTGAGATTTAAATTCTTACTTGTCATGATACTTTTTGGACATAATTGAGACTAAAATAGATATAGATAGGTAGAGATACAGGTATATATATATATATATATATATATATACACACACACACACACACACAGAGATGTATATACATACATAAACATCTCTCTATGTGTATATATACAGAGAGAGAGCAAGAGAGAGACTGGATGACTAGATTTTACCCATATATACAGAAAGAGAGAGACTGGATTTTGTGTATGTATATTTATTTATTTGTTTGTTTATTTATTTATGTATTTATTTATTTATTTATTTATTTATTTTTGAGGCGGAGTCTCGCTCTGTCGCCAGGACTGGAGTGCAGTGGCCAGATCTCAGCTCACTGCAAGCTCTGCCTCCCGGGTTTACGCCATTCTCTTGCCTCAGCCTCCCAAGTAGCTGGGACTACAGGTGCCCGCCACCTCGCCCGGCTAGTTTTTGTATTTTTAGTAGAGACCGGGTTTCACCCTGTTAGCCAGGATGGTCTCGATCTCCTGACCTCGTGATCCGCCTGTCTCGGCCTCCCAAAGTGCCGTGATTACAGGCTTGAGCCACCGCGCCCGGCCGTGTATGTATATTTATATACATAGAGAGAGAGAGAGAAAGAGAGAGAGAGAAAGTATGAGTAAAATCCACTCTCTGCAGAAACTGACAAAGCAGCTTTCAGTCTACTAATAATACTGTTTTATTTTAATATCTTATTCATGACCAAGTTATTTTAAGTAGTACATAGGATTTAACAGAGAAATAATATCGTGTATCTCTCAATTACGTAGCACATCTTTTTGTTTAAAGAGTAATGAGTCAATCTTCCCTTAAACATACTACAAAACATTGCAGGCTTCAATTTTATGCACAGCTTTCACCTTGATTACAATGAGTCCCTGTATCAGTCAAGGTCATGGCAGGACACAGACACTCAAAGTTCTTGATTGAGTAGAGGTTAATTAAGGGAATATTGACAAAGTGAGCAGGGATAAAATGAAACCAACAAGAGATGATGAAACACTACAAGGCTGGTAATAGGGAAGAATCCTTACTCTCTCCCCACCTGGAGGGCAAGAGAAGACAGCAGTTACCCTGTCTTGGAGAGAGTGCCTGCAACTGAGGATAAGGTTGCCCAGCAGGGGCACTGGCCACAGCCCCAGCAACTCAGCCACTGCCCAACTGCCGCCATGAGAGAGGTAGCCACGGAAAAAATACCCTCACTTCATCATTCTCCCATGCTCCCAATATCTTTTGGTGTCTTCCACTACCGAAACCCTACCAAAAGCTAGGGGGAAAGGGAGCATAGTTGATGTTGCACACAAGGGCAGCCTTCTAGAGTCTGGAAGAAGGAGACAGATGTAGGGTTCCAGGATGGGTCCATGGTTTCTGGCCATCCAGTGCATAGTGGTTGTGGTACGCACTCAAAAAAGCAACAAGAGTCAGATGAGGAGTTCATTTTTGAAATAAGTCTATTCACTTTAATACGAGTTCAGTTTTGGAAGGTGTATTTATTTATTCCCATTCTGTTTAGGTCTTTAAATAATTGTTAGTTGTCTGTATTTAATTATTGCCTATATAAACATGTATTTTTGAAGCTTTTTATATAAAAAGAAAAAAAAAGTGGTAACTCTTCTTCACTTGAGATACTATGTTTAAATCTGCCCAAAAGGTACAGATTGATACATATTGATATGTGAGTGTGTCTACATGGAGGACCAGGAGGATGAACTCAGACTCTGTTATTGAAGATACTGAAGAAACACAATGATATAGTTTGGCTGTGTCCTCACTGAAATCTCATCTTGAATTGCCACTTCCATAATTACCACATGCTGTGGGAGGGAACAGATGGGATAGAACCGAATCATGGGGGCAGTTTCCCCCATACTGTTCTCATTGTAGTAAGTCTCACGAGATCTGATGATTTTATAAGAGGTTTCCACTTTCACTTGGCTTTCGTTCTCTCTTGTCTGCCACCATGTAAGATGTGCCTTTCACCTTCTACCATGATTGTGAGGCCTCCCAAGTCACATGGAACTATGAGTCCATTAAAGCTCTTTTTCTTTTTTAAATTATCCAGTCTTGGGTATGTCTTTATCAGCAGCATGAGAACAGACCAATGCAGAAAATAAAACGAAAAAATGAAACTACAGCTAAAAAGCTATGGTGGGACATTCACCACACCCCTTGTTTCTACAGTGTGGAAGGAATTTTCCACTGCACTCCTAAAAGGAGCAATATAGGAGGAATCCTTTATGCTCCTTTTTTTTGATGCCTTTTTACTTCTCTCCTAGGGAGGGAATGACATCTGACTGGTGAGTGATTCTGGATAGTTTCTCTCCCTCCCTTCCTCTCTCTTTCTTCCCATTTTCAGATATAGAGCACTTCCTGCTCTTCTGTGGGAAGAACCTCTTAGAACAGACCATGACCCTGTGGGTTATTATTTGAGAATTGAGAATGGGTGGAATGGAGTTGAGTGGCCTGTAGTTCTGAGTGAGTAAAATTATCAATTCAAGTAACTGTCAAGAAGACCAAGGTGACCTATGTGTTAGCTGTACTCTCCAACTTGGATAGACAAATAATAAAGCAAATGTTTTGATCTCCATCTGTTTAACTCACATATCATTTCATTTAGTTTGCAACTTGAGAGGAGAAAAGAGGAATTACGTTATTACCATACTCTAAAAAGAAGTCCAACCACAGTTTTCTTGAATGATAAAATAATACAAGAAATATAGTTCTCCTGATCCTTTATTTAACTCTAAAAATATGCACATTTTGTAAGAACTCTAATCTGCCCACTTGGTTTGAGGAGGCACATCATGGGAGTGAGATGACTCATTAAATAAATCTCAGGTGTTGGAGGAGAGAGGTACTGCTGAGAGATTAAACAGAAACCAGTGACACAGATGAGGTTCAAATTTCAGTTTCCACTGATGTGTACATACCCAAATCTGCTCCTGTCATTAATCCCCCCAAAAACAACCTATTAGAAATAAGAAATAAATAAAGAAGCAACCTCCCACTATATTTCTTTTCACTGCTCTCAGGATGAAGTCTGAAATCTCTGACAGAATCTCTAACTTTTTCTTCTATTATGGAATCATCTTGTACCACAATCCCCCTTACTCTCTATGCTCTTCTATTACTCAAACCACCCAATATTCTCCCTCCTGCCACAGGACCTTTGTATATGCTGTTCCTTGTTTTCCCCACCCTACTCTAGTCAATTGCTATTCATGAGTCCTCTTTCAGCTTGAGCTCCCCTCCCTAAGGGAAGCTGCCTTGGTCCTCCAATTTAGGTTATGGATGGTGTTATATGTTCTCATGATTCCATCTCTCTTTCTGTCTCTCTCTATCAACTTATCCTGGTTGTGATGTATTCATGGATGGGATTTTGTTTAATGACTGTTTTAATCCAGACTGTAGGTTCATGAAAGTAGAGACTACATGTAATTTTGCTCACCTACTATTTGCAACAGAGTTTAGTGAAGTCTTATGATTATAAGTGGAATCAATGAATAAAAGAATCAATTAAAATTAACGAAAAAATAGTTACCCAAGTGTTAACGTACCACAGATATCTATGCAAAAATACTGACTAAATAGATTTTATGGGTCTTAGGATACAGAATTTTAGTGTAACTCAAGAAAATATTCCATATTGAAAAATAAATTCATTTCTACATTAGATTTTCATAGTTTATTTTCCGTTTCACAAAAATGTTCAAACGTCATACCTGCTGTGGTTCAATATACTTACTTCTTTACTAAGGGATTTCTTTACACAGGAATTAACATAGAAGCATTATTATATTTTAATTATCAAGATAAGCTAATAAATTTTCTAAATTATAAATTATTCCCAAAATAAATGTTGCACATTCAAAAGTCTTATAATAGTTTTTATTTATAAAATAAAATCATAAGATGCTGGAAGTAGAATAATAGAAGCTGATTTCTCTAAAGAAACAAAACACAGAGCACCTCAGTTCTAACAAATTCTATAAATTGCTAGTCACATGCAAGGGTAAAGTTAACCTGGACATCTGTATGAATGAGGGTAGTGATGCCTGCTCTGTCCCTTCACTAGATGAGGATCACATAAAATATAATGTGGTCTCATCTCTCTGTAAAATTGAAAGTACAATTCAAATCTAAGATAGTCATAGTCTATCCTGATGCTGTAAAATTTCAGAGAAAATTTTGATGTTGTTGTGGACTCTGAAGCTACATCACACTGTTCCAAAACAAGGAAGTGTTGGGGCTAACAACACAGCCTCTGGAATGAGACTGGTAGTCTCAAATTCCAGCTTGCCCACTTACTGGCTGTGCAACCTCAGGCAAGATACTTAACCTCTCTGTGTCTATGTTTCTGCAGTAGTAACATGAAGATAATAATAGAATAGATCTCATAGTGTTATCAAGTGGATGAAAAGAGGTAGCATATGGAAAGGCCAAAGAAAAGAGAAAGCATCAATTAAAAATTAACAATTATTCATAGGCAGGGTGCTGTGTATGACTTCAATGCTTTATTTATTAATTGCTTATATGGGATAGTATGGGCGGTGACAATTTATTAAGTTGTTCACCACATGATTCTGTAGTCTTTGGTGGACAGAAAAAATCCCTATCCATTTGACACTTCAGAGATATTTTATCAAAGGGAATATAACTTTGCCAGTTAGAATTTAATTAATAGAGATTCATCATTTCTCATTTATTACTCATCTTTACCATATTTTTGTCTCACATTTACTGTGATCCTCTCTTCTTGCCTAGTGCAATGTGTGCCCAGTTCTTTTGATTAGCTTGTAACTTCATCTCTCAGACCAGGACTCTAAATTTTCAAAGTGATTTCCCTTTAATCTTAATACCTGCTTTCGTTTGGTCTTGAGAATACTCCACTTCAAGATTTGATAAGCCTTCTTGTACATTTCATGCCAATTACCTCCCTGTGTGGATTTAGTGATAAGGAAATTAGAGATGCAACCTAATACTGACTCCTGCAGGAATCATCATAATTTTGCATAATGTCATTTATCAGGACCCACTGCCAGTCTCCATTATGGGAAGAAGATTCACCTTGAAGCCTGTTTGAATCAGTTTGTAAAACTGCTTGATATACTAACAGATGATTTACTGAAATTGAGATATGACTATTGCCTTTTTGGCAGCCACAAATGGTGTTTCTCTGTCAAAACAGCAATCCAGTGAGTTTTACATGATTTGTTGTTAAGAGACTCACAGACTTCATTGCTTACATTTGTTTCCTCCTCTGGATGCTGTCAACTACTTTCCTTGTCCCCTTACTTTGAAGTGATTAAAGGGATTTCTGAGAATTAGTGATTGCCAGAGGCTCATTGTGTTGCACCTTAGTCACTTTTATCTTGTCTTGCTTCAGGCATGTTTTCAATGTACATCTTTAACTCCACCCATGAATCAGAATTGTTCAGTCCCAGGATTTTATTTGTTTGTTTGTTTATTAATTTATTAGGGATGAGGTCTCCATATGTTGTTGCCCAGGCTGATCTCAAACTCCTGGGATCAAGGAATCCTCCCACCTAAGTTCCAGAGTAGCTGGGACTACAGGTTTAAGTCACCACCCTCCACATGTTTTTATTCTTGTCTGTGTTCATGGATGATTTCTTGCTCCAATCAAGGGCTGTGACAGGAATCAAGTATCTTCAAGAGTACAGGGCCAGACCCATCCTTAAAACAGCTTTAAAATGCTCCTCAGACTGAAATTGTTATACCTCTAAAGATCAACTGACCATGGTCAAAATAACACATTTAGGGAGGTGCAGAGTTTACATAGCCCAGTGGCTATTGTGCAGCTGTATAAAATAAATGGGAATTTTGGTTACCTTCCCTAATCTGTCAGAAGGTGCTGAGAGGAAAATGTGACACAAGGTCCTCAATGATCTTTGTTTCCTCCTCCATGATCTCAGGCAGAATAACAAATGGTTTTGAGACCAGAACCCACACTTCATTTTTGAACAATTCCCATGATACCAATTCTTTTAACCTTTGGTTTCAAAGCTCAGTGTCACACTGTCTGTCCTCATTTTTGTTAACTACTAAATTCCTAATCTGTATTTCCATGACTTTCTCCTAGGCTAGCTTGCAAGCAGTGTTTATGAGTTTTGCATGCATTTCTTCTTTTACTTTAAACAAAAAAGAAAACAATATCACATTTACAACTCTGGTACACTTCATAAAAATTTGAAAAAGAGATTTATCTTGTGAATATTATAATTGTAAAAGAAAATCAGGTTTTTTGGGCAATATGCAATCAAAAATCAGATAGCTAACATCTAACATCTATTGAAAAATAACTTGGTGGTTAGGTACTTCTTTAAGACTACAAACACACACCTGAACACATGCACATTCGTTCAGACCTCACAAAATTCTTTATGATTACCTCTATTTCACAGAATGCAGAAACTGTTGAATAGGACAATTAAATAGCTTCCAAAAGTTAAACAACTAAATAAATGGCAAAGTCAGGTTTGGACCAGGTGGTCTGGTTCCAGAACTAATTCAAGAGTATATATGCACTGGGAAGGATACAAAGATGAATACTACTTATGTAAGCTTTTTTATTTAAAAAGCTCTACCTCTACGAAACCTAATAACTATCTTATATTAAATTATCAGTTCAATGAAGTAGATTGGAATCACACGTCACAGCCACCCAGTATCTTATCGTTTGAATAGCAGGCACCGTTAACCAGATCCCTAATAAAATGTCACCAACCCTCTGAGTACAGGCCCACACAGTCCAGTCCACATAAAGTAACCTGGTAATGAAGATTGTTTCAGAGTTACTAAGGAATGGACACAAAACACCTGCCTGCTCTTTATTGCTTTAATAATAAATATTGCTAGAATAATAAATAAAAAAGTGCTTTTTTGATCCCATAGTTAGGGAAGAAATGAAGAACTCCCCCCGCCCCCAACTATAGGGAAAATTATTGATGATTGAACACAAAGGGTATGAACTAATGCTAGTAGACTGAGGTGAGGAAACCAAGCAAGGAATGCCTGTTTAGATACTTCCTGGCCTCTCTGTGTGGCATTAAATGAATTTGTTCTGCTTTTCTCTTGTTAATCTGTCTTTTAACATTTGAGTGTTGGTTGTAGCCTTTATGATGGGTAAGGAAAGACATCCCACCCTTTTGCCACCACAACTGTAGAACACATTTGTAAGCACATACTTTATTTTCAGTTTTTTAAGAGTAAAATAAACATACTCAACCACCCTGTCTTTCCTCTAGCAATTCTCTATAATGAGGAAAAAACAAGTGCAAACTTTTGGATTTGTGACTTTCAAACTCTATAAAACACGTCCAAAAAGAAGCATTACAGGTGGGATAATGAAAATAGCAAATATTAAAGCCAGCTTTCTTTCTGAGGGTAAGAAAGTGAATAGGGAGACAGGGAATGAATCTGAGTCCTCAGCATGTTTTAAAATATATAAAATATTAGCCAGAGCACTAAGACTGGTAAAAAAGCAAAAAGCACCATACTTAAAAGAGACTAAAATTGGCAGCTATCAAAATGCACATATCTGTTATGTTTGTAAACCACAGAAAATAATCTGACAGCTAGCAATCTGTCTACTCTTATATTTAGCTAGCAAATATACACAGAGTCTGTGTTAACCTACATGTAGATTCTTTTCTGTGTTTTTGCTTTTATAGTAAACATTAATGGTATATAAATTTTTTCTTTCTTTTTTCTTTTTTTTTACTATTATACTTTAAGTTCTAGGGTACATGTGCATAACGTGCAGGTTTGTTACATATGTATACTTGTGCCATGTTGGTGTGCTGCACCCATCAACTCGTCAGCACCCATCAACTCGTCATTTACATCAGGTATAACTCCCAGTGCAATCCCTCCCCCCTCCCCCCATAAATTTTTTCTTTAATTTTATTTGCAAGGAAAAAATTTTAAGCTGTAAGTAGAAAGATAATATTTTTCTCATAATCCAATAAAGTGATAAAGGAGACTATCAAGAAAATGAGATTAAAAGTGTAGTCTAGCCGGGCGCGGTGGCTCAAGCCTGTAATCCCAGCACTTTGGGAGGCCGAGACGGGTGGATCACGAGGTCAGGAGATCGAGACCATCCTGGCTAATATGGTGAAACCCCGTCTCTACTAAAAAATACAAAAAAACTAGCCGGGCGAGGTGGGCGCCTGTAGTCCCAGCTACTTGGGAGGCTGAGGCAGGAGAATGGCATAAACCCGGGAGGCGGAGCTTGCGATGAGCTGAGATCCGGCCACTGCACTCCAGCCTGGGCGACAGAGCGAGACTCCGTCTCCAAAAAAATAAAATAAAAATAAATAAATAAACAAATAAAAGTGTAGTCTAATCAGTGTTAAAATGTCAATATTCCAATATGCCAGCAGTAAATTTAACATAATTAGAATTTTTTTCCTAACAAGCAATAAATCAAGCAGAAGACTGATTGCAGAAAAATCAGCTGACTCTTACGAAACATTCTAACATTGGTTTTCTAAAACTAAAATGCCTCCAGACAGATCAGAAAAACTAGAAATAATTTGAATAGAGATTCAGAACAAAATATACCACCTGTATAATACTCTCAATGTTTTTTATTTAGGTTTCTGACACTTTAGTTTTTCATAGTTTCTTTAAGTAGTTATAATAAACAATAAAACAAACAAGCAAAAAACATAATCTCCTACTAGTTAGCAGCGGTATTAGAAAAAATAATATAATGTCTAGCCCCCAAAATTACTGAGTTGGAGTTATAACAGATTCCAATATGTATAGATATCTGAACCATGTATTTCTGTTACATGGGCAATCCTTCTAATCTATCCTAACATTCCATTAGTTCAAAGTATCTAGAAATCTAACCCCAACTTTTGCAAGAACCTTCAAAATAAGCCAACCTCAAATGCTTTTAATTCCTGCCAAATGAAAATCTCCTAGTTTAAAATGAATTGAAGTAATTAGGTTTGATCTCTAACTCTCCAATCAATTAAACTTATCTATATTTTAACCCACATTTCTCTCTACCTTTGAGCATGAGGTATTTTTCAAGAAGAAAAAACAAGAAGTTTCCAATTAGTCCTTCTATATACGGTTTTTAACCCACTGTTTTCTTTCTCTTCAAGGAATGTGTTCCATTGGTCATATCTAATTTCTCCTAAATTTTTACCTACAAATATCCTCTTTCAAGATAAAGGAAAAGAAGTAGGCTTCTTTCAGAGGAAATAGGCTTAATTTTCTCCTATTCTGAAAATTAAAAACTTTTCTTTGGTTCGAATTCACTTTCTAGCCACTGTTTTTCTCTTTCTCAATTTTCCTTTATAAGCTTCCTTAAAGAGGCATCAATCCTTGATGCCTTTAATTCCTCATGTCACACTCATTCTCAATCACATGTCTTATTTCATTCCTCCATTTCCACCTTCACGCCTTCCCTGAAAATACTCTTACTAAAATCAACTATGAAGACTGCTGCCAAATCCAGTATTTATTCCTCATCCATTTTTTCTTTCCCTGTGACCTTTGAGATGTAGAGCACATATCTGGTCTTCCTGAAATCTTCTGTTCTATGTTCTTCTCTTCTTTGCTTCCATTCTGCCCACAACAAGATCTTCTTACTCTGCCTGCCCTTAAATAATGATGTTCCACAGAATTGTGTCACATTGTTTTGTTTTAACTAAACAACTCCTATTATTTGTAGTATTATTTGTAGAGTGATCATTTCCAATTTATATCCATAGTCCAGTCATTTTATAGGAATTCCAAAATAGGATATTACACCTGCTGGTCATTGTCACCACCTGAGCGGATCACACATCACTGAAATCAGGCAGTCCAAAATGTACCATGCTATGCCTCTTCCAATACTTCTGCCTCTCACCTCCCTAAATCTGCTTTTTATTTCTGTATTCCTTATCTCTGTTTATGGTACCAATTGTTCCGAAAGGGAAAAAAAAAATCATCTTAGAATCATTTTTGGTGATCCACATTTCCCCCATGCAATTAATCACTCCTAATAGTTCCAGCTTTGAATTATTTCCTAATTATTTTTCTTTTCCGCTATCAACACTGTTTTTGTCACTGTTCATTCCCCCTCTAAAACCTCTTTACTGGGCTTTTACAGTTTGTGTGTGTGTGTGTGTGTGTGTGTATGTGTGTGTAACATTTAACATTTAACATGAGATCTACCCTATTAACAATTGTTTAAGTGCACAATACAGTATTGCCACTATAGGCATGATGTCAATAAGCAGATTTCCAGAATTTATTTATCTTGTATAACTGAAACAGTGTACCCATTGAACAGCAACTTTTTACCTATCTTTCCAGCTCTTGGCAACCACCATTCTACCTTCTGTTTCTGTGAATTTGACTATTTTAGGTATCTCATATAGGTGGAATCATGTACTATCAGTTCTTCGATGATTTTACTTACTACACTTAGAATAAACTTGTCCTCCAAGTTCATTCATGTTGTCACATGTGGTAGGATTCCCTTCATTTTTAAGGCTGAATAATATTCAATCATATATATATATATATATATATATATATATGCATATATAGCTCACATTTTCATCCATTCATTGATCAGTGAACATTTAGGTTGTTTCCTTGGCTTTGTGAATAATGTTGCAATGAATATGACAGTTCCTCAAAACATTAAAAAACAGAACTACTATATGATCCAGCAATTTCATTTCTGGCTATATATCCAAAAGAACTGAAATTAGAATCTTTCAGAGATGCAATAGTTCTTTTACTGTTTGTTTTTTCCTGCCTCTGGTCTCACCCTGTTCTATGTTCCTTTGTGCTTTCAGCATGACTTTTTTAACACTTATATGACCATAACTTTCATATGGTCTTTCAAAGCTTTTCATTAATATTTCCCACCTGAATGAGTGTAAGCTTTTTAGTATGCCATGAAACAATTTAATGATATCTAGCATTACTAGAGTTATTAAATAAAATTTTTGTTTAGGAAATACTCATACTAAAATTATAGTTATAATTTACCTGAAATTCAAACTTAATCAGAAATCCTGTATTTTTTTTTTTTTTTTTCTGGCAATCCCAACAACAGGAGACTTGCTTATTCTCTAGGTTTATCTCTTCCTGTGTTTCATCCATAATGCTACTCCTAACCTCCAAACATTATTATCTAACCTCCATCCTGCCCTACCCAACCAAAGAAAGAAAGAAGGAAAGAAAGAAAGAAAGAAAGAAAGAAAGAAAGAAAGAAAGAAAGAAAGAAAGAAAGAAAGAAAGAAAGAAAGAAAGAAAGAAAGAGAAAGAAAGAAGGAAAGAAAGAAAGAAAAACTTACTAGCTTACTATTAACCTTTCTGCTTGTAACATTTTCTCCCTGCCTGGGGTGTCTCTTCTCCATAATAACTGTGCCTTTGGTTGCACAAGCATGAATCAATATCTCATTTCTCAAATGGACTTGCAGTTAGGTATGGACATATGACCACAAATGGGAGCAAATGTTACCTGTGCCATAATCTAATCCTGTTTCAAAAAGCCTCCAAATAGTGCCCGTCAATGTTCTTTGGGATGGTGACACTGAGAGGGACCTCGAATGCACATATAAATGATGACCAAGTTGCCATCAGCCTGGGTTCTTGAAAAACCACCTGGAGCAGATTTCCTCCTCTTCTCTGGAGAACCTGCCTCAAACTGTTTAGTGAGAAAAAACAAAAATAAAAACTCTCTCGTGTTGGAGCCATTGCATTCAGGGTCTAATTAGCTTATCTTCCTAATTCACTGTCCTCTCTCATTTTCCGGTCTCAGCTAAATAAATATTACTTATTATGGAAATGTTAACTATGAAAATATCACCTATTATGCCTCCCAAATACTAGCCTACATACAGAAGGAGGTAAGAGTAAATGAAGAAGGTTTAATGATCCTGAGGATTATCAGCTGCAGTGAAAAAACTAGGACTTTCATTAAATTTTATTTGGGGCATGAATTATAAAGTAAGAAACCAAATCCTCATTATTTCTTATGAACAAAGAAATACAGGTTAATGAATTTTTTCTCATGACTAAATATATATTTTCCCGACTTTCACCTTTGAAAGAAATTGGAAGTTAACAAGTTATTATTAACAAGGCCTTTGAATAAAATCACTCAAAAAATCAATTTCCTTTACAAGTCATTACATTCTAATGCATATTTTTAAACTTATAAAATATTTTAGTTTTTTGGAAAAGTACATATTGTACTCTATACCAAGCATTGGCATTTTTTTCCTGTAAAGAGTGAGATAATAAATAATTTAGGATTTTTAGGCCATAAGGTCTCAGTCACAATTATTCAATTCTGCCATTAAAATGTAAAAGCAGCCATAGATGACAAAAAAGCATGGTTTTGTTTCAATAAAATTTTATTTATACAAACAGGTGACAGGGAAGATTGGGTTCACAGGTTGTACTTTGTAAATCATATAATCTCTATCCAACTTCTTACAGTACCTGTATAAACACCTCAGAAATTATAAACATATTATTAATAATATTTTGTCATATCCCCTCCTTCCATGTCTCCTTCTCCCTCCCCGTCTCTCTCTTTTCTTCCCTTCCTGCCCCCTTCCCCTCCTCCTTCCTTCCCTTCTTTTCTTTCTCTACTAGGATACTACAGATACGGAAAAAGCTACTCTTCCTTTCCTATTCTTAGAGCTTTTTCCCCTTTATTCCCTCCAGAAGTAACCACTATTCTGAAATTGGTGTCTATCATTCCCTTACATGTGCATGTATCTATAAATGATGCAAACTAATATTTTTGGTTTTAAAATTACACAAATGGTGTCAATTTTGTACACACCTTTTGCAGTCAGGTTTAGCCCTCAACATCATTTGTATTTTTTTAAAAAATACTCTAAGAGCATGGCTCGGGCCATCTTTGTATACTTGTGAAAATGCACATGTATAAGATTATACATGTTCATGAGTGAGTTTTTTTAGACTCTTAGAAGTGAATATTTATGGTATGTGTATCTCCAATTTTACTATTGTCAAATTGCATTCAAATTGAATGTTATGTTTTCGCCAGAAATATACTAGTTTCTGTTCCCTCATATCTTGCCATATATGGTGTTATCTGAGTTAATGATTTTTTCCAATTTGATGAGAGTCTAATGAAATCCCATTGTTGTTTTAATACTAATTGCTTAGGCTTAGGGAGTGTTTATACACTAACCATGGTTCTAAACAATTAATATGTTCTAAAGCTTACTTAATCATATAGGAAAGCGTGATTTTTATCTCCACTTTACAGGTGAAGGAGCAGGCCCAAAGATGTAAAATCACTTTCCCAGGTTCAGGTCACTCAGGTAGTCAGAGATAGAACCAGAAACTGCACCCAGAGGTTCTGATTTTGAAGTGCATGATATTTATGCATGAAACTTACAATTCTCTCTCTAGGTTTGACTTGTCTTTACCCTGTGAGTAAAGTTGATGTTCATTTTATATACTATTAAACAGATTTTCTCTTTTGTGAATTTTCTGGATGTACCCTTGGCTCATAAAGTCATTGTTCCATTGTTATTTAATTGTGCTTTTTGTTCTTATTCATTTGCAGAGATTTCTTCATGTAGTCTGAGAAGTAAACAGTATTTAATTTATATAGGGTGCAAACATTTTCTCCAATTCAAAACTTGGCTTTTCATTTTCTTAGCGTGTCTTGTGTCATTTTGAGTTTTTTCTTTAATTTCATGTATGCAAATGTATCATTCTTCATTCTTTTCCTTCATTGCTGTGTTTTTAGTTATTTAAGAAATTATTTTACATTTCAAGATCATGAAGCTATTCGTGATTTCTTCTTTACATTTATTTCAGTTTTCCATATGGATAGCCAATTTTACCAGCATTATTTATGGAAAAGTCTGTCCTTTGCTCCACTGTATTATAATGCCACTTGCAACACTTACTATTCTTCCTACAGAGAGTTATTTCAGGGCTCTTTTTTCATTTCCACTGAGATATTTATGTCTTCACAGATATCAAAATATTTTAATTGTCATACCTTTTAGTAAGTCTTACCATTCAGTAGGGTGAATTTTCTCTTATATTCATAAACATTCAGGACTTGACTATTTTTGTCCCTTCAGCTTCTCATGTAACTTTCAGGATCTATTTGACAAATTCAAACAAACAAAAACTAACTGGTGGATTGGAAATAATTTGAATATATGAACATATGAAGAACTGACATCTTTATTTAATTGAATCTTTATAAACATAGCACGGTAAATCTCTCAAATTATTTGTGTCTTTTTATGTCTTTCTTTGAAATTTTATATTTTTTCCATGGAATGTCTATATAACTTATTAGATTTATTCATAGGTATCTTCTTTTTTGTTATTATAAATATATTTATCTTAAAGTTACATTTTCTAATTATGTATTGCTGGCATTTGTGAAAGCTACACATTTTTATGTTAATAGGGTTCCTTATTTTGTTATTTCTTTAAAATAGAATGTCTCTAACATTTCTCCGTTAAGAATTATGCATGTTATAGGTCTTGGAACGTAACCTTTATTGAGTTAAGGAGAGACTTTTCTATTCCCAGTTTATCAACAGGTTTAAAAAAAAAAAAAAAAAAAAAAAAAACATGATTAGGCATAGAACTTTTCATATGCTTTTATTTTCTGTTCCTGTGTTAATTTTTTTTTTTAATTTCAACAGATTTTTGGGGAAAAGGTGGTTTTTAGTGACATGAATAAGTTCTTTAGTGGTGACTTATGAGATTCTGGTGTACCCATCACCCAAGCAGTGTACACTACACCTAATGTATAGTCTTCTATCCCTCACCCTCACTCACCCTTTCCCCCAAGTCCCCAAAGTTCATTGTATCATTCTTATGCCTTTACATCCTCATAGTTTAGTTCCTACTTGTAAATGAGAACATACAATGTTTGGATTTCCATTCCTCTGTTACGTCACTTAGAATAATGGTCTCCAATTTTATCCAGGTTGCTGTGAATGCCATTATTTCATTCCTTTTCATGGCTGAGTGGTATTCCATTGTATCCATTGTACACACATATCACAATTTATTTATCCACTCATTGATTGATGGACTAGTTCCATATTTTTTGCAATCACAAATTGTGCTGCTATAAACATGTGTGTGCAAGTATCTTTTTTGTATAATGACTTCTTTTCCTGTGGGTAGACACCCAGTAGTGGGATGGCAGGATCAAATGATAATTCTACTTTTAATTCTTTAAGGAATCTCCACATTGGTTTTCATAGTAGTTGTACTTGTTTACATTCCCACCAGCAGTGTAGAAGTGTTCCCTTTTCACTACATCCAGGCCAACATCTGCTATTTTTTGATTTTTTGATTATGGGCATTGTTGCAATAGTAAAACGGTATTGCATCAAACAGCTTTTTTGTATGTGTTGAGAGGTTATTTCCTCTTTATTTTTACTATAAAAATTTTAGTAAATGACTTTTCTAATAATAAACTATTCTTTCTTTCCTGAAATAAATTCTGCCTTGCCCTAGCGTAATTTTTAATTACACTCTTGGATTGATGTTGCTTTTACTGAATATTTTACATCTACAATCACACACAAATGTTTTATGCTTTTCTTTTCACAAAAGGTACTCTAAAAATCACTGAATTATGTACCAGTCTCACAAATTGAAAAGAGGCACTTCCTTACTTTTTACAACAGCTCGAATGATATATGGAGTGACAGTTTGAAGGTTTATCATAACTTAAAACCTCCATAGCCTAATGTTTAGATTTGTTTCTGAGGGTAGCCTTTAATGTATTGATTTCATTCACTTAATGGCTGAAAATTATTCCATTTTTTCTTGAAGGAGATAATCAAAGTTCCATACATATTGTAATAAAGTTATTCATTATGTGTTTTGTTTTTTAATATCCCCATATTTTAAAATATAAGTTTTCTCCTTTTTTCTTGTTCAATTTCACTAGAGGTTTATAGTTCATTAGTCTTTCCAAAAAATCAGTTTTAGTTTTGTTGCTCTCCTTATCTCTTGTTTAATAAATTTTATGAGTCATGCCATCTGGGCCTGGGGCCATGATCATGAGACAGTTTTTTTTTTTTTTTTTTTTTTTTTTTAATCACAAATTCAAGGTCTTAGTAGATATTGGCTATTCAGATTTATAATTTTTATTTGCTCACTTTTAATAAATTATGATTCTGAAAGCATTTGTCTCTGGTGGATTCTTGTGGCTATCTCACTGATGGTGGAGTTTGTGTCCTCTTCTTTATATCTGGGCTGGTTTTGCCAAATGGAATCCAATAGAACATGCAGGAATGATGCCATGCCAGTTCTAGCCCTAGCCTTTAAGAGGACTTACTTTCCCTCTCTTATATTCTTGTTCTTGGAATCCAGATACCATACAAAGAAGTCACCACCATGGCAAGCACAAACGAATATATTGAGATCCCAGCCTTTCTATATTGGTCCTTTCCAATTCTCCAAACATCCATGTGAGTAAAGCCATCTTGGCTTTTTTAGTCCTAGCTGTCCTCTGATTGCAGACACATGAGAGATCCCAAGTGAGACAAGCAGAATAACTATTTGGTCAAACTGGAGGTTCCATGAGATAATAAATTTTTTTTTTTTTTTTTTTTTTTTTTTTTTTTACTTTGTCAGTAAGTTTTAGAATTTTTGTTACATAGCAATAAGTAGCTAAAACAGAAATTGGTCCTGCAAGTGGGGTGCTGCTGTAAGCAAACCCTAAAATATGTGTGCTGATAGTGAGTAGAATCCAAAGAGCATGAGGAAACTATTGGTGCATAGTGGAAGGACAGTGAAGACATTCTATTAGGGACAGTAGAAAAGGCAACCTGTGCTATATGTGGTGGAAAGTGTACAACACAGTCATCTGCAACAATAAGGAAAATAGAAAATATATTTATTGAATCTGTGGATTTGGCTAAGAAGATTTCCATGCAGAATATTGAAAACACTAACTGGTTTCTTTTAGCTGTTTTCAAGAATGTGTTCAGAGAGAGATTAGTTTAAAAAATGAACTGTTTAGGTATTAAGCAGACTCTAAAGGAAACATTTCCAAGCTAAGAATTACTAGATTCAAATACAAAACTGTTTCTCACTCCCAACCACTATCCAGCAAAATATTTTCAAAGAAAGTATTGGGTTCAGGGCAAAGATCAAATACAGTTTTTTATAGGAAAACATGTTTTTAAGGTCACAATGCCAATGACACCTTGCACTGCATCTGATTCTCAGACTTGTAGGAGGCAATCTCTGCTAAGTCTTATAGAGTCTTAACTACAAGTGCACAGCATAGCCCTTGACCAAAGGTCTTTGCTGTATACCAACACAGACTTATTATCCCACCACCCCCACCCTCACAAAGATTTCTTTTCTCCAGTTCTTTTCTGTAAATCTCAGTCACTTCTGTAGCCCTCAATTCTGATCTATGCCTTTTTAGCCTCACAAGTTCACCTTTCAGTTTAGGAGTTTCTTCTCTGCACTATGGTAAGAAAAGCCCTTCCATTCACAAAGCCTGGGTGACTATCAGGGTGACTTCATATATTTCCCTATCTCAAAAGTCTCAGATGCTCTGCCTATTTTCCAATGTCTTCCAGTTGCTTTAAATATTTTATGCAGTATGTAGTTGTTTACAGTAGGAAGAAAGTCTGGTACCATTTATTCAGTCATGATTAGAGGCATATGTGTTATAAGCATATATCTATCTGGGCTTATCCTTTGTGAGAACATTTTTTTTGTAATTTGGCTGAGGAAAATTCACTCTCTCCCCTGAGCAATTTTATACTTGTTTCTGCCAGTGTCCCAGGGGTTTCCACACCCCAGAAATAATTTTCTTATTGAGGATGCAAGTTTCAAAACTTACATGGGTATATGAGGTATTTTTGGTTTGTTTTCTTCTTGCTATACACAGTGTCCAGGAACAAACAGATAAGTGCACCTTGACTATGATGGTAAACATCTTTTTTCTAAATCATCCTTTCACTATGACGTTGGCTTTCTTGGCTAATGGAGAACTTGTAGCTCCAACATCTCAACTTAAGCAGAATCTATGCCCTTCCTTCAGTTCTTCTGAGGTTGCTAAAAGCCACCTAAGTCCCTAAGACTGAAATATCTCTCAGCCATCTTATTCTTTCCTCAAGGAGCCAGCAATATCATGTCTCAATACAGTTATAATTTTTTCATTCTCTTTTTTCTGAAACCTGAAGATTTTTTCTCTTTTGTTTCCTTATATATTAGCTAAGCATTCAAAAAATTTTGTTAAATTTTATTCAAAATTTCTGTTGTCTAAGTTATCTTAATCATGTCTCCAGGTGCATCATTTTAGTATTTAAATATTTCATAGATCTCTATTGTCTTAATAGAAAAAACTTTTTATCCCAACCCTTTCCATGTCCCTATGTCAGTAATTCAATCTCACTGTTTAGAGCTCTTTTTAAGAAAAAAAGAGTCTTTTGATCTAGAATTTTTCCCATTTAAAAAAATGGTTTCAATTGGACATCCATGTAAAAAATAATCTTGCATCCCTGCCTGATGTCATACACAAAAATCCATTACAGATGAATTCTAGATGTAAATATAATAGACAAATAATGAAAATTTTAGTAAAAACATAAGATAACAGCTCTATTACTTTGACATCAGGAAATATATCTTAAACAGGACATACAGGAAAGTGTTCATTATAAAATAATACAAATTACAAATTAATGTTTGACCATTGTATTAGTCTGTTCTCATGCTGCTAATAAAGCCATACCTGAGACTAGGTTATTCATAAAGGAAGAGGTTTAATGGACTCATAGTTCCACATGGCTGGGGAGGTCTCACAATCATGGTAGAAAGCAAAGCGAAAGCAAAGATGTTTGTTACATGGTGGCAAGGAAGACAGCATGTGCAGGGGAACTGCATGTTGGATCTCGTGAGACTTACCCAGTACCACGAGAACAGCAGGGGAAAGACCCATCCACATTATTCAGTTACCTCCCACCAGGTCCCTCCCACGACCTGTGAGAATTATGGAAGCTACAATTCAAGATGAGATTTGGGTGGGGACACAGTCAAACCATATCAACCATGTTAAAATAAGATACTCTGTTCATCAAAGGAAAATGAGAAAGCATGAAAAAACAACCCACAGAGTAGCAGATGCTCTCAATTCATGTATATGATGAAGAATTTGTATTTGATATAAACAAATATTCCTAAAATTATAAAACATAAAAAACTTACAGAAAATTGGCTAATGACTTGAATAGATACCTCCAGAAAAAAGATATCCAAGTATATAGTAAATATATGAAAGATGTTTATATTATTCCACCAGTTGATGAGGATATGGAAGGAATTTTCATACACCACTGGTGAGAATGTGAACTGATCCAACTTCTTTGGAAAATAAGAGATTTTGCTGATGTGATTAAACTAAGGGTCATGAGATGGGGTACTTATACTGGATAATCTGAGTGAGCCTGGTGTAATCTCAAGGGCCTTTGCAAGCAGGAGGCAGAAGGAACAGTTAGTGAGGAGATGAGAAGATGAAAGCAGAGATCAGAATGCTTTGAGCAAGAGGTCATAAGCCAAAGAATGCAGGTGGCCTCAGGAAGCGGGAAAAGGCAAGAACTTCAAGGAGAAAGGCAGCCCCGACAACTCATTTTAGATTGCTGACTTCCAGAACTGTTGAGATATTAAATTTGCATTGTTGAAGCCACTGAATCTGTGGTAATTTGTTATAGGAGCAATAGAAAACGAATATCCTCTATGACCTAACAGTTTCTTTTTTCAGTTTACCCCAACAGGGAATGCATTTGCCAACAGGGGAAATAGAATGTTTATAACAACACCTTTTGTTTCTCTAGCTTGAAACACATTGTCCATCAATGGTGAAATATATAAACTGTGGTATATTCACACAACGGAATACAGTGTAGTGATGAGAATACATTATCTATAAATGCATGGAATAATGTGAATGAATGTCCCCAAAATAATGCTGAAAGCAAGAGTTTCGATGTAAAAAAGGTAAATATTGTATGATCTCACACAAAATTTTAAACAAAAACTATGATTATAGAAAATGTAAATAGTTATTACCCTTAGGGGAAGATTAGAGCCTGTAAGGGAGAAAAAGAGGTGCTGTTAATGTCTGATCTTTAATTTGGGTTATAGTTACATGAAAATGTTCACTTTGTGAAAATCCATCAGTTTAATGTATGTATTTTATACTTCAATAAAAGGTTAAAATATAAATTTAAAATGTGACCCAGAAATATTTTTTGATTGACAATAAGGAAAATTAAAATGTGGGATATTTAAAATATTGTTTCAAATTAAAATGATTTAGAAATTCACTTTGGGTAAGTTAATCAAAAATATTAACCAAGGTCTTTTTGAGGTCTTATTTAAAAGATTGAATTATTCTCTCAAGGCCTAAGGGCCTAGCCTAAGGCTAGGACTGTCCCTTAGGGCACTGTTT
The DNA here is from genome assembly GCF_007565055.1 of Rhinopithecus roxellana. Lineage (NCBI taxonomy): Eukaryota > Metazoa > Chordata > Mammalia > Primates > Cercopithecidae > Rhinopithecus > Rhinopithecus roxellana. The sequence goes on along the minus strand of NC_044550.1, from coordinate 124,104,214 downwards.
TCAGGCCATGCATATTTAGTTAAACAGTTAATTTAAATACACATAGAAAAACATCCCCTCAAGGCTAAGATAATTACAATGTTTTTCTTTCTAATTATTTTTCCCCATGTCCCTATTGAGACTACAACCTTAATATAGTACTTTTAGCTATAGTTACTTCTAGTTAGAAATGTTTCCATTTTTAACAAGTCTTTTGTACTGTTGCTTAATAGGCACACTGATGTCATTGTTGCCAGCTGCTCTCTGCTTAGAGAGTAAAATAATGAGAATGCAAGGCAGCCAAAGTCCAACTTTTAAAAATGAGTTGAAAGTAATGGATAAGGCCCCTGCCTTTCCTCTTTACCTCTACAGAAAGAAAAAGCATCCCACTGTCAGGATACAAGTCTTCATCCATTGACTTGAATTTCCATTTTATTAATATAAGAGCCCAAGTACCTAGACAGGCCGATGATATTCATGGACAGCCTCATTCTTCAATAGGAACATAGATTAAATTGTGGCTTCTTAACTTTGTTCCAGTTCATGACTTCCTTTCCACCTTTTGGTTAAGCAAAATATATTTTGAGTTGCCTGTTGTGTATAAAATGCTGTTTTAGGAAACTAAGGGAAGGTAACACAAAATGAAATAAGATACTATTAGGAAATCAGATGCTAATAGAAAAGACAAGTCATGGTTAATTGTCACAAATGTATTACTATAATATTTCTCCAACTCATTTTGAGGTTTAAGTTTAAGGAAATATCTAAATATTCCAAATATGAGGACTTGAACTAGGAGTTGAAACACTGAGCATTCAGTACATTCAGAATATATATTTGAAACAGATTGTGGTGATGGTTGCACAGCTCTGTCTATATACTAGAAAAAATTAAATTATACTATTTAAATGGGTGAATTTTATGATATGAAAATTACATCTCAATAAAGATGTTTTAAAAATAGAGCACTAGAAAAGAGTTTAACTAATTCACGTATCTGGGGAGAAGGGAGGTGAAGAATAGAAATGAACTATGTTTCATCTTTCTACATTCCACCTGAAGTATGTATGAGTGCCCATAATTTCTGGTTGTGTACCTATTTGTATATTTGCAAATGGAGGTGATTCAGCTCCCTTAATGTGGTATATTTGCTTATTATTAAACATCCTAAACTTTAAATAACCTAAGACTATGTTATCCTTAACATTTAAATATGATATTTAACACATTTCCCTGGATAACACCTCACCACACTTTTCATTACTGGTTCCACTTTTTAAAATCTAAATTGATTCTGCAGAAAGTATTTGCTACGTATATTAACATATGAGTCAACTGGTTTAAAATGGGGGCTCTCAGGCTAGATTGCTTGGATTATAATAAAAAAAAAACACCACTATGAGCTCTTGAGCAAGCTGCTTAACTTCCCTCCCTACGTCTCAGTTTCTTCATCTGTAAAATGAGAATAATAATGACCCCTACCTCATAAAATTGGTGTAAATACCTGGCACGTAGTAAACATTCATCAACGTTAACTGCTATTGTATCATTTAGGGTCAATAATTTCTAAATATGTAATTTCCACAATTAATTAACTGGGTTAGGAAACTTGTCTTGGAAGGCCAAGCAGCCTTTTAAAAATTCCCAATTGACAAAAGCACTTAAACTTCAGCTAAAGACTTCATTCTTCCCACTCTTTCCACTCTCTCCAAGCAGTTTCTTTCCTTTCATCTGTTTCGATCATTGTTTGCTTCGTGTTTTTTTTTTTTTCAGAGTGACAATACATGATCTTCCACATGCAAGTCAAATAGAGAGTGTAATTATTAATACATGTTTCTTTCCTCCATAATGAGGAAATAATGTATCCTTCAAATATAATCAGCAGGTTTCTCTTATAAATCAAGTGTAAACTTGCCACACTAATACTTTGGATCGGACAAATAAAGTTTCTATAATACTTCCCCTTTCAAGTAGGTAAGGCCATAGGATTATAAAAACAGAGAGTCAGTGGAACAGGAAAAAAATAGTAAGATCCATTTAGTTCATCCTCCTACATCCAAGCACCTAAACCATCCCCCAAAGTAAATCTGTTTTATTCTCAAAATCTCTCAAGGTGAAAATGTAATTTTCCTTGACAACTTGTTCTAATTTCTTATAGTCTGTGTAGTAAAGTAGCTTTTTTCTAATGCAAGTACAGGAGTAAAATATTCAACAACACTTCTTTTTCTGGTTCTTTCTCTATACGTGATGTTTTTCTTCCATATAAGTTGTCTTAATTTTATCACCAATTTTAAGAAATATTCAAAGCCATTAGTGCAAGAAGTGTTGACGTGAGTGAGCAAAACATCTAAAGGCAAATTGTTCTTTATGCATCTGTTATTTGAAGTATATTGTGTTTTTCATGATTTCTCTTACACCCTCTTGCAAAAAACATCCTTAAATATGTACTCCAATTGCTACAAATTCAACATTTTGAAAATATGATTACATGTTCAATTACATATCATAGGTTTAAATGTGACAGAGAGAGTATTTTTACATATAATTCTGCTTTCCACAAGTCATTTAGGTGTTAGGAAGGCAGGCAGAAAATGAAAACAATGAATTGTATACTAGTCTTTGAACTTCAAAAATGCTAGACCTGTCACAAGCAAAATGAGAACATCAAATGGAAGTAAGCATTTTTCGTTAAAATGAAAAAAAAAAACAATTAAAATTAATAGAAAGTAAGTACGGTACAATCAGAAAATATCTTGAATATCTTCTAGGAAATATATGCGATATTTTCTAGGAAATATTCTAGGATAGGAAAGGAAGAATATGAAAGTGATAATAATAATTTATTCAACATATGTGAACTGAGCACCTACTATGTTCTAGGTACTAGAGATTCAGTATCGAGTAAAACAGGAAAAGTGCTTTCAAGGGATTTACCTTCCAGGCAAAAAAAAAAAAAAAAAAAAATTCAGAACAACAAAATAATAAACAAAACTATATAAAATATAATGTTAGGTACTGATAAAAACTTGGAAGAAAAAAATAAGTCACAGTAAGGCAACAGAGTGGGGAGATATATCACTTAAGATAGGGTGGTCAGAGTATGTTCTTTGAGGAGCAGTCATTTCAGCAAAGGCATGAATGAAATGAGAGTCAAGCCAAGCAAATATCTGCAAGGAGAGTTCTCCATCTCAACAACCCCAAAGAGCAAAGAGTCTCCAATGTTATCACGTTTAGAATTTTCAAAAACAACAAAAAGACCAAGGTGGCTGGAGTTAAGTCAATAAGAAGAGTAATGGAAAACAGTTCATGAGAGCTATCCAGGGGTTAGTTCACATCGGCCACAACAAAAATTAGGGTTAAATTCTAAGTGAGATAGAAATCATTGGAAAGTTAAGAGCAAGGAAGTGGTATGAGTTTGGTTTTTAAAAATATTACGCCGGGGCCAGACGCGGTGGCTCACGCCTGTAATCCCAGCACTTTGGGAGGCCAAGGCGGGTGGATCATGAGGTCAGGAGATCGAGACCATCCTGGCTAACACGATGAAACCCCGTCTCTACTAAAAATACAAAAAATTAGCCGGGCGTGGTGGCAGGTGCCTGTGGTCCCAGCTACTTGGGAGGCTGAGGCAGGAGAATGACGTGAACCCGGGAGGCGGAGCTTGCAGTGAGCCGAGATCGCGGCACTGCACTCCGCCTGGGCGACAGAGTAAGACTCCGTTTCAGAAAAAAAAAAAAAAAAAAAAAAAAAAAAAATTTACTTAAAGCAGGGAGATGAGCTAGAACCTATTGAGTTAAAAAAATATAAAAGATGAAAGTAATGTAATAAATGTATGTAAAAGATGAAAGTGGTTTATGCTATGGTCTTCGTGGTAGGGATTAGAAATAGTAAGACCTCAGCTCTATTTTGAAGGTACAGCTAGTAGAATTTCTAATGGTTTGCATATGAGATGTAAGAGACAAAAGCACAAGAATGAAGGAAGGTGGCAAGATTTTTGCCCTTAGAAACTGGTGAACTAATAGTAGTGTTCACTAAGTAAGTTGGGGGAAATTGGAGGAGGAAGAGATTTGGGAGGAAAAAAATGAAGCGTTTGGCTTTGGATGCATTAAGTGTTAAATTCCTGTGAGATATCCAGTGAAGATTTCAGTACCAAGTTGAAAACTCAAGTCTTAATTTCAGCAGCAAGTTTGGTCCTGAAAATTTTAATTTAGACATAATCAGAGTATATATGTTATATAACCTCATGGGGATAGATGTGATCACCTAGGATGTTAGTGTAAACAGAGGAGAAGAGGTATCCATATCTATTCTCAGAATATTTCAAGTAAACAATACAGTACTACTAACTGCAGTCATCATGCTATACATTAGATCTCCAGAAGTTACTCTTCCTATAATTGAAAGTTTGTACATTTTGATCAACATTTCCACATTTCTCATACCCCTAGTCCCTGGCAACCTCTGTTCTACTCTCTGCTTTTATAGGTTTGACTTACAGATTCCATAAATAAGTGAGGTCATACAGTATATGTCATTCTGTATCTGGCTTATTTTACTTAACATAATATCTCCAGGTTCAATCTTATCACAAATGGTAGGAGTTCTTTCTTTTTTCTGGCTGAACAATATTTCATTGTAAGAAAATAGGAATTGTATGTGACAGTGAATGTGTTAGTTGATATGAATGTGGTGACCATTCACAATGCATATGCATATCTAATAATCACATTGCACATCTTGAATATATATAATTTTTAGTTGTCAATTAAAAAATAAAATAAAACAAGAGAGGAGAGGCCTCAGAATTGAGTCCCAAGCCCTGGGGAACTTCAAATTTCAATGTTAGAAAGATGAGGAGGATCCAGTAATAGAGACTGAGCTGAAGTAATATTGAAATAGAAGAACAGGAGATCTAGAGACCAAGGGAAGAAAGTACTTCAAGAAAAAAGAAGTTCTGTCAAATGGCTTCTCAAGATTAACATATGAACAATTATCCACTGGGTTTGACAATAAGAAATTCACAGGTCACTTTGACAAGAGTGTGACTAGAGTTTTCAGTAGAAGGATGGGGAAGGATGCTTGATTACAGTGGGTCCAAGAGTGAATGGCAGATGAGGGAACAGATATTTCAAAGTATTCTCACAAGCAAAACAAATGGACCCATTGTGAGAGAGATATAAGCCCCACTACCCTACTCTCTCAATGGTAATGATCCAAGAGAGAAAATTGTTGACAAAGAAAAATGAGAAAGTAATGACATGAGTAAAATCTCTGAAAACGCAATAAAAGACATTAAAAATATATAAAGACACATCAATTACTTAAGATAGAATATACTCTTTGTATAAGTCACCTGTGCTTTGGAGTGAGGAAAAAAAAAGCATTATATTTATTTAAAACTAAACCAATGACAAGTAGAGAATTTGCTATTTTGCCCTTAATGAGAAAACCTCTAAAAGTCTGCATTAAATTTTATGTGAATTATCTTTGTTAATGTCTTAAGGTGAATAAAATAACTGTTATAGCTCTAGAAAATTAATTTCCAAAATGGTTATGTTTCTCCCTCTTTGGGTTTTAAAAAATATTTAATTAAGTGGGATGCCTTGTTACTAAAGATAGCTGCACACAGGTAGAATAATGAAACATGGCCCAGAAACTTACTCCCCATTGAATAATGTAACAGCGTATTCAAAAATTAATATTCTGTACTCTCAAGGGTATCTTTCAAATTTCAAAGTGAGACTTTCTGATGTTATTGTAATTGGTATGAAAACTTGAGCAAAGTAGAATTGCTAGTATTATGAAATGAAACATATGTTAAATTATCATAATAAAAGATCAGCTTAGGGCAGGGGGCTGCTTCCTATATGAGAATTTTGTGTAAATGTTTTCACTCTGCCCATGACAAGTCTAAATTTCACTCTCACATTTTCTTTCTTCTCCCACTGCGGCAATGGAAAGCATATGGTATTTTCTCTTTTTCTTTTGATATTTTTATAATCTTCATTTTGTCACATTTTAGGCATAACAGCAAGTTTATGCCTAAAAACTTTCTCTCTTCTAGCTACACATGGATTTCTGTGTTGAAAATCTAGGTAGATGAAGGAACTAATCTGTTTTATTTTTCAAAGAATACTAGTTACACAAACCATGATCATATCTCTGGATTCTTTCAAAGATAATTAATGGAACACCTGTGTTGTCATTACATTGAATCAATACTTAATGAGGTTGCCTCTGGGAGAAAAGACTGATGTTTTAGGCCTAAAAATGACTACTTCTTAATCGTTTCTGTTGCGTTAAGCCTTTTAAACCTAGATTTAAACACTGCATTTTTATTGTCTACAGATGGATTATTATACAATTTATTGTTTTATTTGATATTAGAAAGAAGAGAATAGTAAAAGTAAAAGGGAAATAAATGAAAATAAAGGAAAGAAAAGGAAAGAAGAGGGGAGAGCTACAGGTGGCAGAACAATACCAATTTTGGAAAATACAAAAATGGTTTTAAAATATGGAAAGCTGTTGTTAGGATTAGTGATGGCTTAAAATGCATCGCTAGTCAGCAGCCTTCAAGTAACACATGAAGTTGAATTTGCCACTGAGATAGGAGGTAGAAACATTTATTCATCAACATGCTTCCAACATCCAACCAATTCAAATATCCAAAGGTAGCTGTACTCTTTCCTTAAAAGGATCCTAAGGAATTCCAAAGAAAGCTCTCTTTGTTGTTCCTGCAGGTATGACATCAATTAAAATTTATTTTTTTGCCAGGAACTATCTCCAATCTCCCACTGTTCCCCAGTGACTGGGATATGCGTCACATTTGACTATGCCTCAATAACTTAATAATTCAAAGTAAGTTATCTTCTTTTGCCTAAATTTTCTCATCTGTAAGATTCACATACTATCAGCTTCTATCTCAAGGAATAATTATAGAGATTAGATTAACTAACAATGAAAAGGTGCTTTAAATTGTATCAAGCACACATTAAGAACTCAACAAATAATTGTTATTAGTCCTAAATAATAAAGAAGAACCACTCCTTCCCATAATCTTTAAGTTCAAAATTGAAATTTTGGATATTAGCTATACTTTATAGCATTTAAAAAAAATATTAACTTACCCTAATATTTGGGTCAGAATTTAGTACTTTTCTTTTTTGTAACTTAACCACTGGAAAATTTAAATCATTTAATAGGCCAACTCAAGTTGGAATTGTATTTTCTTATTTGTTTCACATTAGGGCAGTTTTCTAGGCTCAACAGAGTGCCTGCATTACATTATACAGTCCCAGAAGGCAACCTTAGGCCTTTTCTTAGAAATTTTCATTTACATTTATTAAGACCAAACAGTTGGGTTTGATAAAGGCTTTGGATAATTCTGTTGCAAAAAATATTTTAGATATATATTATTGATGCTTATTTGTTCATTTGATTTTCATGTCAAGATGATTACAATTTTCTCTTTACTCTTGTACTACATTTAAATAGGTAGACGAGGTCCTTTGAAATCTATTTATTCTCAGAATAGCATTTATTTTTCCCAAAGCCCCTACCCAACATTTTTTCTCATTTCATTCCTACATTCCTTTCATACTTTCAGTATGAAAAGAGGTATCCTATATGTTGACTACATGAATTATTAAATAAATTTTTAGAAAGGAAAATGAAGGTATACACTGTATACCGTCTCCACATAACACAGAGTCATAAATTTAGGAGCCAATTTGAGGCTAAAAATCCATGAAGAAAGGATAACCATTAACAAATAAATCAATGTCATGTTTGCACTTACATTATTTGTTAAAATCCTAATTTATTAAAATGTTATTGCCTGTCAAAAGAGATAATGCACTTTAAAATCTTTTCAGTTAGGTTTCATCCTCAATCAATATTTACATAGAATACAATTCCTCTAGAAGGAATATTCACCCTAACGAATAGTAATCAGTAACAATAGAGATATATTGAGTACGCCAGATAATTAATTTGCTAATAATTACTTCATTATGAGAGACAGAATAGCATAATGATTAAGAGCCTAAGGGCTCTGGATTCAGACTTCTAGTGTTCAAATCTCAATGCCACAGTTGACTGAGTGTGTGACTGCTGGATATAGGCACCCAAAACTGGCCATAAACAAAATCTCTGCAGCACTGTGACATGTTCATGATAGTCATGATGCCCACACTGAAGGTTGTGGGTTTACGGGAATGAGAGTAAGGAACACCTGGCCCACCCAGGGTGGAAAACTGCTTAAAGGCGTTCTTAAACCACAAACAATAGCATGAGCCATCTGTGCCTTAAGGACATGTTCCTGCTGCACATAACTAGCCAGAGCCCATCCCTTTGTTTCAGCCCATCCCTTTGTTTCCCGTAAGGAATACTTTTAGTTAATCTATAATCTATAGAAACAATGCTTATCACTGGCTTGCTGTCAGTAAATATGTGGGCAAATCACTGTTTGGGGCTGTCAGCTCTGAAGGTTGTGAGTCCCCTGATTTCCCTGCCACATGCTATATTTCTGTGTGTGTCTTTAATTCCTCTAGTGCCATTGGGTTGCAGTCTTCCTGACCGAGCTGGTCTCGGCATGTGACCCTGTTAATTTCTCTATCAAATGAAAATGATAAAGTACCTATGCCTCAGGGAGTTGAGGTCATGATGAAATGAGAAGACATACATTGAATGTCAGCACATAGTAAAGGTCCATCAATAAATACCCATGGTATTATTTATATATATATATATATATATGTATATATGTGTATATATACATATATACACACACACATATATATATGTGCCGAACCATAAGTAACTGCTGTTTTGTCAATATCCATCAAGTATTGTCAATTTAATAAGTTTCAATTCAATCAAAACATACACAGTGAATCTACAGGAACTTCAAAAGAAACCACATAAAAATCAGCAACAGGAACATTTTTTTCCACAGAACCTTTTTCAGAAAGATAAATGATTTTAGAAAAAATACTTCTACAGTATATATTATGGAATGAGCACAGATTTGTCCCATCACTCATACTTAATTATCAGTAATATACAATAAAATTCATTATGAGGCACTTTATGAATTTGATGAACTGTAACCCATCAGATATTTAAAATATGTGTAGAATGAAGTGCTTTCCCTTGTACTTAAGTTTTTGAAAAAATTACAATCTACTCAGAAAAATATTTTAACACTAAGCATTCTTAAAGAATTTGTGGTATCAATAAACTCTCACACATCCGTGAAGTATGTGCATATAGATTGTGTTAATGGTAACAGAAGTTATTGAATTGTGAATTTTGATTAAAAGATTGATTCAACAGATCTATTTTAATGTTAGTCATGAATCAGGCACAATGTCAGACTCTAGGGAGATAATGATGGTGAGACATGGAGGGTCTCTGGTCTCAAACACACATATCACTGGAACTACTGAAATTCACTTATTACTGCAATGCCAGCAACACAGAGAATTGAAAATTCCTCAAATACGAAAACACAAATTCTTTTTCTCATTCGAATGAGCATTTAATGGGGCCAAGGTTGTTGATAGTTCCAAAAATAGAGTATAAATAGTTCTTACGGGGAAGAGTATCCCTCTTCATTTATGAGTCACATCACATATTAGCAACCAAAAAATTTCTCATTTGATTTGAAGGGTTAGATAACTAACAAGATTGGAAAATGGAAGGTAAATCACAAATCTACTTAAAGAATTCACTTATATAACAGCTAACTTTTTAGCATCTTATTCCATAATAAAGTTTCCAAATTAAAAAAAAAACATTGATAAAAATTCAAAAGATGATATTCACTCCATGTGACATATATAATTAATCATTTCCACTATGTGACCATAATACAGGTAAAGAGCAAGTATATTGAAAGGCATATGACTATCTGAGTTTAAAAAGTTGCTCCCCCAGTATCAAATTTACAGCCAAAAATGCATGTGTGTACATCTGTCATATGTACATTAACAAAGCTGTACATAAAAATGTTTTAAGAGAAAACAACTACGACATTTTCAGTGTTAGCATCATAAAACCTTAATGAATTTTTTATGACTGAAAGACTGCAGAGGTTTGGAATACAAATTAGAAGTCTTATAAAAGGTTGAAAATGTCTCTTAATCCAATCATTGAACCACTGGGAAAAAAGATGAAGATAGGGGAAAGGAGTCAACTTTCCTAAATTCAACAGAAACATTTCCCTAAATTAAATTGCCAGAATACTTTGTAAGTGGTCATTTCCTAATTTTTCCCACTGACAATTGGAGAATTCTTTAGAGAAATATGTATTTCACAAAATAACATTGTTAAAAACAAAAAACACAGGTGACAGGGCAAACCCAACATGTCAGTTAAACCAAATAATCTGAATGTTTGTGAAATAATAAAAATGACTGAGAAACCCAAAACACTATAATGATAATGTACATTATACTTATCTTGTCAATATGAGCAGATGTTAAGTTGGATTGTCATAGTTAGGTCTGTTAAAATCCACACTCAAGTCTGAGGACAAAAACATAGATTGTTATTATTTAAAACTTCTATTTCTTTTAATAAATCTAACTACTGTTTGAAATCATGTAAATATTCAATAGCAGGAATCGAATATCAAAGTCCTATTAAGTTTACTTTTCTAAATTTAAAAAAGATTAAACTGCACAGATTGTTTTAATAAAATGGAACATTTGGCCAAAATTTAGAGAAAGTAAAACAGATTTTATAATATTGGTTTAGACAGAGATATCTTATGGGCTTGATAAATAATTTCATATCCTTGCTTCCTTGCTTCCCTCCTTGGAATAATTTAGGGAGACTTAACTTTCTAGCTTTCGCAAAGACAAAGAATGTTGAATGAGTCTACTGCATGATGTCATGTGTTTTTCAGTGAAACTACTGAACCATTTCTATTTAAAGGTAATCAACTTAATTCAATATTATAATGGAGAAAAAATAATTGCAGTTTTTGCCATTACTTTTAATGCAACAACCTAATATTTTCACCTTTTAGTCTCCATAACCACTACCTAAAACTTTCAGTTTTTCCATGAACCAATAAAGTTTGAAGTTCTTCCATGTCGACATAAAGTTAAACATCACATTATACTGCAGTTGTATCTCAGTTCTTATGAGTCATTCTTCGAATTTGCACACGATTTCTACTATATTGAATTATCAAATTGTATTGGCTTTGAGTATCTAAACTTAATTATATTAATATTTATATAGTCATTTCCTGGCCCATGTCAAAAATTTGATTGAAAATTACTTGTATCATTCATAGTGAGAGTTTAAAGTCTAGACTGGAAAGTATATCCCTAATATATTTTATCTTCTTTCTAAAACATCCTCAAACCCCAGATTAGACTGATCAGGCAACTTGCTATTTAAAAAAAAAAAAAAAATTCCACTATTTTGCCTTCTGAATGAAGATTAATTAATTTAGAGATTAGAATGTGGTCCACTGCAATCTATTAATGCTTCTTTATCATTCATGCTGATTAAAATGTTCTGCATATACACAAAATCGTAAAGTCTTTTTTACTACCCAGAATGGCTTTAGAAGGTGAAGCGAGCTTCTAAGAATATATGTCTTGATGAGAAGTTGGAATGAAAGACAATACAATTTCTACACATGAGACAGGATAAAGGGTATCAGTCTATTAAGGCTTCTTGATCATTCATGCTGATTAAAATGTTCCACATATATATGAAGTCGTAAAGTCATCTTTACTACCCAGAATGGCTTTTAGAAAGTGAAGTGACTTTCTAAGAATATATGTCTTGATGGTAGCTTAGAATAAAAGAAAATAAAACTTCTACATATGAGACAGGATAAAGATTATACTGCTCCTTAAAGTGTATGGAAAGTTGGAGAAGGTATCCTAAAAATGGAGTGTAGAAATGAGACAGGGATCATATGGAAGATGTAAGTGCCCATGTGACTAGAGATAATTGGCATTCAACAGACACATGAAAAAATGCTCATCATCACTTGCCATCAGAGAAATGCAAATCAAAACCACAATGAGATATCATCTCACATCAGTTAGAATGGTGATCATTAAAAAGTCAGGAAACAACAGGTGCTGAAGAGGATGTGGAGAAATAGGAACACTTTTACACTGTTTCTGGGACTGTAAACTAGTTCAACTGTTGTGGAAAACAGTATGGCGATTCCTCAAGGATCTAGAACTAGAAATACCATTTGACCCAGTCATCCCATTACTGCGTATATACCCAAAGGATTATAAATCATACTGTTATGAAGACACATGCACACATATGTTTATTGCAGCACTATTCACAATAGCAAAGACTTGGAATCAACCCAAATGTCCATCAGTGACAAACTGGATTAAGAAAATGTGGCACATATACATCATGGAATACTATGCAGCCCTAGAAAAGGATGAATTCGTGTCCCTTGTAAGGACATGGATGCAGCTGGAAGCCATCATTCTCAGCAAACTATTGCAAGAACAGAAAACCAAACACTGCATGTTCTCACTCATAGGTGGGAATTGAACAATGAGATCACTTGGACACAGGAAGGGGAACATTACACACTGGGGCCTATTGTGGGGAGCGGAGTGGGGGAGGGATAGCATTAGGAGATATACCTAATGTAAACGACGAGTTAATGGGTGCAGCACACTAACATGGCACATGTATACATATGCAACAAACCTGCACATTGTGCACATGTACCCTAGAACTTAAAGCATAATTAAAAAAAAAGAGAGATAATTGGCAAATAAAAGATTGTTTCTTAATGTTACACACAGCGGGGTGTGAATATAAGCCTTTCCTGTGCTTGTTCCTAACATTTGGGTAAATCACCTCTATGAGAAAATACTTTTTAATTTTAATTTCTCTCTTTCTGTCTCCTCCCTCCTTTCTTCCTTCTTTCCTCCCTCTGTCCCTCCTCCCTCTCTCCTTTTTTTTTTTTTATGTGAGAATCAAAAAACAGATAATGTAATGTACTCATAGAAGGCATAAAAGTGGAAACAGAGTGATCAAAAGTCTTCGAGAATTTCTAAAGCTTTAGGAGGAGAAAGTTTTTAGTCATCTATAAACTGTACAAATGAGGACACAAACTGACTTCAGGCTTACATGTCTAAACTAGAAGAAGTTGAAATAAGGTTTAATCAAAGCTAAGAATCTACTAAAATACAAATTATAATCTTAAAATGTAAATGCAACAGCTTCTTTATGATGTCTTACCAGCTTTTTATTTCTTGTACATTGTGGTGGGACAAACTGGTTCTAATAAGTGGCAGCTGTTCCACTTTGCATGTCCATTTGAGGGGCAATAATTAGAGAGGTCCAAATGCCAGTCTATGGAGAATGCTCTCAGCAAAAGGTATGGTAGTATAAAAAGAGTGATGGGAAGAAAATAGGAACAATGCTGCCACATAAAGCTTCCAACAGAAAAGCAGAACAACGTTTCAGAAGACATTAATTAACAAATTGGCATCAGTGTAGCAAATTGAACTTGATAAAAATATGGTTTCTTATTTCATGAGAGTCAGTAAATATTTCAGGGTGGTTCCTTCCATGGTCCCAAAAGAGTGGCATCCCAAGGGTGGTTTCATAGAAGCCATCTGACCTGGTGCAGGCAAAAAAGCAGATACATTGTCTGTAGACAATCTAAAACAGTAAGAAAACCATATAAAAGTCAGTCTTTTTATTACTGTATCTTCATGTATGGATTATTCTAGACAATTTTCATAATAAGATACTCCTCCCTGAAAACACTTTTCATTCAACTAAGTTCTAAACAATTGCTACAGTTTTCACCAAGTTTTATTAATTATGTGTATGCTTCAAATTAATACATTTATGCTATGTACCCTTTAATAATGTATTCTACATGGAAATTAATACAGAGAATTATAAGTTATATAGTTGGCCTCTGACCCGTGTGGATGCAACTATATGTATTCCTTTTTAAAATAATTATCTAAGGATTCAGAATTGTTCAGATTTGCTTAGGACATTATTTTTTGGGCTTTATCGCTTGTGGTAATACATATTCTTTAGTTTAAACAGTAGATTCCAAATAAATAATGGCACAATAATTATGAAAGTAAAGTAACCAATCTTGAATCACTTGAACTCTATCATTCTATATAAGTAGTTGGTATTTTGTGTGTATGTGTTTTAAAATTTTTTGAACAGTAAAACCAAGTGAGAACTGCAAGATGTCATATTTTTGTTTGGTAAGTGCAAATTTTATTTCATACATTAGCTATTTTACTCAATTTAAATAAACTTCACATTTAATATTCTCTCAAGATATTTGTTTTAACATTAAATAATGAATTGAGAAAGTATAATTACTGATTATTTCTTGAGACTTACTGAAAATAATTTTGTCACAGAATGGGAGTGTTTAAAAAATGATCTTCATCAATGTTTTAAGTACTCTATGTACACCACTAAGAGATTTGGTCCAAATCCCAGCCTAGCTACTTAACTCTGTGACATTGCGCAAGAGATGAAGTTTCTCTAAGTGTAATTTGGAAATAAAACATTCTGATTTAATTACATTATTCTGAATATTAAATGAGTTATTACAGGTAGTTAGAACAGTATCTGGAAAATATTAGGTCACTGATAAATGTCCAAAGTTACTAATATTCATGCTAGAAGATATGACAGACCATCACCTCCTAAAATGAGTACCTCAAATTAATAAGCCTATTAAATATTCAAAGGAAAGAAGATTATAGTAAAATCCCAAATAAGACAAAACAAATAAAAAGAAAAATACCTTTATATAAAAATCCCAAGCTTTGATAATTATAATTTATATTAGTATATAAAGGACTCCATGGCAAGGAAATCTTTTACTTTTGTTTAATCTTATTTTTCACTTATCTAGGCCATGAGTTCCTTTTTCAGGAGTATTTCTTGAAAAGAAACACTAACAGTACACTAACAGTGTTAAAAAAGAAACAGTTTAACTAATAGCGTTAGAAAACAAGCAGTACACTAACTGTTGGTACACTGCAAAAAACAGATCCACAGAGTAAATCATTCATTCATTCATTCATTCATTCATTCATTCATTCATTCAATAAAAGTTTACTAAACAACAACCAAAGAACCAATTATATCAGGCTACAAACAATCCACAGGGGAATTAGACCTCTGTTTTCCCTCAATAATTAATTAATAACTAATTAGTAATGAACATTATGGAGCACTTACTCACATAAAATGTTTCCTAAACATTTTACGTGCATCATTATTTTTTAACTCTTACTTCAATCCTATGTAGAAATAGTAAGAACCATTTTTAAAGATAAAGAAACTGAGTTTTGTAATCATCCAACCAGTAACTTGTGGAATTGGACTTTGGACCAAGATATTCCTGACACCAAAATCTGGGTTCTCACTATACTGCTATATTCTTAAGTAAATTTTACTCCATTCCTAAAGAAGCTTACTGTCTGGAAATAACAATAAGTTTATACAGAAAGTTACAAGGATTGCATTAAATTTTCTCTTGTTGCCTTGCCTTCTGGAAAACTCAGGGCTAAGGAATGTGATTGGTTTAATAGCTTATTTTAGTCTTGGGTTCCTGACACAGTTACCTACACTCCGTTTTTCATCACTTTTGGCTTTCTCTTCTATTTTTGTTTAAATGTTTGATTTATCAAGAGTCTTTTACACAGGCATATAAATTACGCCAAATCCATTGAGGAGGCAATAGCTGGAAATCTTAGGAAAGAAATCCAGATATATAGTAACTATATGTATCAACATGAATCTTTCACTCATAATACTGTATTATGTAACCAAATTATTCTCCACACAATATGTTCCCAATGGATGTCAGGGTTTCTTGCTTTTTTTCCATTTATCTTTTCCTAACTCCACTTTCTGTCTATTCTTGTGACAGGAAAAGAAAAACAGCTATCAAGTGCTCCTAATAGGATAGCAATGCCTATTAAAAGTCAGAATATTAATATAGTAGAATGGTAATTACTTTCATATTGCTTAAAAGGGCAATGGTGAAAAATGAAGGGGGCAGCACATTTGTAGACATGATGATGAAATAATTTAGAAACTGTAGAAGAAACAGCCAATAGTCATTGACTCTCTGGCCTTATCCTGGTGAGTCATCCAGACATGCTTTAAAATGTTGTAGACTTGGAAAACACATCACACTTACATTGATCAACAGTATTCAAGTTGTAATGAATAGTATCTAAAATCAGAAATGATGAGAGAATCAGTGACCTGTTTCACAGCCAGGCCAAGACCTCATCTCTGTTCTCATCCTTTCTGACCTCTCAACCATGACTCAAAGAGTTGAACTCCCAGTCTCCAGTACTCCTCAGATATCGAGAGGACTGACTCCACTGGCAACCAAAACCTTCTGCATGCTTTTCCCAATATTTTCTCTATTGATATGCTGTGATTGCCAGGTTATCTCCTTTCGATTTTTATTTCTTGCACTCTTAAATCAGAGAAGGCTTTTCTCTTAGGGCCTGCCAGGAGAGGCACTTAGTGGAAACAGCACAAGCTTTGGAATCAAATAATTTTGGATGTTAGTTCCCATTATATATCAGCATTGTGGCTTGGGATAAATTGGGTGCACCTTTATACCTCACTTTTATGCATAAAATGGAGATAGTCATATTTGCATAAATGTGTGTGCATTATCTATAGTTGCCATAACAATCACCATAAACTTAGCAACTTCAACAAAATTCATTTATTATTTCACCGTTTTAGTGAGTCAGAAGTTCAGGCACCATGTGGTTCAACAAAGTTCTCTGTGTAAAGTCTCATAAGGGTGAAACCAAGGTGTTGCACATCCTGTATTCTGTATTGGAAGCTGGGGGAGACCTGCTTCCCAGTTCATTCAGGAGGCTAACAGAATTCAGTTCCTGTCCATGCTTTCAACTTGGTCCCTTCTATCTTCAAGCCAGCCATGGTGCTTGGAGTCCCTGTGTTTCAAGTGTCTCTGATTTCTTCTTCTGCCTTCAGCAGAGAGAAAGATCTGCTCTTAAGTGCTTATACGATTACACTGGGTCCACCAGGATAATCCGAGATAATCTTTGTATTATATAGTCAATTCATTAGTAATTTTAATTATATCTAGAAAGTCCCTTTTTGCCACATACATAGCATATTCATGAGCATGATTCCCAGGAAACAAACGTCCTGGGGAACAAAATTCTGCCGACCACAAAGGATTAGTGTGAGGATCAAGTAAGTAAACACATGTGCAGGGTGCAGGGTTTTTATGGTGTCAGTCAGATTTTGAACACATCCTATATAAATACTTATCTTTTCTTCACTCACACCACACTATATACATATATACCCACACATGCTTTTCTTAACTTTGATATGTTGGCTTGTGTCTCATCTTTAAAGATTAGATAGATTCACTAAGATGAAATGCAACTTTTCTATTTTGATCTCATTTATACAGGTATTAATGAATTAAAACCCAACCAAACAAAAATGTTTACTTTAGTATTTTTCCTTGATTTTTTTATGATCAAGTTATAGCCTAAATCCTTGGCTTCTCATTTAACCAAAGAGTAACAGAGGTCTTGGAAATTTTCAGTCATCTTGGAGAAGACACTATGAAATTTATATAATTCCTAATCTAAGTAATTTACAGTAGACAGAAAATGCTAGGGAAAAGCTTTCTCTTGCCTTTTGAGGAACTAAGAAATTACAAAGAGCATGCCAAGGTCAAAGCGCACCTGTTTTAGGCCTGAATTAAACAGAGAGAATCATCTAATTTTTTCCCAATCAAATGATAAAAAATAAAAGCCCCAGAAGCTTTTTGAAACAGGTAGGAGCCACTGGACAATATACAATTCATACTGCTACCCTCTGGGTATCTTTTCCATCAGGAGATTCAAGTTTTAAAGTAATTGGTAATTTTTTCCCTCTCCCCAAACACTCAGCTTTTCTATCACTGTCAAGAGCTGCATCCTTTTCTCAAATTTAAGACCATTCAAGTACTCGAACTTCAGGGATGGCAATTATTAATTTCACTACTAAGGCTTGAGAAAACAAGCTGCTCCAGAGTGAAGAAGGACTTTATGCCTCCATTGTATACTCTCCCTCACAACTACCCTAGGCTAAGGACACTATCACAGGGAATCAAACTGTGAAAGAGGACAGATGCATTTATATGCAGCTCTTCTCCTACCTAACCAGTACAATAGCAATGGTTCCCTTTCTGCACTGTAAAAGTTTCTCTGTACCATACACATTCTTTTCATTATGATCCTGTAGCCAAATCTAGATAAAATCTAGATAAAATGCTTGCAACCCACTATTGAGATGGTATTCTTGGTTGTCTGCTTGGGTTCCTTTGCTTTATGTGTATCATTTCAGAATGAGTTTAAATTGAGAGAAAAAGGAAGTATGGTGGTAATGTTTCACTAGTAGTGACATGAAATGTGAGCTGGTATACCTAGAGGTAGCTTAGAGGAGAGATACATCTCTTTGATCTCTATAAGAAAAGAGCCATTTTTATAAAAATGATAGAACTTCAGAGATTCATGATTTTTATAAAATTGATAGAAAATTTTTTTATTTTATATTTTTTATATTCTATTAAAAATAGAAAATATTTTTATAAAAATGATAGAACTCCTAGATAGAGGTAGGAGATTCAAAATTCCTGAATCCAGCTATCTGACTTTAAAAATGAGTAAGTTGAAGACAAGAGAAGTGAAGGAATTCGCTGAAAGTGGTATGACTTAATCAAGGCTAGTGAGGATTAGCACAATGAGAGCCAGTCTGAAGTCACTACATTACATGCCCCAACTCCTTCAAAACTATGCAAAACTCTGTCACTTGTAAAATAGTCTCCATTTATCTGTACCCAACTAAAATAAAGCTGATCACATTCACATTCCTGGTTGTTGAGTCTCATTTACTGATTGCAAAAGAGTAAAATTTATGGATCACTTTTAAATATCAAATACAACTCAATGGCTTCTATTTCATAAAGTGTACATATTTTCCTACACAGACTTAGAAGAAATACATGTCCTGCTTTCTCCCTTGCACATATTAAGTTATACACGACTAAATTATCAGAGATACTTGCTTCCAACAAATTCTTCTGGACACTACTCTGAACAAACTGAAGTGTACACTCATTAAATACTGGGGTCTGACTGATAAGAGTTTTCTGTGAGCCTTTTGCCTAATGATATTAAGACAGAGTTCCCAATTTGTACTTGTGGTGATTTACTGTTCCTGTTCCAGCCATAATGATGGAAAATGTTTTTCCACTATCATTTAATTAGCCAAGCAATCCTACTAGAAATTAGTCTTGAGAATGTACCAGCAGAGAATAGATTGAGAGCAGCTCTAAAGAACTTTGCACCAAGATGAGACAACTTTAGTAGCATGGCACTGGTATTAAACACTATCAATAACAGGAGTAATCCTTTCCCATAAAAGGATTAGAACCAGAGGTGCTCAGCTTTTTGGGGCTTGTATTACCTCTCTGTGTAATGAAGAGGCAGGTCTAGCATATTTGAAATATTATTTCTAGTTGTAGGACTCTATTTCATTCCCAAAAGGATGGCCTAAATGAGTGGCCCTGAGGATAAATAGCCTTTTAATAAATATTCTAAAATAAATGTAAAGTTATCCTAAAGCAAAAAAGAAAATCTAGCTTAACTACATATGGCCAGTAACAGTCCCATGCATTCAGCAAAATACAGGCATACCTTGTCTTACTGTGCTTTACTTTATTGCACTTCATAGATGTTGTATTTTTTTACACATTGAAGGTTCGTGGCAACCTTGCATCAAGCAAAACTACCAGTGCCATTCTCCCAATAGTACATCATCACTTTGTGTTTCTGTGTCATATTTTCGTCATTCTCACATTATTTCAAACATTCTTATTAATATTACACCTGTTATAATGATCTGTGCTCAGTGACCTTTGATGTTACTATTGTAATTATTTCGAGGCATTACCAACCACACCCATCAACGATGATAAACTTAATTGGTAGATGTTATGTGTGTTCGCCGTCTCTCTCCCTCCCCATGAGCCTCCCCATTCTTGAGGGACAACAATATTGAAATTAGGCTCATTAATAACCCTACAATGTCCTCTAAGTGTACAAGTGAAAGGAAGTCATGTGTCTCTCACTTCAAATCAAAAGCTAGAAATGATTAAGCTTAATAAGAAAAACATGTTGAAAGGTGAGACAGGCCAAAATCTCAACCTCTTGCACCAAACAGCCCCAGTTGTGGATGCAAAGGAAAAGTTCTTGAAGGAAAGTAAAAGTGCTAAGCCAGTGAACATGAGTGAAAAGAAAGAAAAAGAGCCTTATTTTTGATATAAGGGCAGTTTTAATGATCTAGATAGAAGATGAAACCAGTCACAACATTCCATTCAGCCAAAGTCTAATCCACAGAAAGGCCCTAAATCTCTTCAATTCTATGAAGGCTGAGAGAGGTGAGAAAGCTGCAGAAGAAAAGTTTGAAGCTAGCAGAGTTTGGTGCATGAGGTTTAAGGAAAGAAACTATTTCTGTAACAGAAAAAGCTAAAGTGAGGCAGCAAATGCTAATGTAGAAGCTGCAGCAAGTCATTCAGATACCCAGCTAAGATAATCGAGGAAGGTGGCTACAGAAACAACACATTTTATTATTATTCTTTTCTTTTCTTTTTCTTTTTTTTTTTTTTTTTGAGACAGAGTCTTGCTCTGTCACCCAAGCTGGAGTGCAATCTCAGCTCACTGCAACTTCCACCTCCCAGGTTCAAGATATTCTCCTGCTTCAGCCTCCCAAGTAGTTGGGATTACGGGCACATGCCACCATGCCTGGCTAATTTTTGTATTTTTAGTAGAGACAAGGTTTTGCCATGTTCGCCAGACTGGTCTCAAAATCCTGACCTCAGGTGATCTGCTCACTGTGGCCTCCCAAACTGCTGGGATTATAAGCATGAGTCATCATGCCTGACCCAGATTTTCAATGTGAATAAAATGGTGGAAGATGCCTCTGAGACTTTCATAGCTAGAGAGGTGAAGTCAATGACTGGCTTCCAATCATTAAAGGACAGGTTGACTCTCTTGTTAGGGTCTAATGAAGCTTATGACTTTAAGTTAAAGTCAACGGTTATATACTATTCCAAAAGTCCTCGGGACCTTCTAGGGCCCTTAAGAATTATTCTAAGTCTACTTTGCCTGTGATCTATAAATGAAACAAGAAATCCTAGATGACAACACATCTGTTTACAGCATGGCTTACTATTCTAAGCCCACTACTGAGACCTACTACATAGAAAAAAAGATTCCTTTCAAAATATTATTGCTTGATGACATGATTTTACATTTAGAAAACTCCATCATCTCAGCCCAAAATCTCCTTAAGCTGATAAGCAACTTCAGCAAAGTCTCAGGATACAAAATCAATGTGCAAAAATCACAAGCATTCCTATACACTAATAACTATACACTAATAACAGACAAACAGCCAAATCATGAGTGAACTTCTCTTCACAATTGCTACTAAGAGAATAAAATACCTAGGAATACAAATTGCAAGGAATGTGAGGACCTCTTCAAGGAGAACTATAGAACACTGCCCAAGGAAATAAAAGAGGACACAAACATTTGGAAAAACATTCCATGCTCATGGACAGGAAGAATCAATATCGTGAAAATGATCTTACTGCCCAAAGTAATTTATAGATTCAATGCTATCCCCATCAAGCTACAACTGACTTTCTTCACAGAATTGGAAAAAACTACTTTAAACTTCATATGGAGCCAAAATAGAGCCCGCATAGCCAAGACAATCCTGGGCAAGAAGAGCAAAGCTGAAGGCATCATGTTACCTGACTTCAAAGTTTACTACAAGGGTACAGTAACCAAAACAGCATGGTACTGGTACCAAAACAGATATATAGACCAATGGAACAGAATGGAGGCCTCATAAATAACACCATATCTACAACCATCTGATCTTTGACAAACCTGACACACATAAGCAATGAGGAAAAGATTCCCTATTTAATAAATGGTGTTGGGAAAACTGGCTACCCATATGCAGAAAACTGAAACTGGACCCTTTCCTTACACCTTATACAAAAATCAACTCAAGAAGGATCAAAGACTTAAATGTAAGACCAAGGACCATAAAAATCCTAGAAGAAAACCTGGGCAATACCATTCAGGACATAGGCATTGGCAAAGACTTCATGTCTAAAACACCAAAAGCAATGGTAACAAAGCCAAAATTTACAAATGGGATCTAATTAAACTAAAGAGCTTCTGCACAGCAAAAGACACTATCATCAGAGTAAACAGGCAAGCTACAGAATGGGAGAACATTTTTGCAATCTATCCATCTGACAAAGGACTAATATCCAGAGTCTGCAAAGAACTTAAATTTACAAGAAAAAAAGCAAACAGTCTCATCAAAAAATGGGCAAAGGTTATGAACAGACACTTCTCAAAATAAGACATTTATGCAGCCAACAGACATATGAAAAAATGCTCATCATCATTGGTCATTAGAGAAATGCAAATCAAAACCACAATGAGATACCATCTCACACCAATTAGAATGCCTGGCAATCATTAAAAAGTCAGGACACAACAGATGATGCAGAGGTTGTGGAAAAATAGGAATGCTTTTACACTGTTGGTGGGAGTGTAAATTAGTTCAACCATTGTGGAAGACAGTGTGGCGATTCCTCAAGGATCTAGAACCAGAAATAACATTTGACCCAGCAATCCCATTACTGGGCATATGCCCAAAGGATTATAAATCATTCTATGATAAAGACACATATACACATATGTTTATTGCAGCTTTATTCATAATAGCAAGGACTTGGAACCAACCCAAATGACCATCAATGATAGACTAGATTAAGCAAATGTGGCACATATACACCATGGAATACTAGGCAGCCATAAAATAGGATGAGTTCATGTCCTTTGCAGGGACATGGATGAAGCTGGAAACCACCATTCTCAGCAAACTATCACAAGATCAGAAAACCAAACACCACATGTTCTCACTCATAAGTGAGAGCTGAACAATAAGAACACATGGACACAGGGAGGGGAACCTCACATACTGAGGCCTGTGGGGGTAGGGGTCTAGGGGAGGGATAACATTAGGAGAAATAGAAATGTAGGTGATGGGATGATGGGAGCAGCAAACTACCATGGCACATGTATACCTATGCAACAAAACTGCAGTTCTGCACATGTAACCCAGTACTTAAATTATAATAAAAAGTTTTATTACTGCTTATCGACATTGCACTTAGTTACTCAAGAGCTCTGATTGAGGTGTATAAGATTAGTGTTGTTTTCCTGCCTGCTAATACAACATCCATTCTGCAGCCCATAGATCAAGGAGTAATTCTGATTTTCAAGTCTTCTTATTTAAGAAATACTTTTCATAAGATTACAGCTGGTAAAGATAATGATTCCTCTGATGGATTCCTCTTATGGTAAAGTAAACTGAAAACTTGGAAAAGATTCAACATTCTATATGTCATTATGAATATTTGTTATTCATGAGAGAAGAACAAAATATTAACAGGAGTTAATATTAAAAGATTAAATAAATTTTAATAGATTAAGTAAGTTAACAGGAGTTAAATTAAAAGATTAACAGGAGTTTGAAAGAAAGCTGATTCCAACCCTTATCTTATCTCAGTGGTCACATCTCAATCTCCTTTGAAGATTCTTTCTCTTTACTCCAAAAACTTCTTAATATTCTAGTGGTTTCTCTCAGTTCTGGGGCACTTCCCATTTTTATCCATATTAACTTTATTGGTAACTGTAGAAAGTTTATTGACTTTAAATACCAAGTATATTTCAACAATTCAAAAAATTTTATCTAGGCTCAGTCTGCTAAACTCCAGGCTCATATATCCAATACTTAGATTATCATAAATTCAGTATGTCTGAAAATACATTCCTAATCTTCCCTTCTAAATCGACCCCAAATTTAGTGTCTCTCATTATAATTTATGGCAACATTTTCTAATTGCTCAGGGGAAAAACTTTGGAGTACTGTTTAAACCCTTTATATCACAACATATTTGCCAGGAATTGCTGTTGCCTCTACCTTCAAAATGGATCCATAATTGACTACTTTTCCCCATCTCCAGTACTGCCACCACCTTGTTTCTCACTTATACAAATGCAATAGTTTCCTAACAGATAAGAAAGCCCAGTGTAGCTGGGCATGTGGACAAAGAGGAAGAGGTAATACCAAAGAAAAGGGCCAATAACAGATTTTTAAAAAGGTTTTTAGATAAAGGTAAGAAGCTTGATTTTATGCCACTGGGATAACGAACCTACTGGAGTGTTTTACACAGGGAAGTGATGTGATCTTATCTGTGTTTTAAGAAAGATAACTTTGCTCCTGCAAAGAGGATGGATGGTTTAAGGGTAAGGATGCCAAAAAGAGAGGGATTGAATAGGAGGTATTGCCATAGACCAGAGAAAGATGATGATGAAAGTGGATATGGAGGGCAGATTCAGGATGGAAGTAGATAACAGAGGATTTGTTGATTGAGTGACTGAGGGAAAGTGAAAGAAAGAGAAATTAATGTAACTATTGGGTTTTTAGGTTAAGCAACCTAGCAGATGGTGTTATTATTTACTAAGTTAAGGAGATTCATTAACTGTAGTTTCATAGCATTTTCAAGTATATAGCAGAAAGACTATTCTAATTTAAATATCCTATAGATATAAACCACATAAACTTCCATGAGTTCATTAAAATTGAGAATTTAGAGGCTGGTTGTGGTGGCTCATGTCTATAATCCCAGCACTTTGGGAGACCGAAGGAGGAGGAATGCTTGAGCCCATGAGTTCAAGACCAGCCTGGACAAAAATAGCGAAACCTCATCTCAAAAATAAACAAATAAATAAATATTAAATCAATTTGAGAATGTAGGAATTATTTTCATACATGTAATACTGTTTCTGTGCTATAAAATGAATTATTTAAGCATATCTTGATCATGTTTAAAGTAAATTATTTAAGCATATGTTGATTATGTTTAAAGATCATGTTTACAAACTTAAAGTAATAGAATTGAAAGTGTCTATAATGTTAAACATTTCACAAATATTTGGCTAACCTATGTGGTAACAATTCCAGGAAAAGGAAATTTACCTACCCCAAGGACTCTAGCACCAAACTCAATTTTTAAACCTATCTAATAATTAAAACACTCATCCTTACATTAGGCCAAAACCTACCTCCTGGAGTATTTATCTAATAGTCCTGATTCTGCCATCTGTGGCAAATAAATAGCACCTAATCTAAGATAAACAACATTTGTCACCTTTGGCACCACTTTTAATTCTCTGACTCACAGCAAACATTACTAATTTACCACCGCAACCTTTCTTGCTGATCTAGCAGGGTTCCTAATCAGACTTAACACAGTATTCTTGGCAGCCACTACAAATCAATAGAAGATAAAACTAATTCCTTCAAATAAAAAAAAATTCTTGAGTGTTTATTATGTTTCTGCATTCATTCAAGGAATCCACAGTTGACCTGTATGTAGATGGTTACACAATAATCTCATAAACATTATAAGAAATATAGAGTACTATGAAAGCTCAGAAAATTGGGTATCTGGACCAGATTAAACAGAATAAGGAAGAGTTGCCTTCTTGCTAACAGTCCTTTAGTTGAACAGACATTAAATGTATGTCAAATTTTCTTTTCTCCATTCTTAATGCCCTTAGTATCTTCAAACTTGTGTACTAGAGGAAAATGTTAAGGCATATTAGGGAAGGGATTTCTCATCTTTTTCTATATAAAAGGCACTTAAGACTTAAACATAATTAACATTAGAAGAAGTTTAGAAATGACTGTAGAGTTCTAATGTCAAAGTACAAATCAAGAAGTGTATACTCATCCAAGTGTTTCTTCTATAATGAATAGAAAGTCACTGACAACTGTGCAAGAGATTGGGTGATTAGTACATAGAAACTTTCTTTAAAAACATGGATACATAAAATTGACAATGAAATCTAGCCGACCAAGAGATTCATTAGAATAGGTCAATTAACAGAAAAATAGTGATACATCAAAAATATATAATGTTGAGTAGTGAATCTATTTAAATATAGAAATTAAACAACTTTGAGTTTGACATGGTTATAATTTCCGCTCTTCCAAAGCAAGGAAGTAGTAGATACTTTGTACACTTGAAACAATCAAAAACACTGGATGCCTATTCTGTATGACAGTTATTTTCTTAAATGTACAGGTAACTTTTTCTTTTCATGAAGAAACACTTGTTTCAAGGGCAACTATGCCTTCAGTTTTACATCTGTTCTTCTATCTCAGATACACAAAAGTAAAAATTAATCAAAGTTTTCTATTTTTAAATGAAAAAGTATCCCATTTTCAAAATTAATTTCTTTCTGAGTAGCTATCTCACCTACCCTCTTCCTTTCTGCGTATATACTGAGAAATGCATGTATGGAATATGGGCAGAGAAGGCAGGTAACAATCCTTGTTAAAATGTCAGATTTTTATTCTTATTTGAATTTTTCTAAACAGTATATATCATTTTTTCTATAAAAACAATAAAGCAATAAATATTTTAAAAGGATACAGGTTAAAAATCTATATGTAAAATCTATATGTAGGCCGGGCGCGGTGGCTCAAGCCTGTAATCCTAGCACTTTGGGAGGCCGAGGTGGGTGGACCACAAGGTCAGGAGATCGAGACCATCCTGGCTAACACGGTGAAACTCCGTCTCTACTAAAAAATACAAAAAACTAGCCGGGTGAGGTGGCGGGCGCCTGTAGCCCCAGCTACTCGGGAGGCTGAGGCAGGAGAATGGCATGAACCCAGGAGGCGGAGCTTGCAGTGAGCTGAGATCTGGCCAGTGCACTCCAGCTTGGGTGACAGAGCGAGACTCCATCTCAAAAAAAAAAAAAAAAAAAAAAAAAAAAAAAAAAACTATATGTAAATTTAGTCTTATTTATTAATTTTCATCTTATTTAGTTTTATTTATCTGAATATTTTGAGATTTCTCATCTTTAAAATAGAGATACTATCTACCTCACAGTATGATTGTGAGCTTTAAAGAAACTGATACATGTAAAATTCTTACTAAACTATCAAGTGTTTCATATTTACGTAATTTGTTACTCATGTAATGTTATTATGTATTATATAATTGCATAACATATTACATATTAGTAACATGCTGTACTATTAATATTACGTAGAATACTATATCACATTAACAAAATCTCACAATATATTCAAAGAATCAAAAGTATAAGAAATTTAAATACAAAGACCAAATATGAAGTGGTATAAATACAAACTGATACATCTAGGGATAGATATATCTAGGGATATATCTAGGGATAGGTCTTACTTATCTGTTATTAAAGTACAATAAGGGAACATACTTTGAATAGATCCATGGTGAGAAAACACCAAGAGTTGATACAGAGGCAATGCAGAACCTGAGGCTAAAGAGAAAGGAAGCTGGAAACCCTGTACAGGGTTGTCAAATGCCAGTGCTAGTTCCACCCTAGAATGGCTCCTGGGCAAGGGCTGAGTGAAGAGATGGTGAGGCAACCCACTCTTGCCATGAAACTTTGGGATCCTAGCTACACGAGATCCCACAACCCCCATAGACATTTTAACTGCTGGGGGTGGGTGGGGGGGTCTGACCAGAGAGTACATAGAGAGTAGAGAGAGACAGAGCTCCACCCTACATGGAGCCTGGTGTTTTTTGCACACAGGGCAGCTGCAGTGGAACATGGCCACAGGTGCCCATATCCCAAGGCTCCCAATCTTCCCCAAGTTGCTCTAACCCCAGTTGACTGTCGGGTCAGAGATAGCAGGGCCAAATTTTGCAAGAAATTACACATTCAAGTCTACAAAACAAAAGCTACCAATATAACAGTATCAAAATCTCACTATCAGTACTAACCCTGAAAGTAAATGGTCCAAATGCCTCAATAAAAAAGCATAGAGTGGGAAGCTGGATCAGAAGACAAGATCCAATTATCTTCTGTCTTCAAAAGACCCACCTCACATGTAATGACATGCATAAGCTCAAAGTAAAGGGATGGAGAAAGATCTACCATACAAACAAAAAACAAAAAAGTGCAGGAATCACAAGTCTTATATCACATAAAACAGCCTTTAAAGCAACAACAATCAAGAAGAAAAAAAAAAGGGCATTATATAATAAGAAAAGATACAATGCAACAAAAAGTCTTAACTATCCTCATTATGTATGCACCCAACATTAGTGCACCCAGATTCATAAAACAAGTTATTCTTGACTCACAAAAACACATAGATAGACACACAATAATAGTAGGAGACTTCAGCACACCACTGACAGCATTAGACAAATCATCCAGTAAGAAAACTAACAAGTTTTGGATTTAAACTCCACAACTGAGCAATTATACCTAACAGATGTCTACAGAATGTGCCACTCAATAATCACAGATTATATATTCTTCTCATCTGCACCCAGAATATGTCCAAGGATTGAATACATGCCGGTCATAAAGAAAGTCTCAAGAAATTAAAAAACTTGAAACCCTACCAAGCACTCTCTTGGACCACAGTGCAATAAAAATAGAAATCTATACCAAGAAGAACTCTCAAAACTACACAAATACATGGAAATTTAACAACTTGCTCCTGAGTAACTCTTGGTGAGCAACAAAATTAAGGCAGAGATCAAAAAATTCTATGAAATTAAAAAAATTAGAGATACATCTTACCAGAACGTTTGGGATGCAGCTAAAGTAGTATTAAGAGTAAAGTTTATAGAAATAAATGCCTTCATCAATAAATTAGAAAGATCTCAAACCAACAATCAAATATCACACCTAGAGGAACTAGGGGAAAAAAGAACAAACCAACCACAAAGTTAGAAGAAGAACAGAAATAACTAATATCAGAGAACTAAATGAAATTGAGAAGCAAAAGTCCACACGAAAGATCAATTACACCTAGAGTTGGTTTTTCAAAAGAGTAGACAAAATTAGTAGACCGTTACATAGATTAACAAGGAAAGAAAGAGAAGATCCAAATAAGCACAATCAGAAATGACAGAGATAACATTACAATTGATCCCACAGACAATATATATTCAGAGACTATTATGAACACCTATATGAACATAAATTAGGAAGTCTAGAGGAAATAGATACATTCCTGGAAACACAAAATCTTCTAAGTCTGAACCAAGAAGAAAGCGAAAACATGAACAGAGCAAACAAATAGATCACTGGGACAGAAAAGAGGACCCAGAAATAAAGCCAGAAACCTAACAACCATTTGATTTTCAACAAAATTGACAAAAATAAGCAATGGAGAAAGGACTCCCTATTCAGTAAACGGTGCTGAGATAACTGGCTAATCATATGCAGAAGAATGAAACTAGACCTCTTCAGGTCACCTTATACAAAAATTAACTCAAGATGAATACAAGATTTAAATTATAAAAATTGTAGAAGAAAAGCTAGGAAATACCCTTCCAGACATTGATCTTGGCTAAGAATTTATGGCTAACTCAGCAAAAACAATTGCAACAAAAACAAAAATTGATAAGTAGTACCTAATTAAATGAAAAGAGCTTCTATAGAGCAAGAGAAACAATCAACAGTGTGAGCAGACAACCTACACAATGAGTGAAACGATTCACAAACTATGCATCTGAGAAAGGTCCAATATTTAGAATTTATAAGGAAGCTAAACAAATCAACAAACAAAAACAGAAACAATTTCATTAAAATAATGGGCAAAGAACATGAACAGACATTTCTCAAACAAGTACATTCCAGTGGCCAAAAAATGTATGAAAAACAGGCTCAACATCACTAATCATCAGAGAAATGCAAATGAAAACCACAATGAAATACCACCTCACACCAGTCAGATTGGCTATTAAAAAGAAAACAAAACAAAACAGGTGCCAGTGAGGCTGTAGAGAAAGAACACTTATACACTCTTGGTGGGAATGTAAGTTATTCATCCACTGTAGAAAGCAGTACGCAGATTTAGTGAAGAACTTAAAGTCCCATTCAACCCAGCAATCCCATTACTGGGTACATACCCAAAGGAAAATGAACCATTCTACCAAAAAGACACGTGCACCCATATGTTTATCACTGCACTAGTCACAATTGTCAAGACATGGAATTGATCTATGAGTCCATCGACAGTGGACTGAATAAAGAAAACGTGGTACATATGCATTATGGAATACTCTGCAGCCATAAAAAGAATGAAATAATGCCCTTAGTAGCAACACGGATGCAGCTGGAAGTTATCATCCTAAGAGAATTAATGCAGGATCAAAAAACTAAATACCATATGTTCTCACTTACAAATGGGAGTTAAACCCTGACTACACATGGACATAAAGATGGAAACAATAGACACTGAGGATTACTAGAAGTAGGGAGGGAGGAAGGCGTGGGCTGAAAAACTACCTGTAGGGTACTATGCTTGCTACCTGAGTGATGGGATCATCTGTACCTAAAATCTCAGCATCACACTATGTACCCATGTAACAAACCTGCACTTTTACCCTCTGAATCTAAAATAAAAGTTGAAATTATTTTTGTAAAAAATATAATTAGGTGGTGGTGCAATTTTTTTTTTCTTGAGTGACTACTTATTACAACTAGGTACGTTGAGGGGAAAAAATCTAGGAAGTATCAAGTAAGACTTAGTCTCCATTAATAATTCCTCAGCTCGAAAGGGCTGAGGAGTATATAATTTTCCTATTCATTATAGAATTTCCTATAAGATTAAATTTTATCTCATAAGTACCAGTAATTATCCCTAAAATTTGTTTTAATTATAACTTTGAATTCTAAATGTGTTCAACTACTGTTTGTTTACATAGGGACTGTGAGATATTTTTCTATACTCCTATTGTTGTTTGAAGTCCTTTTCAAGCCTCCTTGTAAACAAATCCCTACAAGACTCTTTGTAGATAAGGGCTTGTAGATAATTTTTTCAGATCATTAAGAGATGTTGATAAAATGCTCAAATAAAATATAAATAAATATTAGGCTACTTAAACAAAATCCAGAATCTGAGCAGATGGAAATCTTATCTAAGCACAGGATTATTATGGAAAGTAATACCTCAATTTTTTTCAATCTGATAACTTTCCATGCACATAACCTGCAGTTTGCTTTTGAAAACTATATTAAGAGGTTTTTTTCTTCTTAGTTGATGACCTTTTCCCTTACAGTTAGAGTTATCAGATATAGTCAACCAAATTACTGAGTTCAAATGCTTTTCAAAAGGAAATGTTCAACTTGTCCAAATTTAAAACCAGATTAATTTATCTGCCATACTTATTGGAGAGTATTGAACTTATCTGCTGCCAAGCATCTGACCCTGGTTCTGCATCTTGATTCATGCTTGATCTGGCAAGCAATCATAAATACCCATATATTCAAATCTAGAGGTAGCAAAGGTGTAATTGGTAGAAGCAGAACACAGAGGACACAAAGAAATTGAATTTATATAAGAAAAGGTCAGGGAAAAGCAAATTATATTTATTATTTTAGATGCTAGAATTCTAGTCTTTGATTTTTTTTTTTCTAGGAATCTGATGAGCTAGGGTGGTTAGTATTTTAATCTATTGTATGATGACATGAGGGGAATTTTTAAAACCTAAGAACCTTGTAAACACTGGCCAAAAATGGAAAAAGTTGTTGAAAATACTGAAACATAGCTACTTGAAAATTATTTTAGCATTATGAAGTTACAGAAGATCGAGCACAAAGACATTGTCAGAGAACCTGTGGAAAGCCAATCAAAAGAAGAACGATTTATCAGAAATATAAATAGAATTATTGTATGGAGAATGAGATAATCCCATTTATCATTTGTTTAACAATTTTCTTAAGCATTTTATTTTATATCACAAAGATTTAACATCACTAATAATAAAAATGTAAATTAATGCAATGCATGCCATTTGCTGAAAAATTGACAAAGGATAGAAAAAGGATAATGTTCATTTTGCCGAAGGTTTAACAAAATTGACAATAATGAAAGTATAAGTGATAATTTATTATTGTGGATCTAAATCACAGAAATGATTTGATGTATGCAGGTTCTCTATAAATATATAAAGAGGAAGATAAACAGTTACATTAGTACTTTAAATACACCCTTCCTCTTAATAGATCTGGTCCCTGTAGTCCCATGGTAACACAGAAAAATGGAAGGCAGTCTGACACTTAGAAACTTAAAAGATTTTGTAAGACTCCATTGCTCACTGGTGCCTAGGAGACATCAAAGCACTCTTAAGATAGGTACATAAAGCACATTCTGCCCAAAGATTTTATAAATTGAAACCAGATTTTCTCACTGTAATGGAAAACCATATTTTTAAAAGAATATCTATTCATTTCTCACGCCATCAAGTTCAAAACCATTTCCTCATTACCCTCCAGCACCATAGCAACCAGTAAGATTATCTGGTTTGACTTATAAAAGCACTGGCCCACTTTGAAATAGAGTGTCTATTCATGAAAACTGAAAAAAATTTCCTTATGAAACCTGATTTTATGATAGCTTGTCCCCTAAGGCTTCACTTGGATTCTCACCAAAGACCACTATCATCAATAGAACAGAAGAATGTTAACTCTCTATAGCATCCTATATATCCATTTTGTGCACAGGTTTTCAAAGTCACATTTTCAAATGTTGGACTTGCTTTCTTAAGTGAATATTATGCAGAGCCCAGTATACAGAACAGATTAAGTTAGAGCTGATTTGCTAAAAGCAGAATGAGAGACGACCACCCTCCAAGTTTAAGGTCCCACTTTTATCTAGGAAAATCCTGAGGCATATCCATTGAATCTTAAGGACAGGTGAATTCAGTTAAAACACCAATGAACTAGAAGAAGGTAATAAAATGTTCTAAGGCAAAAGAAGATAAAAGGTTGTCAAAAACAGAGAAACTAGGTTTGGCAGGGTGGCTGACGCCTGTAATCTCAGCACTTTGGGAGCCTGAGGCAGGAGGATCCCTTGAGCCCAGGAGTTTGAGACAATGTGGGGAGACCCTGTCTCCATATTTTAAAAAACAATAATTAGCCAGACATGCTGGCACACGATTGTAGTTTCAGCTACTCTGGGGTCTGAGGTGGGAGGACTGCTTGAGTCCAGGAATTAGAGGCTGCAGTAAGCTATGACTATGCCACTGCACTCCAGCCCAGGTGACAGAATGAACCCCGTCTCAAAAAATAAAAATAAAAAGACAGAGAAACTAGATGACTATTAGTACATCCTCTGATGGGGCCTTCTAGAACTAAAATGCTGGCAATGTTTGGTTTGTTCCTGAGATTAATAGCTGCTAAATGTAAGACCCAAGAGAGTCCTTTTTTCAGGTTCTTTTATGTTGTCCTTATTTAATTGTCAGTTTCTGGGAAAGCAAAGAAAAAAATGTAAAAACTTTTAATATTTAAGATAAACATATAGTTTATTTGTACCCGAGTATATTTGTATTTCTTTAAAATTTGATATAAGTATTACCTGACATTTATTTTGATATGTGTCAGGCTATTTTGTGTTGCTATAACAGAATAGCACAGACTGGTTAATTTGTAAAGAAGCTTCTCATAGTTCTAGAGGCTTAGCAGTCCAAGATCAAGGTGCCAGCATCTTGTGAGGGCTTTCTTGCTGTGTCCTCACATGGCAGAGAGCAGGAGGAATGTATCCACTCCCCCAAGCCCTTTTTACAGTTGAATAAATCCATTCATGATGAACAAAACACCTCCCAAAGGCTCCATCTCCCAACACTGCAGGACTGGGGATCAAGTTTCTAACAAATGACTTTTAGGGAACACATTCTGACTGTAGCAATATGCAATTATTAATATTGGTAATTTATTATATATTAATTCATTTTTAATAGCATCTCTCTTTGTAAATAGTTAACCTGGTCATTTGGTAGATAAAAACTTGTAAGACCCAAGATACTTGAAACTACTCTACCCAACTGGTCTTAATTGCCTAGCCATTAAGAATGGTTTCCCTTGGTTTAAATAGTTCCAATTCTTATACGATCATATTTGTTTTTATAATTTTGCAGCAGAAAAGGAATGCTTAGATTTGTTATTTAAGAAATGGCAGCATAGTGCAAACAGAGATCATGAATGTATTTTGTTTTGAAATCTAGACACATACGACATGAAATAATTGAGTTTCCTCATCCTCAAGTAAGAGATAAGTCCTCCCTCTTTTTTCTGACCCTTAGTAACCCCTATTTCTCTGCCTTTCTTTCCATTCTAATCACAATGAATTCCCTTCTAGCCCAAATAGCCAATATAAGAAGAGGCTATGGAAATTAAGTTCCTCTAACAGAAGACCTGTGATTGACCTTGGAAATGACCTTCCCATACAATCAATGGTATAAATGGTATCATAACAGTGTCACATGTGTTAATTAGGCATTTATGAGCAGAAATGGGGATCCAATAATAATTTATAATGTTATTCTAATATGTTTTAAATTGATATATTAATGGCTTATGAAACATAATTTACATATCTGTTCTGTTTTTTTTTTTGTAAAAAATAAGGATATCTTAGACTCTGAGACACCAATATAATTAGTAGACTATTTTGCTGCTCTTTAATAAGTTCATAAAATTACTCTATTCCTCTACTAACACAGTGATGAATGGTATCATGTGAGCTTCACTAATATTTATTCCCTAAATTCTAGTAATGATCCATTTAATTATGTGTTTTATTTTTAAATCTTTTGTTTCTGTGATTTTCTGAAAATTTTTTTGAGTATTTCCCAGAGCAACAACATAAAATACAAACTGCCTCTAAAAAAACCCCAAGAATGACATCCCAAAGATTATACTATCCTCAGGGTCACAGAGTCCATGTTAGGTGAGGTCTAATCTGAAACACTCCATTAGATAACAAAAAATGGCCCATTTTCATTTTCTTTTACATCAGTAAGATATAATAAATTTCCAATATTAACACTTGATTTTTAAAAAGCATATTTAATGCTATAGAAGCAGAGTACATTCACATCTATTCTTCACATATCTATATGCCAAGTACTGGATTGACAATAAAAAAACAAATATTTCAATAATGAAGACACTAACACATAATGCCTGCCACCATTGCAAAGTACTAAGTTAAAAAAAATATTCAATGTAAGATAGGGAAAAAGTATTCCATAAATAGGTAAGCCCAATAATTGGAACAAATTAAATCAGAACAGATTAGAATAGCATTGCCAACAAACATGTAAAAATATAACATCATCTAAAATTATAATTGCTTTGCAAATTAAATCACATTTTGGACTGTTTTTCATCCAAAAAGCTTTTTTGACATAACATGGTCCCCTATTTCTCAGATGTATATTTTTTCACTTATAAATAGATATCTACATTTAACATAGTCTTATGAGATCTTTTTCTCTGATAATCTATTAATAAAATAGCATCTTACAATCAATGAAATATAGTATATATGCATATTTTCTATTTTTAAGGCAAACACTACCACTAACTTGCCCTTTAATACATCTTTGAAAAATAATGTCCCTGCTATTTACGCTACCACAGAGGCATCTTGAGACTGTGAATATTAATAATGTATAAATGAAATACCATGTCTGCTTCTCTTTCAAAATCCCCAAAAAAGATATGGTAGGTCTCAGATTATTTATGTCCAAGGGAATAGGTTTATCTTGCATACGTAAAACATTAGAAATGTCTACTTCTCCACAGTGAATTTGCAACTTCCACGAACACAGCACCTGTGTGATATCTTTCTGACACTTTCTGAGTAATTCCATGTGGCCAAAATCTATGGTTCTCCATGGAATATTTTACTCTTGTAATTAGCAGCCAGTCCTTGCTTTTAAAGCACACAATAGATTCAACATCCTTTTCATTTTACTTGTAATAATTGCTGCATCTATTTTTGAGTCTGCCATTAGACTATGAACTCATTTGAGTCAAGAATTACCTTAGTTATCTCTCGGTTGCTCACAAGAAGCACAGTATCTGATGCAGAGTTTGTCAGTACTCAAGAAAATCTGTATAGAATGATAATTGTAATGAAAAAACATACACCACAAGAAGATGCTGCAAGAATAACAGAAAGACAGTAGGACTAAAGTTTATCTTTTTCTCTCTGTTCTCAGATAAGGATTTACAGCAAACTTTCCAGATATACTGAGGCTCAGGTCCCTTCCTTTCCCATAAATAGTCTGTCAGGCTTTGTTTTGGAATTAGGAGATGATATGTTTCAGTTACATATACCACTTTAAATGGATCCATATTTCTACAGGGAAGTGGCAAAGTCTCTGACTTTTCCTCACAAAACTCGTTCACACTAATGATCTGCCCCCCCGCCACCTCTTTATTTTTTTGGATAATAACATTAACCAAGATGAATTAGGGGGAAAAGGAGAAGAAAGTGCCATCACCACCACAGTTTGTTACATTTTTTATTGTAGCAGCAATGAGATATATAAATGTATTTTAAAATCACCTGAGGGGAAGAGCTGACAGCTCCCCAGAAACAATAAGAAATAGCTCCCTGGAGAAGGTCCCTAAAACTTGCTTCCTTACAGTCTCAATATGAAACACACTCCCTTGACTCACCTGAACCTTTTTAAAAAGTACTGGGAATAGCTACCAGTTCAGACTTCATACCCACTGGCTCTGTACTAAAGTGACAAAATGCTACCATCTTAAAGACAGGTGACAACATTTCTGGTCTCAATAATCCACACTGGATCCAAAAGAACAGAACATAGGACAGAAGTTAGATATAAAATATTTATTAAAAGATAGTAAGTAAAGTAACAAATGAACAGATCTTTTGAAAAAAGCCATTCACACAAAATGGACAGTCTACAAAGATGAAAGCATGATAAAATGCATAAAGTTGTAAAAAAAAGTTCCAAGTTTTCAATGGCAATAAAATATAAATAATTTCAAGCTTCTTTGAAAAATCACAATGTAGCTAGGTTAGAAATATTGCTAAAACTTACTTTCAAGTACATTAGTTGGGTATCATGTATCCCAATCATAGAAGTGAATACATGCTTGTGGAAATCTATTAAAAACATAAAAGTAAGAAAGATAGTATTACATAAATAACTTCATCACCCAAAGATAAGCACAGCTAAAATACATATAAATTCTCATTTGTTTGTAAGGGTCCTAAGGGTTCTCTCTGCCTCATTTTTCAAAGAACACTATTCCTATTTCTTTTTAAAAAACAGGTATGCCATCATATTTTTCTATCCACCCATCAAGCTGCCTTCCATGTAGCAACATTCTCATATAATGAAAATCCAAGATATTTTTACCAAAAGTTTAAGGTGAGATGGGAAACTGTTGTGTGTTTCTTTTTTCTTGCATAAAAATGTGGTGCCTGCCGGGAGCGGTGGCTCACGCCTGTAATCCCAACATTTTGGGAGGCCGAGGCAGGCGGATCACGAGGTCAGCAGATCGAGAATATCCTGGCCAACATGGCGAAACCCCGTCTCTACTAAACATACAAAAATTAGCAGGGTGTGGTGGCAAGTGCCTGTATTCTCAGCTACTCGGGAGGCTGAGGTAAGGAGAATTGCTTGAACCAGAGAGTCTGAGGTTGCAGTGAGCCGAGATTGCACTCCAACCTGGAAAGAGAGTGAGACTCCGTCTCAAAAAAAAAAAAAAAAAAAGGGTGGTGCCTTAGGTGATTTTTGTTTGTTTGTTTGTTTGTTTGTTTGAGATGGAGTCTCACTCTGTCGTCCACGCCATCTCAGCTCACTGCAACCTCCGCCTCTCGGGTTCACGCCATTCTCCTGCCTCAGCCTCCCAGTAGCTGGGACTATAGGCGCCCGCCACCACCCCCGGCTAATTTTTAGTATTGTTAGTAGAGACGAGGTTTCACTGTGTTAGCCAGGATGGTCAGGATCTCCTGATCTCGTGATCCACTCGCCTCGACCTCCCAAAGTGTTGGGATTACAGGCGTGAGCCACCGCGCCCGGCCGCGTTAGGAGATTTTTAAAAATAACCTGACTCCTGACTATTTTTCAAATGTAATAGAAATTCAGAGTTGTCCAAAATAACGTACAGAATTGTAGAATAACATGCTATTTTGCTTTACAACTAAGTCTTCACACTTATGAGTAAATTAGAACAGATTAAAGCCCTCCAAATGTCTGATATTTATCAGAGGCACAGCTTCTATTTCAGTTCCTAATCATGATTTTTATTGCTAATAATATAATAAATGTAAAGCACTGTCCACAATGGATCTAATTACAAGCATGCTATCAGAAAAAAAAGGTTATATTCATGTATTTCATGAGAAAACGTTTTCTGTATTGCCATCTCTTTTTAAATAAAAACTTTTTTGAAATATTCTATTAAAAAGTTACAGAAAAGAATAAACAGCTTGGCAATCTGATTGCAACAAGAGAATGTACTATTATATATGCAATAACTAGAAAAATAAACTTTTACGGTATGTTTTTTAAATGCTTAACTCAAACTAATCCTATAGTAGTAGGATTATCAGTAAGAACTCTTAAATAAGGCCAGGCACAGTGGCTCATTCCTGCAATCCCAGCACTTTGGGAGGCTGAAGCAGGTGGACTGTTTGAGCTCAGGAGTTCAAGACCAGCCTGGGCAACATAGCAAAATCCCACCTCTACAAAAAAATACAAAAATTAGCCGGGTGTGGAGCTGTGCTCCTGTAGCCCCAGTTACTTGGGAGGCTAAGGCAGAATTGCTTGAGTCCAGGAGGCAGGGGTTGCAGTGAGCTGAGATTGCACCATTGCACTCCAGCCTTGGGGACAGAGTGAGACCCTGTCTGAGAAAAAGAGAAAGAAAAAAAAAAAAAAGTTTTTTTTTTTTTTTTTTTTTTTCCCCCAGAGACGGGGTCTCGCTCTGTCGGCTAGGCTGGAGTGCAGTGGCCAGATCTCAGCTCACTGCAAGCTCCGCCTCCTGGGTTCACGCCATTCTCCTGCCTCAGCCTCCCGAGTAGCTGGGACTATAGGCGCCCGCCACCTCGCCAGGCTAGTTTTTTTTTTGTATTTTTTACTAGAGACGGGGTTTCACCGTCTTAGCCAGGATGGTCTCAATCTCCTGACCTCGTGATCCGCCCGTCTTGGCCTCCCAAAGTGCTGGAAAAGAAAATACTCTTAAACGTTTTTTAACATTTTTTAAAATTGGCTAAAAGAAAGCAAACATTCTTTAAATTAGCAGATCATTAGCAGAAAAAGTATTGCACTCCAAAATCTCAGCTGCAAGATAAATACAAACTGAGGTTACAAATCAGTAATGTCTCCATATGTATGAAGTTACATTTATGAAAATTTCACATAACACTAAATAGCAGAAAGGCTCATGCTGTCGTCCAGACTTTAACATCACCTTATGTATTAAGGAGTCATTATCCAACTTGAGACACCAGAATTTTGATTCTATAACTATCTCTGAGTGACCATCTACATTTCTAGTTTTATTATACTCCATTTTTCCCCATCAAAGCTGTTGTCTTTATTAAGCCTAAGAAGAATAAGATAAAATGAAGAAAAATGGGTATGTGGTACACAAATCCCTCTACGTGACACAAAATTGACATGTCTGACTCGGAGAGCATATTCAATAAATAACTGTTTATTAAATGAAAAGAATGCAATAAGAACAATGGTCAGAATTGAGGTAAAGTAGATGGCCTGCATTTAAAAAATAGTTTTCCTAATCTTTCTACCACTTCAAGCATCCCTTGCATCAACACATTTTTTTGTTGCAAACTCCTGATACAAAGTCATTGATTATTCCCTGCTCGCTGGTAGTAAGAAACAAAAAGGTGGTATTAAATTTAGTCAAAACAACAACTGGATGAAAAGAACCTCAGTGAATAGATCTGACTGGAAGAAAAAGAAGTTTATATGTTGGAACCCACATGTGACTTCAGCCCCTAAGGGTGTTCTCTTTATTTCATTTCTCCTTTAAAATGACTGCTTATGCTTAATGGTTAGTAATTATAGAAATGGTTAACAGTTTTCACACTTACTACTCCCCTGAATGTCGTCAGCCTCTTATTCAGAAGTTTCACATAACATCTAGTCAATATAAACGGAATAATAAGCTGCAATTAAATGTAATATAAAGCCATTGATACCTTTTTGTTGTACTGTATTAAGTAATTGTAGATTAAACTCTTATACCTTTCCACTATTATGTTGATGGGTAAAGTAATTAAATTATAGGATATAATAAATCATGCTTAGGAAAGATGAAACAAGAAATGGATCTCTATAGTTAAGAACAGTTAGCAAACACTCTTTGTTTTTACTAAGCCCAAGGTGACAGATAATTCAGGGGGGTTAGATGGAACTGTACTATATCTTGATTATGATGGTGGCCACAAAAATATATGCATTTGTTAACAGGGCATGGTGGTGCTTGCCTGTAGTCCTAGCAGGCACCTAGGAGGCTGAGGTGGGAGGATCACTTGAGCCCAGGAGTTAGGGGCTGCAGTGAGCTATCATTTTGCCACTGAACTCTAGCCTAGGTAACAGCTAGACTCCGTCTAGAAAAAAAAAAAAAAAAAAAAAAAAAAAAGTCCAGAACCAAAATCCTGGAATCAATAGCAAAGAAACCTGGTGGGAGAAGGTTTTACATTAAAATATTGTTTTGTAAGAATATTTTATGGTTTCAGAGTAGAATAAAGGATTTGATTAATCACATGCTTTATTCAAGTAAATATTCATATTAAAATAACTAAAATGAAAAACAAAACAACAGAATTCAGTGTGCATATTGCAATCTAGGAAAAAAAGAATTAAAAAAATCAAAGTTTAGATAATTGAAAGTAAATATACATTAAAATACATGATATAAGCATATAAAATATCAAAGTAATTATAAATGAATTAATCTCTCCCACTAAAAGATGAGGATTACAATTTTGAATATTAAAGTTGAGTTGCTTCCTGATTACAAAAAAAATTTTACAAGTTAACAGAACAGAAATACTGAAAATAAAAGGATATTTTAAAAGTTTACTAGACACGTAATAACCAAGAAGATGCAGCTATATTTATATTAAATTTTAAAAGCAAAGATAAAGAGAATCACTTCTCTTTATTAGACAATTAAATTCACCAGGATGATATAAAACTTATAAACTCATATATACCTAATAATATAGTATGAAAATACATAAAAAATTAAGAACGCTATGAGAAAAAATAGACAAACCTATTGTTATACTAAGTGATTTTATATTTCCCTAAGTTAATAACAGATCAAGCAGACAAAAACAATTCAATGAGTCAGTAAGCTTACAGAAAACTTGAGAAATACTACTAACATGATTGATATAGTATAGGTGCATATGTTTACAATTTTTTACCCCAAAATGAAAAATACGAATATTTGTAAGTATAAATTAGACATTTATAAAATCCAACCATTTACTGGATCATAAATCAAGTTTCAAAATATTTCAAAGATTTTCTATCATAATAATCCTGTCACATTTTCTGTACATGGAGGATTCAGTATTGGTAATAACAATTTTATAAATATTTATAAATATTTAAAAAGTAACAGCATTTCTAAATAAGTCGTTTGCTAGGTAGAATTAATAAAAATTAAAAAACTTAAAGTTCAATAATAACATTGCATATAAAAGAGTACTTAGAGGGAAATTTGTCCTCCAAAGTGTTTGTATTAGAAAGACTAAAAATTAACCCGCTAAGTATTCAACTTAGGTAGACAATGAACACAAGAACAAAACCAAAGGAAGTCGAAGAAATTAAATAATAAATGTAAAAACAGAAGATTATAAATAGAAAATGAAGACAAAACAAAAAAATCCATTAGTTAAAAAGAGATAAATTAATAATTGCTATATCTCTAATATGCAACAGGCACAGTGCTATCTTCTTCTATCATTTTATTTCAAGATCGGTCAAGTATAATTATATCCTCATTTCATGTTAAATGACTTAACAAAGTACACATGGTTAGTAAGGTGGATATTAAAATATATGTCTCTCAGATCCAAAGCCTGTGGGGCTTTTTCTAATATAATTTAAACATCTTCATATTTCTTTATCAAAAAAGGTATTGCTTGAAATCTAGTCTCCTTAGTTCATGCTTTACCAGCTGCATGTGATAAAAAAAAAAGTCACAATAAATTAAAAAGCGAACAAACAATTTTCACAAATTGAAATTTGGAGGACCAAATCATAAAGCTATCTATAACCCTATTACTCATAGTGTAATTAATGAACTGGTATAACCTGGAAGATTGTTAAAAAATGAATAATCTCAGTCCTGAACATGTTCTGCCTAATGTGATGGACCAGAGCTTAGCCAACTGCCATCTCAGAGAGCTAAGAAATGTAAAATTTTATTAAATTTGTGGGCAGCAAAATTGGCCTTCTATTAGTAAAGAAGAACACAGATTTTAATAGCAACTAGTTCTCTTTGCCACTGACTATTTAAAAAGGAGAAAAAGAAGAAAGTCAGTTTAACAAATTAAACTATGTTCAGTTGAAGTCAAGCATCAGAATGACAGGGAGTCTGAAAAACCAAAGATACAAAGAGTGGCTAAAGGTACCAGGGACATTTTGACTTGAGAAAGTGACCTGACACCTGCTGTCCAATTTGCAATTAATTGCTTAACTAAAGCAGCCATAAACAAAATCAGTAATTAAGAGCTATAAAGGAGCAGAATTAAGCTCAATACAAATAAAGATATTTTATTAGGAGATATCCAGTCACAAAACTAGTAAAGCTAGTGAAAATGCACCGTATCCTAAAGAATGTCACAACAAGCTGAGTGAATGTTTGCTAGGGATATTGCAGAAGGGTTATGTTCAGAAAAACTGAAGAGGCCTTCCAAGTCTATGTTCAAGTTGTACTAATAATAATCACATACTTTCTTTACTTATCATACCCATCATTCATCAAATTTACATATTTAAAAC
Organism: Rhinopithecus roxellana; assembly: GCF_007565055.1. NCBI lineage: Eukaryota > Metazoa > Chordata > Mammalia > Primates > Cercopithecidae > Rhinopithecus > Rhinopithecus roxellana. The sequence goes on along the minus strand of NC_044550.1, from coordinate 124,061,187 downwards.
AGATATAGTTCATCTATATCTGTTGTCTAAAACTGGTCTGTAATGGAAAATGCCTAAACATTCTCATATTGTGAAATCATTATACACTTGCTCATGTATGATCATTTTCAAAAGGAATGTCACTTCTAGAAAATAGTCCAGCACTAGATTCACATGTTTTTAATAAGTCTTATCAAATTATAAATATATTAACTGAAGTTCAATATGTTGTCATTACGATGTCTGATTAAAAATAAAATGTGAGCTTTTCTTTCTTTTTAAAATAGATTTGGTCATAAAACAAGACTGTTTCCACTATAATTTATTTTCCAATTAATTGCATAATTAAATCTCAAACCACAAGAGAAAATACTCTGTTTCAAGCTGCATATTAGCCTATGGTTTTCATCATATCAACTGACATAATGAGCAAAGTAGTAATTATCATGAAATAGGCCAGTGCTGTATGCATAACTCTTTTTCCGCAAAATGCATGAATAGCTAACATGACTAAGTACCTAAATAACATCTCTGGTCCAAAATTCATAAAATGAATACAGTGTACATATTCAATGTGTAATACGTTAAAGAGACCTAGGTACAAGACAGGTGAATAACAAAAAGACTGACATCACCTCTGGAAGTTGCTTATAAACATAGGAATACGACCCATATTACAGTCACTATTACCTATTTCCATATACTAAAACATATCCCTTATCTATTTTTCATAACTATGTCACTACTCTATAGGTACAATATTATCCCATAATATAGTTATTCCTTCATCTATAATCCAGTGCTTTTTGTTTATAAATTAAGTAAAACCTTTCATAGCTCAAGATGAGAAAAGAAAACATTTAGGTGTATGTGATGTCTCATAGCTACATATGAAAACAGAGATTTCAAACTGGTATATCAATGTAGTATAATCAATCATTCAATCAATCAACGAGTGCTCATTAAGTTTTGAATCTATGTCTATAGTAAAGATTAAATTACAATGAACTCTTTTCTTTCCCTTTAAAAAAGTAGAACCTTTTTCCATATTTGGATATTAAGAAAATTATCTAAGTCTCATTTTCCAGGTATAATAGACTGTGGACTAATAATAAACTAGCAGCAAGAATCACATGTAAATAGGAATGCTGCAAGTTAGAAAAAACTATGTATAATTTAACCCATTCTATTTGAAGATCTATATGATTTTGTATTTCAATATTTTATTGTCTGTATTTAAGTTTGTTACAGATATATCTTTTTTGATATGTTGTAAAATTTACAAGACCAGATATACTATTAAATGAGAGAGAATATGTGTAATCTATGCACACATCTTATTTAATGTTTATGGCCTCTCTCTTAACAAAGCATTGTAAAAGATAAAAACAAGAAAACTTAGATGGAAGTTTTAAAATAAAGTAATATGCTAATCAATAACAAAAATTCAAACTAACAAAAATATTTACTAAGATGAATATGAAGAAACACATATTGAATCACTGCCATATATCTTTTATAGTATAGTTATAAATTATAAACTCCAGGAGTTTACCCCAGAAAAGCATATTAATTTGAATTTGAGCAGGAATGATGATATTGATACACAGCACCTAGAGAACATAATGTATTGAATGGTAATTATAATAATAGAATATAGATTAGACAAATAACATTTATTTATTTGGTCTTTGACAAATCAAACTGATATTTATTTATTTATTTATTTATTTATTTGAAACAGAGTCTCACTTTGTCACCCAGGCTTGAATGCAATGACATGATCTTGCCTCACTACAGCCTCGACCTCTGGGGTTCAAGCAGTTTTCATGCCTCAGTCCCCCAAATAGGGGGAATTACAGACATACACCACTACGCCTGGCTAATTTTTGTATTTTTTTTTTTTTTTTTTTTTTTTAGAGATGGGGTTTTTGCCATGTTGCCCAGGCAGTCTTGAACTCCTGAGCTCAAGCCATCTGCCCACCTCGGCCTCCCAAAGTGCTAGGATTACAGACATGAGTCACTGTGCTCTGCCTAAACTGATGAATTTTAAATCTAATAATTAAAAGCAGGTGTTTGTACTCCTAAATTAATTTCCATTTCAAAACTGTCTTAGATTCAATAAAAGTAATATTTCACAGAATTTGAAGATTCTTTAGAAGACACATATCTTACAAATTATATTATTCTGAGGATAAACAATATTCTTAAAATCCAGTAAAGTCTTTCAGCTATACTTAACTTTCCTTTACTCACAACATATTCAACAATGTATACTGTTGAATTTTATAACTGTCACAAAATGAAGTTAATTATAAATTTCAAAAAGGTATATGAACATAAAATACTAAATTTTAGTTCTAAATACTAAAATTTAGAATACATTAGAGAGAGAGGGCACTCATTGCAGATATTGTCTTGCCATTTAAATTATGGGTATAAAATATTTTTGAGAATTTTGGAAGAGGAAAATGACAAAAGACAGGATAATGAATCTAAAAGCCGTTTGTGTTTTTGATTTTAAGAGAATCCATAAAATTCCATAAATAAGATTCCATTCTAGTATTTTCAAACTAAAATACTAAATTTTAGTTATAAAATAGTAAAATTATTTATGCTCACAGTTGCCTTACACAGTGTCAAGTTTTTGAAGGCAATGTCATCATAGGATCTATATCGTTTTCAGATATCTAAGTCCTTGGACAGATCTTTAAAACAGAAAAACTGAAAAAAAAAAGAATTGTATATTTTTTTAAAAACATGGGACCTGGTATTATTAAATTAGATTCAATTGAGAAGAAATATAACCTTTTTGGTTTATATGTACAACTCTGAAATATGTGACATTTTAGAGATCCACTTAAAACTTATGTAGTCCAGTGAAATAAATAGATTGATATGTAGTCCAGTGATATATGTAATCCAGTGAAATAGACGGACAGCATAAATGTTGCTTGTATGCCTGTATAATGGGGACTTCATGTATAATCTAGTTTTGAATATAGAAACAGCTTTAATACATAATTTCCAGGCCAAAAAACACTAAGTGTAATTAAATATTGAATTCAGTGATTTTAGTGCTGCAATAAAAATGGGAGCAGAGAGTTTTATGAAACAATCAAAATGTTAAAAATGAAAATAAAAATACAGATATTTAACACATTTTCAGCAAACTAATTTCTTCTAAGTTTGTCTCCTGATATGGCCTAAACCATTGGCATTGCTGGTTAATCACTTCCAGGGGAAAAAAAAAAAAAAAGGAAACTACTTCAAGATCATAGGCTTTCTATTTTACTATAAAAGTTTATGCTCTGAAATGTTTCAGTTAGCAGTCTTGGTAACATTAATTCACTACAAGAACCAATGATCAGATTCGTGAGTAAACTAGAGGAATAAAACATAATTAGTTACCACCAATGTGCAGAGACATTGTAAATGTGATTAAAAGTTTGTGTTTTAATTGTAAATTCTATTAACCTATTTCAATGTCTGAAAATCTTTCAACTTCATTAGTCTATGGTATAAGAAATCTGTTTTTATTTGTGTGAGTGGGTGTGCAGACACTACATATAAATTAATTATTTTCTGGATTCAGTAAAATACATTAATCCTTATAAATCCATTTATTTCACACTAGCTGGAATGTCAAGTACATAGATCACAAGACCAGAACAAAGCAGAATTGTTCCATGCTTCTGCAACCCCTATTTCTCTCTTCTTTGTATTTTTTTTTTTTTTTTTTTTTTTCATTTAGTTCTGAATTTAGGCTTGATGTTTCCTCTTAGGGCAAATAGTTTTCTAAGATCCTTTCTCGAAAAAAGAGTTAGGCCTTCCAATTTGTTCATAAATAACATTCCAACCAATCTCTTAGAATCAAAAACACAAACAGCTTTTAGACTCTTAACATTTATTTTGTCATTCTTCTCTTCCAAATTTTTCAAAAACATTTTATACCCATAATTTAAATGACAAAATAGACAATATCTGCAATGAGAAAGTGTGCTCTCTCTCTCCTCACCTTTATTTTTCTATCTTCCGTGGTGCTGCCTTCCTTCTCCAAATCATTTTCTCCAATAAGTAAGAGGAGTTTCTTTCACCACAAATGTAGATAATTTTTCTGTCTACCCATTACATCCAAATCAATCAGCTGGAAGGAAGAATTGTTCATTCAACCTCAAACTATAGGTATATACAGTAAAAAAATATTGTTCACCTTATAATTTTTTTTTTTTTTTTTTTTTTTTTGAGACGGAGTCTCTCTCTGTCGCCCAGGCTGGAGTGCAGTGACCGGATCTCAGCTCACCGGCAAGAGCAATGGAAGTCAATTTACCTTTGTATCTAAAACACTGGACACATTGAACATGTTCAAATAATATTTGATTGATGAATAAGTTTACGAATAAATGAAAAGCAACTGAAAGCAATTATTCATGTCATGCCAGCGCAGACATTTTTTTTTTTTTTGAGACGGAGTCTCGCTCTGTAGCCCAGGCTGGAGTGCAGTGGCCGGATCTCAGCTCACTGCAAGCTCCGCCTCCTGGGTTCACGCCATTCTCCTGCCTCAGCCTCCCGAGTAGCTGGGACTACAGGCGCCCGCCTCCTCGCCCGGCTAGTTTTTTGTATTTTTTACTAGAGACGGGGTTTCACCGTCTTAGCCAGGATGGTCTCGATCTCCTGACCTCATGATCCACCCGTCTCGGCCTCCCAAAGTGCTGGGATTACAGGCTTGAGCCACTGCGCCCGGCCTGTCCACCTTATTTTTAAGAAAGCTATATTTTAAAATTCAAGAGTCATCAGCAGATACCATGGTATGTTTACTGCAATATAAGAATACCCACCCTCCTTGCCAGTCGGATAGTGAGGCTGTCACTACAATGTTGAAAATCAAGTAAAGACATACAGTATTTAACATTCAATAGATGATGAAATTACAAAACAAGTCCAAAGCAAAGTAATAACAAATGGTCTTTATAGTGTGGAGCTGAGATGCAAGTGATTCAGGTTCTGAAAAAGAAAAAGCCAAATTAATTTATTTGTAACTCTCAACTCCTTGGCTTGATTGGATTGAAAAAGCAGATTACTGCCTTTTTATTCCTCTTGGTTCCTTCATTGTCATTATTTCGATTGTGTGTCAGCATCCTAGATGACATTTAAATGGAATGAACTAGTACGTAGCTTAAATAACTGAAACCAATGAAGATCTGTGGTCATAACCAGACTGCCCACACTTTTGTAGACACGCATCAGAAATAGAGAATCATAATTATTTTATAGTGCCATTTCCACTTTCAGTTACAAGTCTCACATTCTTCTTTGAGTTTTGGGTATATCTATTCATGATTTTTTAAAAAGTTGGATAGTACATGTGTATGGGGAAAGGTACACGTCTTTAGATTTCTAGGTAAAAAATATTGGAAAATGTTCCTCAAAGGTTTTTCAAATGATATACATATAGCTCTTTGGGAGCTCCTTGAGAGTGGCGGGAGTGTTTTCTTTCTCTTTATTTGTCAAAGCACATTTAGGTGCTCACCAAATGTTGGGTGTTTTAAGTCAGGTAACTTACTTAAAGGGCTATTAAATTGAATTGAATAGACTTCCTAATTGCATCTGCGATAGGAAGGGCATTCAAGCCAGGACTTGACTCGCTGGGGATCAATAATCTGTTATCTTTTCAGGATAAAATGAAGACATGATTAATACTGATGTTGGTCTTTTTTTTTTTTTTTTTTTCCTTTCCATTATTTACTTTGCTTTCCAATGCAAGAGTAAATAAAATTATTCAATCACTAAAATCTGAAAAAAAGCAATAAAGCATAGCTACCATATGAATACAGAACTAACTTCCATATACACACTGATGCACCCAGAAAGCAAATTTACATAGATAGATGAAAAAAGCATTACATATCCCCCATCTCTGCCACTTTTAATACCTAAGTTTGATATGCATCCCTCCACAACTTATTTATGCATAAATATTATGTTTTTATACATACATATCCATAGATTATTTGTCTTTTGTTTCTTGATATTTTATACAGGCTTTAATCTTCATGGGAAGACAAGTTTGATGATTGATCCAGGTAGTCTCCTGAAACAGTCTGGTAATGAGCTAGCTGGGGCCAGGATTTTCCACCTCTTCCAGCAAAGGGTGCTTTGAAGGATCTTAACTTCCTTCAATGTGTCCAGTTGGGAGGCAGTTGGCATTCTCATCACTCCCTTACTAGCTGATATCCTGATTCAGACTATCTTTTCAAACTCATACTGTTTCCCCCCATTTTTGAGGTCACTTTCATATTCATCTCTCATAAAATAAGAACACCAAAGCAGTGGGTAACTTTCGTGGAACAAATTTCCTTGGTGTGCCCTGCTGTGCCCAGCGGAGGAAGCATGTATTCTGAAGAACTCCATGAAAACTGGGGATTTGTCTGTATCTGCGATCTGCCCATTAGCTCCTATCAGAGCAAGGTGACACTTCCAGTGTTTTGCCCAAAACTTCTGCTCATCAGTGGCAACAAATGTAGGGTGAGCACCACTATCTACCTAAAGCATTTAACTGAACACATTAACAAAGGGAGATATTTCTCTGGGGTTATAACAGGTCATAGTGAAGATAATAGTCATATGATCTTGTGGTCTGTCAGGCAGTGATGCCCTAAAGTAGGTGAATCACTTGGTTGCGGTAGCGTACCTATAATCTTTAGTAAAACTGCTCTTGAATTTTCTATTTTATTTATTTTGAGGCAACAAGAGTTTCTGGATCACAATAAACTCCTCAATAAAAATAAGTTTTCTCCTGCCTGTTAATGATTAGCAATGAGTAGATTTGTTAAGTTCTTCAAAAATTAGTAATTGCCATTTATTTAACCCATCTAATAAGCCAGGCCCTGTTTAGGAAAATACCATATATCATTCACTAATCACTTAATACAAAATTATTGAGTATCTACAGTTTACCAGGCACTAGCTTAGGCAATGGAGATATGATACCCTGATAAGAAATCTAGTTTAATAAATAAATGCTTATAAGACAGGGAGACAGAATAGGCACAGGATGATTCAGGAAGAATGTCTGTTAACCAAAAGAGTAAGGCAAGAGTTGGCCAAGCAGGATGTGAGGAAAGACATTCCAACAGAAAACAACATTTACAAAAGCCTGTAAGGCCTATCTGCCAAAGTTACGGAAACGGAACAGGCTGTGCAAAGAGCAGAGTAATGAGATAAGACTCAAGAGGTAAATCAGTGGCCAGACAATGAATGGTCATGTAAAATACGCTAAACATTTTGGAAAAGGGAAACTGTACAAGAAAGACAAATTAATGAAGTTAAAAGATACAGAAGGTGAAATAAAAAGGATTCAGTGATTGGATATTCTCAATCATGAAGATGGAGGGTTAATGATATCACTCCAAGGTCTAAGTTTGGTAACTGGTGGGATGGAGATTTCATACATAAGGAAAAGAAGAGGAAGCTAAACAATGGTACAGGTTGCTTTTGTTGGTGAGAAAAAACACAGAGATAGAGGATTCTGTTTTGGAAAAGTAAGTTTGAAATACTGTGGGACATAAAAGTAGATGCAGCTGGTGGTAGTTAGATATATTAGGCTGAAGTTATAGAAGATATTTGGGTTGATGATTTAGATTTGTAGCTGAAAAATAAAGACAATTGAGAAAGCATGGACAGGAAACTAGGAGGGGAAAATGCAATATCATAGAAGCCAATTAATAAGATATTTTATTTCCTTAATTACACAAGTTATGTATGCTCCTTATACTATGATTCAAGCAATAAAATGTGCATCAAGAATGAATAATGTTTCCTCCACCTGACACAATCTAAATCACAAAAAGACAGTAGTAACATTTTTGTGGATGCATAACTGGACATTTTCTATGCATATATAAATACATACATCTATATGCATAAACATGCACATTTATACAGTAGGGATCATATCATATATTCTTCAAATTACTTTATTGAAAAGATTGTGGATATATTTCACTATCAGTACACAGAGATTTATAATATTATTTTTAATGGTTGGATGATATTCCATTGTATGAATATAGCATAGTTAATATTTTAAATTTGTATTTAAATGTTTATTATAGAAATAATTCAAAGACATGGTGAAAAAAAGAAATAAGAAAAATAAAAAACCTTATACTCCTCCTCCTTTACCTCAGAGTCAACCAGTGTTAATCTTTTACTCTTCAGGACATCTGGAGGTTACATTTTCAAATATGACACTTAAAATTTTATTGTATCATTATCAACTTTAGATTTCCATTATTTGCCACCTTTAAAGATGAAAAATTTAGGGATTTTATGCAATCCCTCATCTCCCTTTCCCTCCACATCCAAATCTTTATGAGCTAATCATTTTAATTTCTTCTTGAGTTTTCACTTTTTAAAACTTTCTTTCTTTACATGACAAATTGTAATTTCTTTTTTTTTAATCTATTTTCCCCTGGATTAAAAAAAAGAAAATTAGCTCCTTAACTACTATCTTTTTTTCTATTTCTTAAAAAAAAATTAAGAGAAATTATTAACGGCTTACAATTTTTACATTCTCTTCTGTAAATATACATCCTGGAGAGAATTTTGTTTCTATAGCTTAGTACTTACAAGGTTAAACCACAGTGCATAATTTAACAAGTGATTATGAAAACATTATGTACCACAGAATTAAAAAGTGGGATTGAACCCATACAGATGCAAGAACAAGCCATTAAAAACTCTTGTTTCTAGCTTCCTTCCCATTTTCTGGATAAGATTCAGTAGTTACTCAAGTTTTGTATTCTATATTCCCATTTTTTGGAGTAGGGTAGTATCTTTTATTTTCTGGAAAACTTCCTAAAATGATTGTTTTCACAGAGTAAATATACATAATGATGTTTCTTAGTTATTCTACACCTGAAAAAGTGTGTAATTTACCCTCACATTTGATTGATAACACATCTAGATGTAGAACTCTAGGTTTAAAACACTTTTTTTTTCCTCTCAGACTTAGGAAGTCATTGTTCTTAGTTTCGGTGTTGCTGATGAGAAGTCTGATGTCTTCCTGAGTGCCAATCCTTTGAAATCAACATAATGCAATATACTTTGTTTTACTCCTTTCTAAATAGTTTTAAGATTTTTCTCTTTAATCTTGATATTATGAAATTTTTACTGTTTGAGTCATTTTGACTGACGTTGTTCAGTAATTGAAGACTTGGGTTTTCTACCCATGTATACAGTACATTAGATAAGACGAACTAGTGTTTCTCTAGTCTCCTTCTAGTACTCCTTTTGCACTGGGTGCTGTTTCCCATTTTTTTTGTTACTTAACTTTCCTCATAAGCATTTTCATCTGTTTCTTTTCTGTCCAAATTCTGTCAAATTTCCTTGATTTTTTTTTCAGATTACTTATTGCTCTTTTTTGAGATAATTTGTTCTGCTATACACCTTAACTATGCTGATTTTTACCTTTTGGACTCTGGCTATCTTTCTTATTTCCACACTCATTTCTTAAATTTATAAACAATTTTTCCAATAGATTAAATTTACACCTAAATATTTATAAGGGCAGTTAGAATTATTGTTAAGGTTTCTTTTGTTTTGCTTTTTGTTCTCTGCATTATCTCTATTTCCTCCAGGGTTGATTTGTTTTGGTTTGTTGTGGTTTGTTTTTAGTTCATCTTGGATCTTTCTCTTGATGACACTGTCTTCAGATGTCATGCTGTTCGTCATTCAGAAATATAAATGCACTATGTTAACAAGCATGCCGAGCCAAATGTGTTTTCTCACCAGTTGTATATGTCTCTTCTAGATGATTACTCCCTCGAATTGGAGTATCAATTGCAATTTCTATAGAAATATTGGGGTATGCCAGCAGGTAATCTTTTTATAGTTTGAATAGATTAAAAAACAGGAAATTAGGCCGGGTGCGATGGCTCACGCCTGTAATCCCAGCACTTTGGGAGGCCGAGGTTAGCGGATCTCGAGGTCAGGAGATTGAGACCATCCTGGCTAACACGATGAAACACGGTCTCTACTAAAAATACAAAAAAACAAAAGAAAAAAAAGAAAAAAAAAAATTACCCGGGCATGGTGGCGGGCGCCGGTAGTTCCAGCTACTCAGGAGGCTGAGTCAGGAGAATGGCGTGAACCGGGAGGCGGAGCTTGCAGTGAGCCGAGATTGCACCACTGCACTCCAGCCTGAACAGAGCAAGACTGTCTCAACAACAACAACAACAACAACAACAACAAAAAAAAAAAAAAAAAAAAAAAAAAAAAAAAACCCAGGAAATCATACTCCTAAACTTGTGAGAGTAAGGAAGCTGTAATTGAGCAGAGAAGGAAACACTTTACTGCTGTATGAAGCTATATTTCCTTTCATTTTGTTTTTTTGTTGTTGTTTTATGAGTCTCCAGCAGGAGTTGATATACCTAACAAAGTTTTAATGGAACAGAGCCATGCACATTTGTTTATATATTGCCTATGGGTGCTTTCTTGCTGTAATGACAGAGTTGAGTAGTTGTAACTACCAAGCCTGCTTACTACACGATCCTTTGTTTAACCCACTTATGCCTAGTGTTCCATTATTGGAATGCTAAGCATGTGGGAATTATTTGTATCTTGTTGCTCAAGGTCATTGCCAAGGTCTGATTTTTCACTCATGCAAAAATTCAAAAAATTGCAATCTCCAGCATAAATAGGTTAAAAATGTTTGCCACCTCTTGATGAAAGCTACCCTTAACTTCTGTAATACTTCTTTCTCACTCTCTAATACTCACTGGTAGCAGGGCCCACATAGATCATATAGATCACTTTCTGCTTTTAGGGAAGAATTCTCAGGATTTACCTGGATGTCAAAAACTCCAACTGCTAGATATTTGGTTTACAATGGAACAGGAAAGGAATGCATCTCTTTCAGATGTTTCTAAAAGGGTTTACTTCATAAATTAGCTGGTTGATTCACACTGGTCTTTGCATTTGCTGACTCTGAAGCTGAAGCATCTCTGGACTCCCTTGGGAGGCCCCTGCTTATATCTGGTATCATATGCTCCAATTTTTGCAGGATATTCTACATTAATACTATGTAGTCTACTTTCTATATTCCAACTATCATATAAACATTTCTGATCCATTCCTTGCATTTGTTTATGTTTATTATCATTGTAATGATGTCATACCGTCTGTTTTCTTTCTTCTTTCTTTCTTTCTTTCTTTTTTTTTTTTTTTCAGAGATGGGTATCACTGAGTAACCCAGGCTCAAGTGGTGCAATGATAGCACACTGCAGCCTCAAACTTCTAGGTTCAAACAATCCTCCTGTCCCAGTCTCCTAAGTAGCTGAGACTAGAAGTGCATGCTACAATGCCTGGCTTGTTTTTGTGAAATTTCTGATGGGTCTATGAGAACTTTGGAAAGATGTGAGCTAGATTGTTGTGCTCAAGATGTCATCTGGAACATGAAAATTAAAAAACTGTTTTACAAGGAGGAATAAACAATATTGCTAAATACTGAAGAGACTTCAAGTCAGATGTGGGTGGCAAAGTGGCTCTAGATATAGAAACAAGGATGTCATTGGTTACCTTGGAGATAGAAGGTTAACTGACATAGTGAGGGAAGAGGGCAGAGAACAGCAACTTAAGAAATGGCTGGGATTTGAAGAAAACAGATAACGTGAACACATGCATCATTTTAAAGTTTGACTTGAAGAAGAGTAATAGGCCTATATGTGGTTGGAGATAGGTAATTAAATTGTAGACTTCTGTTAACTTATTTATTGTTGTTGCTGTTCTTTTTTGGGAGAGAAGAGAATGTATCAAGTTTAAAAGTGGAAGAAGCCTTGAGACAGAAAGGAGATTAAAAAAGAGAGGAAATACTTTATTACATGTATCCTTGAAAAAGCAGAAAAGAATAAAATCCTGGCACAGATAAAATAATTCACTTTAGGTAAGATGGCAGACAGGAGAAAAGGCAAAAATGAAGGATGTGGATGTAATCTAGAAATTGATGGCAGGACACTGCAAAGGTTTTCATTCGATTGCTTTTCTTTTCTACATGAAGTACAAAGTGTATGTTAGGTATTAGCTAACCTAGGGAATTCACAAGGGGTTGGAATAGCTGCCACAGATAATGGAAGATAGAGAGAACTTGGATAACACTGAAGTATTGAGGAAATACTGAGGTTTCAACTGAGGGTAGGTATCATTCTTTTGTAGTGACACAAGCTTCAATTTGTAATTTCTATAATAGGTTTACACAGCCTGAATAAGAGTATAAAAGAGGCCAATAGTTGGGGTTTCGCCCAGTAGGGGAGTGGGGAATTAGCAGGAGACTAACTGATATTTGGCCATGATGTCTAAAATGTATAGGGAAGGAAGCAGAATTAAAGATGACTAATAGAGATAAAAGTAGAGGATTTAGGGACTGAGTACCTCTGTGGTAAAAAAAAAAAAAAAAAAAAAAAAGAAAAGAAAAGCAAAGCAAGACAGGGCAAAAACATGGAGTGAAAGAGTTGCAGGAAAAGAAGCTAGGATTACAGTAAAATGCTTAAATATAGAATAATAGAGAAAGCACTTCTATGCCATGAGCCCTTCCCTGTGTAGTTGTGGAGATGAGTTGTCTAGTTAAATTCTCACATCAAGTTGAAGAATTATCATGAACTTCCTCTCAGAGATGAGAAAAATCTCAGAAAGGAAAGAAAATAATCTGGAATTTGGAATGGCAAAAAGTAAAGAAGTCGGAAAGCCAAAAAGTAGAGTCTGGAATCTCAATACCAAAATTGCAAATTATAGGTGTTTCTCCAGAAAGCCTTATGATTTTCTAACTCTTTCCATGTCTCAATGAGACTTCCAATGAGAAAGGAGTCATTAGAGAACTGAGGTTCTAGGCCGGGCACAGTGGCTCATGCCTATAATCCAAGCATGGTGGGAGGCCGAGGCAGGCAGATTACCTGAGGTCATGAGTTCAAGACCAGCCTGGCCAACATAGAAACCCCGTCTCTACTAAAAATACAAAAATTAGCTGAGTGTGGTGGTGCACACCTGTAATCTCAGTTACTTGGGAGGCTGAGGCAGGATAATCACTTAAACCCAGGAGGCAGAGGTTGCAGTGAGCCAAAATGGCTCCACTGACCTCCAGCCTAGGTGACAGAACAAGCCTACATCTCAAAAAAAAAAAAAAAAAAAAAAAAAAAGAAAAGAAAAAGAAAAAAGAGAGAGAGAGAGAGAGAGAGAGAGAGAATTGATGTTCTAATCTACTTCCATAGGGCTTCAAATCCTGGAGTAAATCACTCCTATCCCTTCCTATACTATGTATCCTTTCAGACAATTTCAATAAAGAACATGACCCCTTCATTAAAAATTCTGAGAACTCTCAGATCTGGAGGGACTTTTAAATTTGCAACTAAGTTATTTTAAGGGCACTTTAAAGAGAGATATTTTGGAATTTTCTTCAATTAAAACCTCATTTTAGATTCTAGTACTTACTTAAGTTATGAGAATACATGTTATGATTCAGATATATAGCTATACCTATTCACTAGGATTTCTCCTGTAAATATTGTGAAATAAAGCATCATACATTTTGGTGGTATAGAGAGAATCACTGAATAATAGACCTTGCCAAATAAAGCATTTTTATTTTAGAAGTATAAGTAAAACCAAAAAAGACTCTGATGGATTTATTTTCAGGAAAGTTTTCAAAATTGTACTGGGATGCACAACAGTAAAGCAGTAGTTGTGCTTTAATAAATGAAAACAATGCTAATGAACATATAATAAATCCCTGTGCGATAGTGACTGGAAGAATAGCAGAGAGTAGAAATGAAAAAATCCACTGTTTATTCCTGATTTAAAAAAACAAAAAAGGCAATTAATACCTCCTCTTTGCTAATGCACTTTAGTTAGTTTGTTTTTCTGTTTGAAGACATTTTAAGAAGGCAAGGAAAAGGATAACAAGATTTAAGTAGGAGCAGAATGATAGTGAAACTGGGTGGCATCAAAAATAGCATTCCCAGGTGTATTTGTAAATGTGTTTTACATGCCGAGAATCTGTCCCTAGCAATGCTCACGGGCTAAGAGGCATTTGTCACAGCAACTTTAATCAACCATCCTAGGTGAATACTTTCTACCTTGTTTAGCTTATCACTTCCCTGCATTCATTTCCTTCCAAGTATCTGTTTAAACACCTGTTTTGTTTTTAGTTACTCTTACTTCCTCGTGTCTTATCCTATTTTAACAATATAAGCAATTAAATCAGGAACAAAGCTCTTTTTGTGCACTATTGTCCACTAAGAACCTTACAAACAGTATGCACTTGATATCATTTGTTGATTTAACTAATGAATTTGCCATGCTCCCCAACTTTATGACAACAAATTTTCAAATTAAGACTTACTGTGTCACTTAATGATTGTATTTAGGCATAGTAACAGATCTTACAGTGGCTAATCCAAAGGGGACCACTGTTTTTTGTTTTAGTTTATGTTTGATATATCATAATAACTGTACTTATTTTTGAGGTATAGTTGATACTTTGATACATGTATACAATGTATAATAATCCAATCAGGATAACTGGGATATCCACCACCTCACACGTTTATCTTTTGCGTTGGGAACATTACAATATCCTTCTAGCTGTTTTGAAATATGCAATAATTATTAAGTATAATTCCCATACTGTACTATTAAATACTAGAATTCATTCCCTTTCTCTAATTGTACCCATTAACAAACTTCTCTTCATACACTCCTTCCTCCTTTCCTTTCCAGCCTCTGGTAGCTACCTTTCTATTCTCTACCTCCATGAGATAAACTTTTCTTAGCTCCTACATTAGTGAGAACATGTAATATTTGTCTTTCTCTGCCTGGCTTATCTCATTTAACATAACAACCTCCAGCTCCATCCATGTTGTTGAAGTGACAGGATTTTATGCTTTTTATGGCTGAATAATATTTCATTGTGCATATATATATACAACATTTTCTTTGTCCATTCATCCACTGATGGACACTTAGGTTGATTCTGTATCTTGACTTTGTAAATAATGCTGCAATAAACATGGGAGTGCAGATGTCTCTTCAGCTTACTGATTTGTCTTTTTTTGGTTATATACCAAGCAGTGGGATTGCTAAATTATATGGTAGATCTACTTTTAGTTTTTTGAGAAGCTTCCATACTGTTTTCCATAATGGCTATACCATTTTACATTCTTACCAACAGTATACAAGTGGTCCCTTTCTCCACATCCTTGCCAGCATTTAATTGTTCTCTTTTTAAAACTAGCCATTTTAACTGGGATAAGATGATACTGTATTGTGGTTTTGATTTGCATTCCTGTGGTGATTAATGACGTTGAACATTTTTTCATACACTATTGGCCATTTGTATGTCTTCTTTTGAGAAATATCTATTTAGGTCTTGCCCATTATTTAATTGGATTATTCGGCTTACTGCTTTTGAGTTGTTTGAGTTGTTTAATATATTTCAGTAATGAATCCTTTTGTCAGATGGATATTTTACAAATATTTTCTCCCTTGTGAATATGTCTCGTCACTTTACGTTTTTCCTTTGCTGTGCATTTTAGCTTGATATAATACCATTTTCTGTTTTTGCTTTGGTTGCTTATGCTTTTGAGTTCTCACCCAAAAAATCTTTGCCCAGGCCAATGTCCTGCAGCATTTGCTCAATGTTTTCTTCTAGTACTTTCACAGTTTTATGTGTTACATTTATGTCTGTAATCTATTTTGAGTTAATTTTTGTATATGTTGAAAGATGGAGATCTAGTTTTATCCTTCTGCATATGGATATCCAGTTTTCTCAGCACTATTTTTTGAAAAGAATGTCCTTTCCCAATGTATGCTATTGGTGCCTTTGGCAAGATAAGTTGGCTACAGTGCATAGATTTATTTCTGGGTTCTCTATTCTGTTTCATTGATAAATGTGTCTGTTATTATGCCAGTACCATGCTATTTTGGTAGATATAACTTTGTAGTATAATTTAAAATTAGGTAGTTTTATACCTCCAGCTTTGTTCTTTTTTGCTCAGAATTGCTTTAGGTTTTTGAGGTCTTTTGTGGTTGCATACAAATTTTAAGAAATTTTCTATTTCTATGAAGAAAGTCATTGGTATTTTGATAGGGATTGCACTGAATTTGTAGATCACTTTGGGTAGCATGAATATTTTATTTTCATATAATAACATGTGGCCAGGCACGGGGGCTCACACCTGTAATCCCAGCACTTTTGGAGGCCGAGACAGGTGGATCACCTGAGGTCAGGAGTTCTAGACCAGCCTGGCCAACATGGTGGAACCCCATCTCTACTAAAAATACAAAAATTAGCTGTGTGTAACGGCTGGTTTCTATAATCTCAGCTACTCGGGAGGCTGAAGCAGGAGAATCCCTTGAACCTGGGAGGTGGAGGTTGCAGTGAGTCAAGATTGCATCATTGTACTCCAGCCTGGGTGACAAGAGTGAAACTGCATCTCAAAAAAAGAAACAAAATAAAATAAAAATTAAAATAAAAAAAAATAGTGTTCAGGGTAAATAGTTCAGGAAACGTATGACAACTCCAAACTCACCACTTGCCCTGGTTTTTTTCTGGAATTTTTTTTTTTTTTTTTTTTTTTTTAATCCCATCCTTAGAATCCTTCATGAGAGCTGCTGGAAAAATGAAAAATTACTTTCAATGGCAAAAACCACAGTTACTTACTTTTGCACCAACCTGATAGTTTTTGTGTATTTGTTTAAGATGGGAAGTTCAAAAGTATCAAGAATCTGTTAATAAGAAATAAGTTTGGGCAAATAATAGTCTCATACTAGAATGTTTCCTGATTGATATACAAACCAAAAAAAAAAAAAAAAAAAAAAAAAAAAACTCTAATAAAACATTATCATCACCTGGTCTGTATCACTCCAACAAGCAATAATGAGCTATTACAGACTATTCTACGTAGGAAACACAATTTTTATTACAAGAAAGTCCAGAGAGTGCTGAGTTAAAAGCAAAGAGAGAGCTAAATGAGTTAAAAATTTAATGGCAGGATAAGGCAGCCTAGTATGTACATACCAACTTTATGGATGGCTTTTCCAATTAGATCTAAATATTCAGGTTGTTAAGAAAGACATCCCCTCCTCTAGATCATATTTGTACTGACACAGTAAAGCTACTAATTCTGAGATCATCTCTTTTCCATACATCATTTTATAACTAACTCTTTTTTTTTTGATGGGTACATTCTTTCTTTTGATATTTCACTGTATTCAATTGCATTAAGTTTAGTCTAAACAACTGCAGAAGCTAATCTTTCTCTTTCAGAGAAATTTGCATGTCTCTGATCTGATGCATTTACTTCACAGTTTAACTGTCAGAAAGTAATTTTGTTCCCACTTTTCCCAAGTTCTCCTGGAATTTTCCAGCACAGTCATAAAACATTGACAAATAATGTGAACATGGTTTTCAATCTTAAAGTTGACCAATAAATATTCACCATAAAATTTCCTTCAATGCTTGTTTAATTTTTCTCTCAATTGCTCCTGAGGTTGAGGAATTTTTCCTTGCAGTATTTTAGGAATAAAGATTTTTCTGCTCATGTTCTAATATCATTATTGGCTTCCCCATGAAGACTTTTGATAAATGTGTTTTCTTTCTTTTTTATTTTTTATTTTTATTATACTTTAAGTTCTAGGGTACATGTGCATAACGTGCAGGTTTGTTACATATGTATATTTGTGCCATGTTGGTGTGCTGCACCCATCAACTCGTCAGCTGAGCATCTGGTTGCTTAACGTTCATCAACATATTATCAAACTTCTCTTTTTAAGAGTAAAGAATTTGAAATTTGAATGTTCCAATTTCAGACTGGCTTTATATTACTAATTGTGATTTTAAGTAACTGTCTTGACATCCCTAAAGTTTATTTTCTTTATCAGTGATATAGCTGCCAACTCAACCACACACCACTGTTTTAAAGATCAGATCAGATTACATAAGCATGCGAACCACAAATAGGGTGGAAAGATAATCTTCGTTTAGGCAAGAATTTCTATGTGTTGCTTAACTCTAAAGTTCCACAGTTCTGTGTAAAAGAACTTTAAATGCAATTGTCTGTTTAAATGCACCCTATGTAAATATCTAGCCACAGCTATTTCTTTGGTGGTTTGGATGAAAGCCGGATGTGCAAATTGTGATACATGAGGTGTGCATGTAAGACCCTTTAAAATACAGGAGAAATTCAAAGTAAAGGGAATGGAATAAAGACTGAAGGTTGGGGGCTAAGGACTACTGCTCCTAGAACTGCTATATTCTAGAACTCTGAGGCATCTGAAAATTCTAAATTTAAACTTAGCCCTCTAGGTTCTTGTGAACATATATTGGTCAAAGTATGAAGACAGAGCCTATTTTATTTAACAATTTGTTTATTTGATAAATGAGTTTAAATATTCAGGCATATGAAATTTTAAAATAAAGTGTGTAACTGGATTGTTTGTAACTAAAAGGATACATGCTTGAGGGAATGCAAACCCCATAATCCATGACGTGCTTTTTTCAAATTACGTGCCTGTATCAAAACATCTCATGAATCCCATACATATATACACTTACTATGTACCTATAAAAATTAAAGAATAATAAAAATAATAAAATAAAACAAATATTCCAGGCATATGTTATTGGTAGGCTTGCTTAGTCTTTCTGTATTTCTATACTTAGAAAATGTTAACATTTAAATACAGCCCTGTAGAAGGAGGTGTATCCCTATCTCCTTAATTCATAGGAGATATAATCAAGCTAGTGTTATTAGGTATAAGTCATCACAAACAAGACAGGAAGAAATGTGTGCAGATATAAGATATACTTTACTTCTGCTTCAAAAAGTGGTGAGTTAGGAAAAAATTTAAACTTAATGCAGAAGTTCTTGAGACAGATTCTCTGAATGTAAAAACAAGCCAAATGTAACCAAGGAAGTCACTGTGCAAATGTCCAGATCAGTAAAGTGCTCTAAAATGTTGTATGGAACACATATACCTTATAATACCATTGCTTCTTCAGTTAGGTTCACAACTTTGTGCTTTTTCATTTGTTTTAGTCATTGAATAGATAAATTAATCTACGTTAAAAGCATCTTCCATGTTTAAGAAGTCTTTTGTATATTTTTAACTTATATTACTTTATATTTTGGGCTATTTTTACCTTCAGAACAATAACATAGCACCAATGACACTATGATTACACATGATTGGGTGCATGTGTATACGTCTATTTTGGTAGCTGTCTACATTTTTTTTTTGCATTAATTTTTACTTAAAAGTAGGATTCTATTTTGCACCTTGTACTTTTAATTCATCTATTTATATTATAAATTTATTTAATGAAAGGGAATAATTAAAGCCCACAGTATAATAAAATCTCAGATCTACTCCTGCATATTTTTACTTACCTGCAGGGTTAGAGTAGAATTACCAAGATAATCGCCTCTACTATCCATTGCATTTGCCTACACAATTTAAAGTTTAAGCATCATTTTACTTTCACATTTTTGCTCCTCTTTCCTTATATAAACAAATATGTCTTTCTTCCTCTGCTTTACACTCTAGTTGTTTGTCTGGTTATCACTTTTTCTCTTCTTGTTATGTACTACGAATGTCCACGACTCTAGTTGTTTGTCTACTTAGTGTTTTTCTCTTCTGGTTATTTACTATGTATATCCATGACTGATACTCCTGTCTTTCCAATATATAAACATTTGAAGTCAAGTCATTTACCAGAAAGATTTCCATGCATGAGTAACAGGTATTCTGAGAGTGAAATTAACCAGCTTGTATTCCTCGTTCCTTTATTCTGCCAAATGAGAAAACTAATCTGGTTATGTAAGAAGTCATTACTTCATCTACTCATCAGCTGTTTTTGACATGCTCCAGTTGGAAATAAAATTGCACAAGGATGAAAATGAAGCCTGTTTCAGAACACTTTCAAGGAAGATTTGTTCCTGTAATGGGCTCTTTGCCAAAAGATATGGTTTTTAATTTGTGAGAAAATAAAAATGCAGTTCAAACAAGTGAAACATAAAGTCAGAGGTCAAAAGACATTCTTATTTTTATAGCAAGGAGGTTCAAACTCTGTATTAAGTGAAATTGAAAACACATTTTTTGCTGTCTTCCACTTGTAGCAGTTTGGGCAATGTATCTGTGAAAACAACTTAAAATTAAATCAGGTTTGGATCTGTCAGTTTTCTACACATATCAGTCTCAGAATCCACTTTTTTACCCCCAAGTAAGTATTGAATATGTTAACTTCAGTCTTACTATTTCTATTTCCTTATAATTATAGTTCTCTCCTTTGCACATTCTGACAACTGAAATATTTCTAACATGATGTGTGGAATAATAAAGAATGTTTGTATAATGTTCCCTACAGTAGCTCTGGTTGCAAGAGTTTTTATAAATATTGTAACTGACAGCAATCCCAAAGGGTATATTGAATTAATCAAGGCTCAGGAAGAACACTGAAGTCTGAGATAAGGTTACTTATCAATATCATTATTACTATTATTTTATTTAAATATTTATAAAAAGTAGGAATTAAAAATATAAAGATTCTGGGAAATAAAATAAAATAAAATAAAATAAAATAAAATAAAATAAAAAAACCTTTCCTGTATGCACATCCCAGATTTTCCACTATCTAGCTGTGTGATCTTGGGCACTCACCATCTCTGTGCCTCAACAGCCCATCTATTGAATGGAGGCATAAAAATGAAGTAGTTCCTAACTCATACAGTTGCTGTGAAGGTTTAATGTATCATTACAAAGAGCCATCATTTACTAAGCACTCACATTATATCAGACACTGTTCCAAGTAATTTAAATACAAACATTTGATAACTTTAAGAAAGTCTTAAAATACTAACTTCCAAAACACATTGAGGATTTACATACTCCTTGAGGGATATTTCTTTTATAGGAAAGTCAAGTAATACTTCTCTCACATCAAATACTAATTTGTTAGTTTACTAATATTTACTAATATTTAAATTTATTAGTTTACTAATATTTAAATATATCTTGGATATATAGATCCAAGTACAAACACAAGATCCAAATAAAAACACATAATGATTAGAATTATTTCCTGTAGAAGGCATTTTGCAAGGAACATCAACATGAAAGTAAACCAACTCATAGAACTGGGTACTTAAATATATGTACTCTTCTTATATGCAAAACAGACTTTAATAAACTTGAATGAAAAACAAACAGAAAGTAAATCAAATCATTGGTTAATCTGTTGATAGCATAGGTAACCATGTTGTAACTGACTTACTATATTTTTAAAGGATCTCTCCTAACAGCTACTAAACGTTTCTTCTCTGACTACAACAAATAGATTTGCACTAGAAAGAGCTCATTGCCCAGCTAAGTACTGGATGACCACATCATTGACATATACACTTTGCCAATCCCAATGGCTCTACCACATGTATCTTCCTGGCTTAAAGCAATCTGCACTCTATACATGTAGGACATCCATAAAATGTACAGTTATCATTATACATAGTAAGTATTTCACATAAATAATTTTAGATGATTTTCCGTTAGAAACACAAACTATTAACTATTCTGCAATAGCAAAAATCATGAGAATCAAGCTCCTAAATAATCAGTGCCATCCAAAGAGTTGCTTTTAAGCTTTGACAAATAATAGATGTGGCTGAACAGAGTGGGGAAAATAATTCCAGCTTTTATTGAGTCTTAACTACCTACAAGTAATTTTGGAAAATCCATTAATCCATTAAAATTACAGAGCTCTGGACTTTACTTCATTATTGACTGTCAGTAGAGACTAAGTTTACCATCACTCCATGGCAGCTAAGGACAGGAGTATAAGGGGAAGGAAAACTGGGTTCCAGTCCCCATTCCGTAGACACTTAGGTGTCCAACTGTGCAAGTTACTTATTCTCCCAGGGCTTTTGTATTCTCATCTACATAACAGACAGATTATAAATTATTTCTTATAGTCTTGCTAAGTTTTGGGATCATGGTTAGGCACCATGAGAAGCAGAGTGTTCTTTTTAGAATATTACATCAAAGAAGTAAATATTGCCTTAGGTCTTGAAAGAGTTAATGGGTTTCAATACTTCAAGAATAAATTCTCCACTTTTTTTTTAAGATAAAAAACAACCTCGCTGGGGTTTGTTTTGCTTGAAATCTGTTATATTTAAAACATGCTTAGATACCAAGAAATGGCCAATCTAATTACTTGCATTTTTGGCAAAGATTTAGTTGTAGGGTCTTGAAGAAAAATATTGAGAAAAATATTGAGTGAATTTTTGAGGAAAAGAAAAATATTCTCTCCCATTGTACACATTTCCTAATAAGTTTGTATTACTCTATCTTCTAATATTTTAAAGGGTCCCTCTGTAAGCATTAATTTTAGTGACATTCAGGTGAGATAAACTGTAAAAAAATAAAGTTTTATATATATGATCCGTTTATAAACTGGAAAGCTCTATATAGATGTAACACACCCATAGTCTCACACTCTTGATCTTAATCAGAAATACAATTAGCCCTTATCTTGCTTTGTGCAACCAGATTAGAAACATGAGTACCCAAGACAAACTTTTGTGGTATATCATATAAAAGTAAAACAAATTTATTGAATGATAAAACAAAGGTGAGTTGAGAATATGAGACCCTGTGCTAGATGTAAAATTAACAACACTCTATCAGTATAATATTCTTGAGATACAAATAACTCTTGGAAGAGTCTTTTCCACATAAAATTTAAATATCTATTTTAAATTTGATCTTGCAGATTTTAGCTATAGTAGACAACAGTAAATGTAACTCTGACTTTTCATTTAAGACCACAGAGGTCTCCATCTACTGGAAGTCAAAAGAATAACATATGATATCTAAAATATTTCACAATCTAGCCACTATGTCCACTGTATGTTCTATATAGAAAAACCCCATCAATTCAGAAAAAAAAAATGCAATGATTTCTGAGGGCTCTGCTCTGTTTCATCGGTCTATATCTCTGTTTTGGTACCAGTACCATGCTGTTTTGGTTACTGTAGCCTTGTAGTACAGTTTGAAGTCAGGTAGCGTGATGCCTCCAGCTCTGTTCTTCTGGCTTAGGATTGTCTTGGCAATGCAGGCTCTTTTTTGGTTCCATACGAACCTTAAAGTAGTTTTTTCCAATTTTGTGAAGAAAGTCATTGGTAGCTGAATGGGGATAGCATTGAATCTATAAATAACCTTGGGTAGTATGCCATTTTCACAATATCGATTCTTCTTATCCATGAGCATGGAATGTTCTTCCATTTGTTTGTGTCCTCTTTTATTTCATTGGGTAGCGGTTTGTAGTTCTCCTTGAAGAGGTCCTTTACATCCCTTGTAAGTTGGATTCCTAGGTATTTTAATTCTCTTTGAAGCAATTGTGAATGGGAATTCACTCATGATTTGGCTCTCTGTCTGTTATTGGTGTATAAGAATGCTTGTGATTTTTGCACATTGATTTTGTATCCTGAGACTTTGCTGAAGTTGCTTATCAGCTTAAGGAAATTTTGGACTGAGACGATGGCTTTTCTAAATATACAATCATGTCATCTGCAAACAGGGACAATGTGACTTCCTCTTTTCCTAACTGAATACCCTTTATTTCTTTCTCCTGCCTGATTGCCCTGGCCAAAACTTCCAATACTAAGTTGAATAGGAGTGGTGAGAGAGGGCATCCCTGTCTTGTGCCAGTTTTCAAGGGGAATGCTTCCAGTTTTTGCCCATTCAGTATGATATTGGCTGTGGGTTTGTCATAAATAGCTCTTATTATTTTGAGATAAGTTCCATCAATACCGAATTTATTGAGAGTTCGTAGCATGAAGGCTGTTGAATTTTGTCAAAGGGCTTTCCTGCATCTATGGAGATAATCATGTGGTTTTTGTCTTTGGTTCTGTTTATATGCTGGATGATGTTTATTGATCTGCATATGTTGAACCAGCCTTGCATCCCAGGGATGCCACTTGATTGTGGTGGACAAGCTTTTTAATGTGCTGCTGGATTAGGTTTGCGAGTATTTTATTGAGTATTTTTGCATCGATGTTCATCACAGATATTTGTCTAAAATTCTCTTTTGTGTGTGTGTCTCTGCCAGGCTCTGGTACATCTACAACCATCTGATTTTTGACAAACCTGACAGAAATAAGAAATGGGGAAATGATTCCCTATTTAATAAATGGTGCTGGGAAAACTGACTAGCCATAAGTAGAAAGCTGAAACTGGATCCCTTCCTTACACGTTATATAAAAATTAATTCAAGATGGATTAGAGACTTAAATGTTAGACGTAAAACCATAAACACCCTAGAAGAAAACCTAGGCGATACCATTCAGGACACAGACATGGGTAAGGACTACATGTCTAAAATACCAAAAGCAATGGTAACAAAAGCCAAAATTGGCAAATAGGATCTAAGTAAACTAAAGAGCTTCTGCACAGCAAAAGAAACTACCATCAGAATTAACAGGCAACCTACGGAATGGGAGAAAAATTTTGCAATCTACTCATCTGACAAAGGGCTAACATCCAGAACCTACAAATAACTCAAATAAATTTACAAGGAAAAAAAAAAAAAACCTCATCAAACAGTGGGCAAAGGATATGAACAGACACTTCTCAAAAGAAAACATTTATGCAGCCAACAGGCACATGAAACAATGCTCATCATCACTGGCCATCAGAGAAATGCAAATCAAAACCACAATGAGATACCGTCTCACACCAGTTAGAATGGCGAGCATTAAAAAGTCAGGAAACAACAGGTGCTGGAAAGGATGTGGAGAAATAGGAACACTTTTATACAGTTGGTGGAACTGTAAACTAGTTCAAACATTGTGGAAGACAGTGTGGCGATTCCTCAAAGAGATCTAGAACTAGAAATACCATTTGACCCAGCCATCCCATTACTGGGTATATACTCAAAGGATTATAAATCATGCTGCTATAAAGACACATGCACAGGTATGTTTATTGTGGCACTATTTAAAATAGCAAAGACTTGGAATCAACCCAAATGTCCATCAGTGACAGAATGAATTAAGAAAATGTGGCACATATCCACCATGGAATACTATGCAGCCATAAAAAAGTATGAGTTCACATCCTTTGTAGGGACACAGATGCAGCTGGAAACCATCATTCTCAGCAAACTATTGCAAGAACAGAAAACCAAATACCACATGTTCTCACTCATAGGTGGGAACTGAACTATAAGAACACTTGGACACAGGAAGGGGAACATCACACACCAGGTCCTATTGTGGGGCGGGGGGAGGGATAGCATTAGGAGATATGTTAATGGGTGCAGCACACCAACATGGCACAGGTATACATATGTAACAAACCTACACATTGTGCACATGTACCCTAGAACATAAAGTATAATGATAAAAAAAAAAAAAGAAAATTTCACATTTTTAACAAAATAAAGGAAATGCTTTAGCAACAACAAAAAAAGTATTAAAAATCTAAAATTAATGGTATAATTATCTGAATACTTAGTTTTACTGCATCAACACCCTCATAACAATGTAAATTGAAAATGTGAGAGCTAAGGTGTTCTGTGTATAGTCCGTTTTTCTCTTTCTCTCCCTGATAGGCAGGATTCTTGAAGACTACTAAATATTAGATATCATCTGCATTAAAATCAGGAGGAAAATAAAGACAAGTTTTGACCTAGAAGAATGTGATACTTTGTATTGTAAAAGAGAAATAAATAACATCTTGTATAAGAAAAAAAAAATGCAATGAACATGTCAGCTTTTTCTATTATCATTCTTTTTTTCATTGTAACTAAAAACCTCACATTTCAGATTAGGTATGTTTGAATCACACCAGTCAGGTGGATCTTTTGGTTAGTCTTACCGTCATCAGTAATATGTTGTTAGAATTTCCTATAAAATCTACAAATGTGGGGTCCTACCTCAGGTGGATACCGCACTTAGTAAAAATTATACCCGCATTGAATATTAGCCTGAAACCTCAGAACAATACTGTCCTTACTTTTCCATTACACTGTCACTGGAGAGTCCTAATGTTTTATTTGGTTCTGCTGATCCCAAATTTCTCTTCTTAGTTTATGACTTTTTAGAAAGTTTATACATCTGGAATTAGTTTAACATTCCATGTTTCATCAGAGCTTTATTTTTCATGGTTGTTATCATTATCCTAGAATGTTAGCTATTTTGCATCTTTGTAGTGACTATTATAATAAAAAGTAAGTAGTTAAAATGTAGGAACCAGTTATGAAGAAAAACTAGCATCTAAAATCAGAGAGACCTGGTAATAAATGAGAATCTGACAATTACCAGAGGTGTGAACTTAAATAATTCAATTAATTAATTTTTCTGAGCCTCGGTGAATACGTCTATAAACTACCAAAAAGGTTGCTATAAAAATTAAATGAAGTCCTATAAGTAAAGCTCAAAGCAGATAGTAAAAGTAGGTATTCAATTTCATGCTGGGGTTGCTCACGATGACAATGAGGGCGATGACAAAGACAGTGTGTCCATCAGGATGATTCAAAGCTTCAATCAGTTTTCTGTTTGAGCCAGAGAAGAGGGGACATTGGTACAAATGCAGTTTCTCAGAGAAGACATGAGGCATACCACATCATGACACTTCCTCTTCCTTGATCCTAATCACTTGTTATTAAGGAATAATAGATTTTTTATGAGGATACAGGAAAAAATTCACTTTTGTAGATTAAATACATTAAATATGCTTTCATCAATGGAAAAGTTTTTCATAATCCTAGGTATGTGGAGAAGGCATGATGGCTTCACATGATTTCTAAAGGAGTTCATTAAAAAATAAAATATGAAAAAAATACATTTTTGAAGTTGTCTTCTCCTTCTCAGTTTGTCAATCGCTTTTTGATAAAAAGAATAGTTCTAGGCCGGGCGCGGTGGCTCAAGCCTGTAATCCCAGCATTTTGGGAGGCCGAGACGGGCGGATCACAAGGTCAGGAGATCGAGACCATCCTGGCTGACACGGTGAAACCTCGTCTCTACTAAAAAAATACAAAAACTAGCCGGGCGAGGTGGCGGGTGCCTGTAGTCGCAGCTACTCGGGAGGCTGAGGCAGGAGAATGGTGTAAATCCGGGAGGCGGAGCTTGCAGTGAGCTGAGATCTGGCCACTGCACTCCAGCCCAGGCGACAGAGCGAGACTCCGCCTCAAAAAAAAAAAAAAAAAAAAAAAAAAAAAAGAATAGTTCTAATTATCATGCCCTAAATATGTATTCTGCATCATCCATCCTCGAATACTGTTAGGAAAAAGTAAGGACCAGAGTATTAATCACATGCAGGCACACCCAGTGTTGAGAGCATTTTAATTCAATGCTGATAAAAATAAAACTAGCTCCAACACACTTTAACAACCCTATTAGTGTAAAATTATATTATTTTGGAAAATATGTCTGCCCTATATAGCATTACTTATTATATTACAAAGAACTGAGAAAAAGATTTGGGCAGAGAAAACAGATCGTAGATAGGTTAACAGCAAGATGTCATTCTTGTTGTAATGAATGTAACATACATGAATTAACCAATGTGCAAACAAAACTCATTACCATTTTTCAATGGAAAACTCACTGTTTATCTTTCCTGTCTATTTTGAAGATGATAGTAATTTATAAAATTTGTATATTTTTATTGAAATTACATATATACATATATGGAAATATATGTGGAGATGTGGAGCCATATATATAGCTATATATATATATGTGTGTGTGTGTATATATGTAGCTTTATATAGAGAGTGAAACCCTACAATAATCCACATCTATATATATATATATACACACACACACATATAAATTCATATATATGGAAAAAATATATATGGATATGTATGTGGATCTATATATACACAGAGAGAGAAAGCGAGATAGGAAGTGAAACCGTACAATAATCCATATAAATAACTGTATCTTTCTTAAACCAATTCTTCAAAAACCCAAAATAAGGCACAAGTAATAAAAATTATAATACAGTCACTCTACGGAAACTAGTAGATACTCTCAACTGAAACACGGTCCATATTTCCCTCCTATTGTCATTCCTTTACCAGAAACAAAGTTTAAGGCAATATGCTGAAAGAAATGCTCTAAGTAGTCAGAGGCGTAAATTTCACTGATTGTTCAATTATTTTCTAGCTACACAGTCTCTAAATTTCAGTGTTCTTAACTATCAAATAAGTGAGAATAGATCATCTATCGTTTTTCCTGGTTTTCTTAGCAACTAACCTGTTTTTTCAAATACAGTCTATACAGAAACTCAGTATGCTTCCAACAGATGACTGGATCTGCTCTGTTGGAATTAAGATGAGAGAAACATGGTCCAGGACCTTCAGCCTTCTCTGTTACACATGGCTGTTATATAATATACCTTAACATTGTTTCAAATCAAGTACTTGCATTTATAAAATATATTAATCCTGCCTACAAATTTCAGTCTTTACACAAAAAGGAATGAAATATTATTCACCATTTTTATTCTCCATAGATTCATACAGGATAAGTTTTCAGTAACTAGTTGTTGATTTCATCTGCAACAGTACCTTACATTTATGTGCTATTTTACTTCTTACAAAGCATTTTCTCACAGTTTCTCATTATCTCACTTGTTTTTTTTTACCAGTAATACAATAGGCAGGAAAGGTTCAAATGAAAGAGAAATAGGTTCATTTTCACTGTATTATCTCTTTTACTTTTTTTTTTTTTTAAAACTCAATAGTTAGGAAAAGACAAATCCATCATACAAATTCTATCATAAATTTTTCCATTTTTACAGTACCATATATCACATATGTTCCAAATGCATATCACTGTTTCAAAAATGCTCTTGGTTTTACACGGCAGACCAGAGATTCTCAACCTTGACTCTGTTGTTGTCAGTTGTGACAACCAAAAATATCTACAGGCATTGTCAAATGTCTCCTCAAAGGGAAGGCACCCTCAATTGAGAACTACTTGAAACACAAACACTAAGGCTAATTGCAGCGACCAATTCACTTCAATATACCTGCTATGTTCACAACTATTTGTATCAATTGTCCATAATGATTATGGGGTACTGTCTTTCTTTGTTTCTAATGGCCAAATAACCAACTGATCACACTAGTTCCTTCTCATTGTGATCATAGGGAGACAGTGCAATGAATATCTCATAGAATATACAGACACAGTTTTAGACTTTAGAAAAGACTGTGTCGCCGATTGATATTAAAGATGAAGACAGACAATCCAACACAGGGACCAGGAAATATGTCAGCCTATTATCAATCTGTCTCAAATTACACACAATAGCAGGTTGTATAGAGAATATCATGCACTTTAAAAAGTCACAAGCAAACCAAAAGAAGGCTTTTATAGAAAACATTCTTAATAAAAACCTAGGCTACTGTCTTAAGTAAAGATGTAAGTCAATACTTAAAAATTGTGCTTTACTCACAACCCTCCTATGATGCACAGGCGTAGTATCAATCAACAAAGGCAAAGCTGAGCACAAGAGGGGTAGATATAACTAAGGTCAAGTCTCTCATGATTCCTAGCAGCAGTATATAGCTAACAGTTGTTTCAGCAATGTGTTGATTGCTACCAGTCATTGACCTTATCACTCATCCATTTCCTCATACATTTATTAAGTGATCATTTTTATCTGGTAATAGGTAATAGATTAGAAAGTAAAAATAAGATGACCTAGGAGCTGAGTTAAGAATGTGATGTTATATTGAGATGAATGACAGGCATGATACAAGAGTAATATGTGAAGATGGACACTTCTTTGAAAGAAAACTTTTTAAATAAAAGGCAAAAGCATAAGGCAAATCCAAAAGTAAAAAGAAGTGATTGCTATCTTATTAGGTGCCAAAAAAATTAAGAAAAAATGTCGACCACTTAATAATCTTAGAAAGTATAATATTTATGTTCCTTCATATGCTATAAAAGGTATAATCAAAATACATGGATCACGGACTGTTGGAAGTATGAGAAAAATGGAACAAAATACAATTGGAGAAATCACTACCAATTTATAGCTAATTTCAAAGATAGAAATTAGGAAACTTATAGAGAATTTGAAGAACAGAATTAATAAAGTTGAGTTAATTGCTATAGTAGATTGAACTTAGCACCCTACAGAGAGATAATTCTTTTCAGTGAACCACTGAATATTTTTTAAAAGTCACTCAATGCATTGGTTGTCTGCTGTGTGCCAGGCTTTCTTCTAGTTACTATGATACAGCAAAGAAAAAAAGGACAAAATTCTCTTCATTGTACAGTACCTATTCTGGTTACAAAGTATCCAAGAAAACTTCAATAAATTTCAAAGCAGAAATTCTACAGGATACATTTTCTGAATACAACATAATGAAGGAAGAAATTAAATTATACATGGTCAAACAAAAGCCTCACTAGTTTTTTTATGTGTTTATGTCTATTTCATCTAGTCAGACTAGTTTTGAGAATTTATTCTAAGAAACAACTGAAAGTGGGCATAAAGATTTACTAAGAAGGGTATTCATCAAGGCATAAATTGCATTAATGCAAGTCTGATAGGGATTAAATTATAAACATATGAAAACGTTTAAAAATCGCCGGGCGCGGTGGCTCAAGCCTGTAATCCCAGCACTTTGGGAGGCCGAGACGGGCGGATCACGAGGTCAGGAGATCGAGACCATCCTGGCTAACACGGTGAAACCCCGTCTCTACTAAAAAATACAAAAAACTAGCCGGGCGAGGTGGCGGGCGCCTGTAGTCCCAGCTACTCGGGAGGCTGAGGCAGGAGAATGGCGTAAACCCAGGAGGCGGAGCTTGCAGTGAGCTGAGATCCGGCCACTGCACTCCAGCCTGGGTGGCAGAGCGAGACTCCGTCTCCAAAAAAAAAAAAAAAAAAAAAAAAAGAAAACGTTTAAAAATCATATGCTGTCATAATGTGCAGCCATTTAAAATAGAAATTTTGGGAGAATATATAACAATGTAAAAAAATCCTTGAACATAACAACAACAAAAAGGAAAACCAAGGATATCAACTAATGTACATAATCTGGTCACAAAGGAATACACCACCAATACTAGAACTACAAATACTAGGGAACAGGAAATGTCATGAATTACAAGCCCATTAAATAAACAAATACACTTCAGAAATTTTGAAAGTTTGCTCAATTGCTTAATAATCAAAATGAAACCCAAACATCCAATTGCAGATTATCTGGAATGCATCCAAAATGAAAGTAACCTATCAACATTTATTGAACACTCACACATAGTGGGCAAATTCACAAAATGACTAAATTTCAATTAGACAACGGAAAAGAACATAAAAATATGGTTTCAGATGACAATGAAAAGCAGTCAAATGGACAATTAATCAAGATTTGATTCTGGCAAAACTTTTTTTAAATGGTGTAGGTAGAAAGCACAAAGTTAGGATTAAAAAGTTACATATAACAGATGTAAAGAATGTAAGTTATGATACTATGCACCAGTATATTCTAACAAAGTTGATCATCTCAGTGTAATGGAAAATAATTTTAAGTGAAATACTTAACAAAAAGAAAGAAACAAAAATCCTGAAAATACTGAAAAGACTATTAGCCACGGGAGACATTTGGTTGTTATTAATATTTTAATCTAAAAAATAAATTTATTTCATCTACCAATTTTATATTAAGGGAAGAAAAATACCTTCTTTACATATAATCTGAACACCAAACCCCGAGACACACAATTTACCCATATAACAAACGTGCACATGTACTTCTTGAACCTATAATAAAAGTTGTAAAGAAACCTTAAAAAGATGTTTTGTACAGGAGTTGTTGGGGTGTTGGTGGAGCACAGAACAATTTTCACTTAGATATTCATTAGAAGTAAATTTAAAAATTTTTAAATAACTCAGGAGATATTTTAAAGATAAATAATCTTCTACAAAATGACAGTTTTGAGAACTATTTGTGAATTTGTAATGCTTTTAGAAAAAGACATAAATAACTGCTTTTTAGAATACTTTCAGGAAATGTTTTTAGGAAAAGACCTAAATAACCCCTGTTATATT
Source organism: Rhinopithecus roxellana (assembly GCF_007565055.1). Lineage (NCBI taxonomy): Eukaryota > Metazoa > Chordata > Mammalia > Primates > Cercopithecidae > Rhinopithecus > Rhinopithecus roxellana. The sequence continues at coordinate 124,029,084 of NC_044550.1, read as the reverse complement.
TACAATATAGATACAGATACAAGAAAAATGATTTTCTAGAGAGTGCAAAAGAGAAAAACATCCTTTGTCTCAACAAAACGACTACGACCTTTTGGGAACCCCAACCCACAATAGAAAAAAATAGAAAATTTAAATTTCTGAATAAAATATTAGCAAGTATGATTCATTAGAATATTAAAAACAATATTAACAAACCTAGCAAAGATTCATCTCAGAAATATAAAATGGCTCTAAAAAAATATTTTATCAATTGGACAAATTAGAAAAAGAACATCTTCATACAATTGAAAATTCATATGATAGGTTTCAATACCACCCAATTAGAAAATCAAGAATAAGTAATCTCTTTAAATAAATAATATTTAGGGCAAGGAAGCCTATCATACTCAATTAGACAACATTTTATTTATGGTAAGTAAATGAAGGAACCTGCATCAAAATCAAAATGGAAAAATGTTATTTCAGGTTTACAAAACAACAAGACATTAAACAGATATGAGTTACAACTATGAGAGAAAGCATGACTATTTGCAAATCATAAATTGAAAAACAAAGCTAAGAAAATCTCATTTAAATGTCTGGGAAGACAATGAAACTGAAAATATCAGCAACTTTGATCTGTACCAGTAACAGTCAGAAAATATAAACAGTCATAATATAATGAATTACAATATCCTGAACAATAAACAATAAATGTATGATATCTACATGCCTTTATTAGGAGATACAGAAATAATTAGTGCTTTGTTTTTAAAGAAAGAATAAAATTATATCTTCACTGTATATCAAATAAAACAATAAAATGAAACTGCTATATAACAAATCTCTAAATGAGAGAAGTCTGTTTACTTTAAGAAAGATTGAATAAATTATGGAAAACAAATTAAATAAAATTTAAATGATAAATTGGAAAATATTTAGAGTAAATATATCAAAAAGGGGGTTAACCCAGGAGATGATCTGAACTAGTATGTTATAAAAGAAGAAATAAACACAGGTAATAAACACCTCTAAGATGTTCAATTTAACTAATAATCAATTATAAACTGTATGTTTTTTTTGTTGTGGCAAATTAGCAAATATGTTTAAACAATAACTAAAACAGATTGTTGGCCTGCGTGCAGTGAAGACAGGCTGGAGGGAGTATAAATTAGTTCAATTATGATTAAAAATCCATTTTAAATGGTCAAACCTATGAAAAAAGGACCTTGATCAAAATCATTTCAATTAAAATAATTACATTATTTTAAAAGGAAAAACTATAACCTAAAATAGCATATATGCTATATGTTTTCATAGAATATATACAGTCAGCTGGGTGTGGTGGCTCATGCCTGTAATCCCAGCACTTTGGGAGGCCAAGGCAGGTGGATCACAAGGTCAGGAGTTCTAGACCAGCCTGACCAATATGGTGAAATCCTGTCTCTACTAAAAATACAAAAATTAGCCGGTTGTGGTGACGCACACCTGTAGTCCCAGCTACTCTGGAGGCTGAGGCAGAAGAATCACCTGAACCCAGGAGATGCAGGTTGCAGTGAGCCGAGACACTGCACTCCAGCCTGGGTGACAGAGCGAGACTCTATCTCAAAAAAAAAAAAAAAAAGTGTGTGTGTGTGTGTGTGTGTGTGTGTGTAGTCATTAATTGTTGCTTCATGAAAAATTGCAATAATGTGGTACTTACAGCACATTGTTGAGTGTGTAAAATGTTAAAAGTCCAAAGTTGTACAAATGACATGAACTGAACTATTTAAAACTATATATCCTGGTCACAGGAATAGTAGTAATATTTTATTCTGCTTAAAAATGCCCTAGTAACGGCCGGGCGCGGTGGCTCAAGCCTGTAATCCCAGCACTTTGGGAGGCCGAGACGGGCGGATCACGAGGTCAGGAGATCGAGACCATCCTGGCTAACACGGTGAAACCCCGTCTCTACTAAAAATACAAAAAAACTAGCCGGGCAAAGTGGCGGGCGCCTGTAGTCCCAGCTACTCGGGAGGCTGAGGCAGGAGAATGGCGTAAACCCGGGAGGCGGAGCTTGCAGTGAGCTGAGATCCGGCCACTGCACTCCAGCCCCGGCGACAGAGTAAGACTCTGCCTCAAAAAAAAAAAAAAAAAAAAAAAAAAATGCCCTATAACTTAACACATTTCTTTATTTACAATATATGCAATATTTATGATAAAAATGGATATAAGTGCTTAAGTAGATAGAATACCATGCAGCAATTAAATTATATTGTGAAAGATTATTCAGTGATATACAATTACCATCACAGTCTGTTTAATGAGAAAAAAATACATTTGAATCAGCATTGCATCATCAACCTGTTATTATAAATAATATATAGGTACATGGGTAAACAGGTTGAAAATATACAGCAAAATATTAACAATAGTAATCTAGTAATGAAATTAGAGATGATGTGTATTTTCTTATTTATGCTTATCTCAATTTTCAGAATATTCCATAATGGAAATATATCATTTTCATATTAAAAGAACATAAAAGTTATTTTTCAAATTAGCATTAAAAATAATCTGACGTGGTTTACTGTTTTGTAAAATCTGTAATCCAGGATATTAAGATGTCAGAAGAGCATTGAAATATACCTAAGAGAAAGGCAACTGAAGGTTTCACAGGTAAAGCGTATATCTCTAGGAAAATTATTCAGTGAAGACCACCTAGATGCATGACAATATGCAACTTACGCTTTGTCTCTATGAAAACTGTAGAATATCTTTTTTTTTTTTTTTTGAGACGGAGTCTTGCTTCCTTCCATAGGCTGGAGTGCAGTGGCGCAATCTCGGCTCACTGCAAGCTCCGCCTCCCGGGTTCACGCCATTCTCCTGCCTCAGCTTCCCAAGTAGGCGGTACTACAGGCACCCGCCACCATGCCCGGCTAATGTTTTGTATTTTTAGTAGAGACGGGGTTTCACTGTGTTAGCCCGGATGGTCTCGATCTCCTGACCTCCTGATCCACCCGCCTTGCCCTCCCAAAGTGCTGGGATTACAGGCGTGAGCCACCGCACCCGGCCAGGAATACCTTAACAGGTAGCGCAACATGACTTTTTCTCTGATATATGCTCTCAGGATATTAAAACAGATATGTATGGATGTGTGCGTGAGTGATACCACATGTGTGGCTTTGATTTCTGACTTTAATGCAACATATAAAAACTTTTACAAAATATTATGGGGAAGGTTTCTGAAATTTGTGATAAAAAATTTAACAAGTGCATGTTTCAAGAGATATAATTACTAAAGAGCTCTATAGTAGAGCAAATCAGAGAAATTTTTCAAAAGTAGATATATTTTAAATTGAACGTTTTAGAACAAGGAATTGGCAGGGAAGATGGTGAGAAAAATAATCTGCGATTTTAATAGAAAAAAGTTCTCTTTGTAAGTCCCTTATAGACGCACATGAAAACAAGTATATAAGAGAAAAAAAAGATTGGGCCTTTTCTGAACGGGAAAGCACATTCCGAATATTAAGTAGGAAAAATAATTTCCATTTTTCAACAACTTTGCATGCTAGGGGAATAGAGATTTTGGAGGCAAGAAAAAAAATGGTTAGAGTAAATCTATAGTTAAAATATTGATATTGAGCCTCACTGACTTTCTCTCCCAAATGGAAATGTTACCTGTCCAATATACTGACAAGAGCTGTCTGAAGGCCAAATGTAATATAGAAATTTAGGGTTAATAAAGTGATTACCAATTGTAATGTGGTTGCCTTCTTTAAAAACTGCAAAAAGTACTTTAAAAAATTCTAAATATATTAACAGTAACTCATGTCTTATTTATTGAAGAAAGAGAAAATACAATCTTTGGAGACAACAAAAAATTTTGGGGACCTGTGTTAGATATACAGCAGAAGAATCTCTCAGATCACAAAATAAATTTTCAAAGGGCACTAACTATTATTCTAGAGTTTTTAGAATCCCTAGCAAACTTCCAAACATACTGGGAGCAGGATTTAAGAGCAGACATACAGCAAAAGACCCAACTTGATAAAATTAAACCTAGGAAAATTGTGGGGTTAATATCAAAGTAACTTCTGTTTAAGGAGTACTATACAAAATAAACAGGGTCGATTCAAATGATAAAAGGGTCAATCCATCAAGAAGGCATAACAATTGAATATATATATGCACCTCACAATGAAGCTTCAAAAAACAAACAAAATGACACTATGAAAATGAGTAGACATTTCTGCAATTATAGTTGAAGGTTTTAACACTCTTCTCTCAGTAATTAACAGAACAAGGAGACAAAAATATCCATACAGATATAGATTTTAACTTTCAACCAGCTTAAAATAATTGTAAATTCTAAAATGCTACAAAAAAATATTGAGAAGGAACATACACCAAAGCAGACCAATATTTTGAAAGAATTTAAATCATACATAATATGCTCCCTGATCACAATATTAGAAGTTAATAGCAAAATTATATTTCAGATAATTGCCAAATACTTGAAAATTAAACAATTAGCAGTTTTATAATAACCATATGAAAGACTTGTACACAATAGAAAAACAATGTTCAAGTCAATATATTCAAGTCAACAGACAAAACTCAATAAAAAATGGAAATCAACTTGACCAGACAGATCAAAAAGAAAACATAAAAATGGTCAATAAACACATAAAAAGTGTTCAATGTCATTAGTCTTCAGGGAAATACAAAAAAAGACTGTCAGCACCAAATATGTAAAAGGGTGTGGAGAAACAGAAACTCCTATATGTACAGCTACTTTGGAAATCTGTTTTGAACTCTCATAAAATGAAATAGACACATAATTTGATACAATTCTACTCCTGGACTTGCCCAAGGTAAATAAAAACATATGTCCACACAAAGAATTGTACAAGAAAATATTTATAATACATAAAAGTTGGAGGCAACCTACATATGTACTTTTTTTCTTTTTCTTTTTCTTTTTGAGATGGAGTCTTGCTCTGTTGCGCAGGCTGGAATGCAATGGCGCGATCTTGGCTCACTGTAAGCTCCACCTCCTGGGTTCATGCCATTCTCCTGCCTCAGCCTCCCGAGTAGCTGGGACTACAGGTGCACACCACCATGCCCGGCTAGTTTTTTTATTTTTTTTCTGTATTTTTAGCAGAGATGGGGTTTCACCGTGTTAGCCAGGATGGTCTCGATCTCCTGACCTCGTGATCCACCTGCCTCAGCCTCCCAAAGTGCTGGGATTACAGGCATGAGCCACCACATCCGGCTGACATATGTACATTTTAAAGATCGATAGTGAAACAAATTGTGACATATTTGAAAATGGAATACTATTGAGCAATAATAATAACTGAACTACTGATAATGCAACAACATAAACCTGAGCAAAACAAGATGAACACTCCAGAGCATATACTATATTATTCCAAAAGTCCAAGTTCAGGCAAAATTAATCTATGGTGATAACAATCAGAAGAGTGCTTGCCTTGGAGAAGGAGTTATGATGAAGACTAACAGGAAAAGACAGGGTGAAATTTTCTGATGTGATGATATGTTCTACATTGTGATAGGATCGTATATTATATGAATGTATTATATATATAACATATATAAAATATTTATAAATTTTACTGACTATAAATAATACCTTAAAGAAAATTTAAAGTCCACAACATGAACTTATGTACAGCCATACCTTGGAGATATTGTGGGTTTGGTTTGAGACCATAGCAATAAAGCAAACATCATAATAAAATTATTCACATGAATTGTTTGGTTTCCCAGTAGCATATTAATGTTATTATTTAAACTGTACTGTAGTTTATTAAATATGCAATAGCACTTTGTCTAAACAACATACATACCTTAATTAAAAATATTTTACTGCTAAAAAATGCTAACTCATCTGGACCTTCAGCAAGTCCGAATCCTTTTGCTGGTGGGTATTGATGGGTGCAGACTGAGAAGGGTAGTGTTTGCAGAACACTGACGTGGCTGGAACAATTTCTTCAAATAATACAGTGAAGTTTGCCTCATTGCTGGATTATTCCTTCTACAAAGGCTTTCTCTGTAGCATGCAATGGCATTTGATGTCACTTGACCCACAGTGAAACTTATTTCAAAATTGGAGCAAATCCTCTCAAACCCTGCTGTTGCTTTGTCAACTAAGTTTAAGCAATAGTCTAAATGCTTTGTTGTCATTCCAGCAATGTTCACTGCATGTTCACAGCATCTTCACCAGAAATAGATTCTGTCTCAAGAAACAACTTTTCTTCCTCATTCATAATAAGCAACTCCTCATTCATTCAAGTTTTATCATTAAATTGCAGCACTCCACTTTGAAATCTAGTTATCTTGCTATTTCTACCCTATCTGTGGTTACTTATTCCACTAAGTTTTGAACCCTACAAAGGGTTGGAATCAACTTCTTCCAAACTCCTGTTAATGTTGACATTTTGACTTCCTCCCAAGACACAAATGTTCTTTACGGCATCTCTAATGGCAAATCTTTTCCAGAAGATTTTAAATTTACTTTACCCAGATCTATACGAGGAATCGCTATAGACAGCAGCTATAGCCTTAGGAAATGTGTCTCTTAAATAGTAAGGCTTAAAGGTCAAAATTACTTCTTGATGCATGGATCTGCTCTGTTGGCAGGCAGAAAACAACATTAATCTCCTTGTAAATCTCCATCAGAGCTCTTGGGTGACTAAATCCTTTTTCAGTAAGCAGTAATATTTTGAAAGGAATAGGCCAGGCATGGTGGCTCACGCCTGTAATCCCAGCACTTTGGGAGGCCAAGGCTGGCTGATCATGAGGTCAGGAGATCAAGACCATCCTGGCTAACACGATGAAACCCCGTCTCTACTAAAAATACAAAAAAATTAGCTAGGCGTGATGGCAGACGCCTGTAGTCCCAGCTACTCGGGAGACTGAGGCAGGAGAATGGCGTGAACCCGGGAGGCAGAGCTTGCAATGAGCCGAGATTGGGCCACTGTACTCCAGTCTGGGTGATAGAGCAAGATTCCGCCTCAAAAAAAAAAAAAAAAGAAAAGAAAAGAAAAGAAAAGAAAGGAATATGTTTTTCTGAGCAGTACGTCTCGACAGTGGGGTTACAATACTCAGCAAACCATGCTATAAACAGATGTGCTCTCATCCAGGCTTTGTGATTCCATTTTTAGAGTACACGTTGAGTACATTTAGCATAATTCCTAAGAACTCTAGGATTTTCTGAATGGCAAGTATTGGCTTTAACTTAAAGTCATCAGTTCCATGAGATACTAATACGAGAGATAATCTGTCTTTTAAGCTTTGAAACCAGGTATTTACTTCTCCTTCCTAGCTATGAAGTCCTAGATGGTATCTCCTTCCAATAGAAGGCTGTTTTCTACATACTGAAAATCTGTTGTTCAGTGTTCCTCATCAATTACTTAGCTAGATCTTCTAGATAATTTGCTGCAGCTTCTGCATCAGCACTTGCTGCTTCATCTTGTACTTTTATGCTATGAAGATGGCTTCTGAAACCTCATGTACTAACCTCTGCTCACTTCTAACTTCTCTTCTGCAACCAGCTCATCTCTCTCAGCCTTCAGAGAACTGAACTGAATAAGGGCCTTGCTCTGGATTAGACTCTGGCTTAAGGGAATGTTTTGGTTGATCTTCTATTCAGGCCACAAAAACATTTTCCATATCAGCAGTGTCTGTTCCACTTTCTTATCACTCATGTGTCCAGTGGAGTTGCACTTTTACTTTCCTTCAAGAATTTTGCTTTTCCACTCAAAAATTGGCTGTTTGGTGTAAAAGGATTAGCTTTTGATCTATCTGGATTTTTGACATGCCTATCTCACTATGCTTAATCATTTTTAGCTTCTGATTTAAAGTGAAAAATGTGAGACTCTTCTTTTCACTTGAACACTTAGAGACTGCTGCATGATTATTAATTGGCCTAATTATAATATTGTTGTGTCTCAGAGAAAAGGGAGACCCACAGAAAGGGAGAAAGATAGGGAAAAGCCAGTCAGTACAGCAGTCAGAACACACACAGTATTTACTGATTAAGCTCACTGTCTTCTATGGGCACAGCTCATGGTGCCCCTAAACAATTAAAATAGTAACATCAAAGATTACTGATCACAGATCACTTAAACAGATATAATAATATCGAAAAAGTCAGAAATATTGAGAAAATAACCAAAATGTGATTCAGAGACAGGAAGCAAGCACCTCCTGTTTGAAAAATGGCTTGCTCAACACAGGGTTACCAAAATCCTTCAATTTATAAAAAAATTGCAATATCTATAAAGTAAAATAAAGTGAAGCCCATTAAAATGAGTCATGCCTGAATAAAGACATTAAGCTTTTAGGGTTTTGACAACAATAAAATTGAAATTTAAAATACCCAAATGTAGTTTAATGTTAATAATCACATTAATAACCTGTAATAGAAAATGTTATGCTGAACAAAATCAGTGCCTACTACCTGAAAATTAACTGACCACATTACAGGTTTTTGTTGTTGTTGTTGTTGTTTGTTTGTTTGTTTTGTTGTTGAGACACAGTCTCGCTCTGTCACCAGGCTGGAGTGCAGCGGCCCAATCTCTGCTCACTGCAACCTCCGCCTCCCAGGTTCAAGTGATTCTCCTGCCTCAGGCTACCAAGTAACTGGGACTACAGGCACGCACCACCACACCCAGCTAATTTTTGTATTTTTAGCAGAGACAGGGTTTCATGATGTTGGCCAGGATGGTCTTGATTTCTTGACCTCGTGATCCACCCACTTCGGCCTCCCAAAGTACTGGGATTACAGGCGTGAGCCACCATGCCTGGCCCACGTTACAGGTTAATTAATTAACTAATTAATTTTTTAGAGACAAAGTCTCATTCTGTCACCCCGGCTAGAGTGCAGTGTTAAAATCGTAGCTCACTGCAGCACCAAACTTCTGGGCTCAAGTGATCCTCCCACCTCAGCCTCCCAGGTAGCTAGAACCACAGTTGTACACCACCACACTAGGCTAATGTTTTCATTTTTTTGTAGAAATGGGGTCTCCCTATGTTGCCCAGGCTGCACTCAAACTCCTGGCCTCAAGCAATCCTCTTGCCTCAGTTTCCCAAAATGCTGGAATGACAAGGTTAGTCACTGGTCCAGGTATGTACTTAATACTAAACTAATTGTATTTTTCTCCATTCAAACTACTATGGAACTATCAGTTGCATAGACTATTGTGACACTACAGGATTGGATTTCATTGCAAGGCATCCTTTGCACATTAAGCCTCCTTCTCTCCTTTGTTATTTGCTACAAAGTTACAGTAGTGCTACAGTACAGGCCTAAAAACAAAAACAAATACAGGCATGAGATGTGGTATTCTGACATAATGGCCAAGGAGTTGATTCACAATATGCTTATATTATTTTTTCAATTATCACTGAATTGAAAACAGAGAATTTTAATATTAAGGAATTCCTACAAATATGTGCAAGGACTGTGTGTTATGGGCCACCATTTGAGAAACACTGCTCTAAATTTACCCTTTCTGTTAGCAATACACATTCCTCTAAGCAACAGAGAGTTAAATATTCATATTTGTTCCCTCCTCACTGTTCTTCAGCTTAAACTTTAGCTCTCATTTTTCTCTTCTTCTTTGTTTCTTTGTTCTGTCATCAAGTCCCAAGAGATCACTTCACTGCCTTTCCTATGCCTTCTAGACATACTATAATTGAACTACTTTAGTATGTTTCTCAAGCCTGAATAGACAGTTTCTTCTTTCTTATGTAGGTATTTCTAGGACTTATTTTGTTCATTTATAGTAGTCTAGTATTTAAGAATATTTTATTAAGTACTAAGAACAATAAGTTAGCCTTTAAGTTTTAATTTACTGTAGTAATTATTTTTAACTTACTCAAAAATCCTCTTTTTAATATAAACTATTCTAATAAATAATAAATGTAAAAGAAGAATGAATATCATAGACATTCAAACAATAAAGAAAATTGAAAATGTTCTCAAACATATTCTTGGCAGGTTGGAATAAATTGCCCCCAAACATGGTTTCAAAAGTACTCTCTGGTCAGATTTATACAAGGCAAAATGAAGAACTGGTAAAATAGTAATAAATTCTAGAGGTAAATTCAACCTACAGAGATAGTTAAAATAAAAATAAACCATAGATCCCAGCTATCTAAAAGACTATTTAATACACCTAATTTATCATATAGCATTCACAAAACATTAAGTGCTGCAGAGAGCTAGCAAAACCAGGATCAATTTCATTAACTATAAAAAATCAAAAAGTTTATACATTTAGCATACATACTGATCAAACTTATACCTTCTCTTTAGGCCCCAAATATAAATATACTCTCCTCTAGTCAAGAGCTGTTCATGTTTGTTTGCTTGCTTGTTTGTTTAGAATCAAATTGCTTCTTACCCTCTCAACTAGACTACACATGTTTGAGTATAAGATTTTCAATATAGCCTAGAACTGGGGAGAATACACGTATGTGTTATATAATTTAAGACTGATTTATACATTATCTAGATGAGAAAACAAATAGACTTGTAAAAAATTAAATATAAAAGGTTGCATTCTGGGAAACAAAAAAAACATACACACAATGAAAGAAATATAAGAAAAAATCTAGATGCTTATATGCTACTAGAGATTTCAATCTAGTTAAAGAGTTCATAATTTATATGGCAATGCTGTAATTTTAACAAGTTGCTACCTTCTTAAAGAAATGGTATGAATATTGTTAGATCTGCATTTGAATAGCTGATCAGACTTAGAGACTTAGAGATCAATATGATCCCATTTTCAAATTCTAGAGCAGTTTTCAAGTTTTTTGTTCAAATGACTATATGTACACTTCTATATCTCGATCTAGCTTTTTCAAAATCACCTTAGGATCATAAGATCATTCTGCCTGGTTTCTTAGTTGATTGCTGTAACTGGATGCCCTTAATCCTCATTCAAAAGATATTTATTGGGGAGATATCATAGCAGACTGCAAAAGCTGTGATATTTTATATCTTCACATTCTTATATTCTGAAGATATTTTAAATTCAACTCCCATGTAAAATTCTGGTGATATTCAAAGTGACAATTTCAATTGTCACAGACATTCTTTATATTTAAATTCTAGTCACTGATTTCAACTAATTTCAGCTTGATTATACAACTATATCACATGGTAAAAGTAATTAAAGTAATTAATAAAAAAATGGCCAGAGGTTATTTTTAGTGGCAGACTTCAAGTTCAAAGAAAAGATGAAACTGACTCAAACTAAAAATATATTCACATACACATGTCACCCACCTTTTCGCTGCATGAAAGAGACTGGAACACAGATGACAGCACTAGTACAAAGAGAAATGTGTCATGCTGACTGACCCTTCTTACTTCTCCAAGTCACCACAAACTGAGACTCATTTATAGAGCTTGTGCTCTTCCTAATTACATACATACCCTTTAGTTAAAGGAAACACACGTCTTCATGTTTAATACGAGGGACTGGAATTGTAAACTTGGTTTTATAAACCATGAACACAAAAAGTAAAGCATATATTTGGAGAGAAAAAGACTACTGAGATCTGAATTGAGTATCTTCTGGGCTCAGTGGAAAGCGAAGAAATAAGTCCAGTGTACCAAAGAATTGTCTAGAGTTCTTCAGATTGAGGTACTCCAAGACACATTATCTTGAATGATATTATGGCCCACAACATCAAATACAGCCATGTTATGGTTGGGTGTGTAAGCAGAGACTGCTGCTCAGATGCTGTAAGAAAGGATATAATTCCAGACCTTCTTAAAGTGAACGTCATGCTAACTTGTAGAAATAAGCAATTGCTCACATTATTTCAAAGCTACTATCATACCTTATTACACATGGTAACATCAGTGTTAAGTACACCTAATAAATGAAAGGTCAGCTGAGTTTGTCTGGTTAAGGTCCATGACAATCATGGTTGGACATGGGCTCTGGGCCACAGGTGGAGCAGGTCAGTTCTTCAATATCACCAATGTGGCACAAAACAGACATGATGGCAAGTGACTCAGCTTTCATTGGCAACTAAATCACTAGGATAAGAGTGCACCCTTGAAGAAACCAAAGCCAATGGCTACTGGTCAGTGGGGACCTTCCAACCACCATCTTTAACATCTGATCCTGGAAGAGGAGTTCCATTTAGAAACCCCTCAGTTTGCTCCTATTAGTTCCACATTGTTTAGTGCAGTACTCCTGAGCTTTTTCAACTAAACATCTTTAGTTGACAAAGAAGTCCAGAAAACCATTAACAAGTAAGTAATGCATAATCTTTTTATATGGCCTCAATATAACTAATGAGAAAATAATATTAGATGAAAATGTGAGCATTATCAACACTGATATTTATAATTAATAATAGAATTTTATATATAACTTTTCAGCTATAAGGTTTTAAAATCAGCTGTGAATTTAGCAGTATTATATGCATAAAACCAAATCATGCTAATGGCAATGTAAGCAGTCACATGTTCCTCCTGGTACCATTAAATAAATAATTAGATACATTTATAGGGGGAAAATGCCATTATTATTCCTGTAGGGCACAATACAGGCTTTCACTTGAAATAAGTCAGCAAGTTACCTTAACGATAAATAATGCTATATGAATATCACAGTTGGAGAACTGTTCTCTAAATACACACAGCAAGTACAAAAATTATAGCCCAATTTTGCTTAGAAATTCACCATTCCTTCCTAATGAGTGTATCTAGCTTCAAAGTACATAGAAGGACAAGGTAAAGACCATAATTAAAATGACTGTACTACACAAAAAAGAACATGCAACTTTGCATGGTAAAGACATTGTAGGTCAGCTATGAAAATCACTAAATAAAATGGCACAGTTAATTGGGCTAAATATTAGACAAGTAAAGAATATTCAAAACCCAATTTTTCTACTTCCATTTTCGTAACTCAGTTTTAAATAAATGCAATAAAGGCACTGGCACATGTAACACTGATCAGAAAGTCCAACTTGAAAATACAGGTGTAAATCAATTTCAGGGAATATTACGCTTAGTGCCACTTGTTTCAGTGAGGGTAGAAAATAAATGCAAACTACAGTGAAAAATGAATATAAACTAGCCAGAATCTCAAAGAAAGATGCAAGTTAAGTGTGTATGTATCTTCAGTTTGTTTTTTTGATCAATGATATTCATTCTAATAGTGAATATATGTGTGTCTTAACTACTATAAGTATTTATTTGTGTATTAATTCCTCACTAAAAATACTTATTAGAAAAGCTATACATATTGCTTTAGAAAGGAAGTGATAATGATGTGTTGAACATCATTAAAGTCTACACATATGATTCTAGATTAGTGACCCTTCTCAGTCCTTGTTGCTTACAGCCATGTATATTCACATTTAAGAACAAAAACATTTCAGACACATGCACAAAAACCGGTTTTATGACCTTCTTGCTGTGTTCACCCTCCTTGACAGGTTGGCAGTATTTCTGGTATTGATTCCCTCCTGCTTATTGAAACTCTCCCTTCTCAGCTGGCACAGTTCTCCTTCTTACTACCCTTGAGCCTCATTTATTCTGATTTTTTTCTCTCTTTCTTCAAATACATCTTTTTAGATATAAGTTCTTGAAATGGCATATTTATAAGGTGTATTTCTAGCCAAGACTATAGAAAAACGTAAATGATGCTAATGTCTATCCTTAGTATCACCACCACCGCTGCCACTGCCACCACCACTACCACCACCAACACTATCATTATCATTTAGCAACAGCTCTAGCATCCATCTTCACTTTTTGATTTTCATGCTTTGATGATCCTAGGATAAACATTTTGAGATGAAGTTAGGAGTGCATGTGGTTTGTCAGGGATAATGTCTGTGAACAATAAAAAGAAGAAGAAGAAATATTCATAGGGAAAGCCTTCAGAATGTGATGCAGATCTGAAAAATGTTTAAGGAAAGGAAGATGGGTGAGGAAAACAGCACTGGGCAGGGGGCACCTCAGATCACAATAAAGGCAAAGATTTGGCTAATCCAATGGGAAGCTTGAGAGCAAGGAATGTCCATTGCAATTGTCCAACATGGGGAGGAATGACCAGGCTCTAGCACCCTTGACCTGTTCTGTCATAGGTACAGAGCTGTCCCAGAATAAAGCATGACTTTGGTTCAAAAGCTAACGGGGGATCCTGAAAGCACGAAGGACTAGAAGCTGTCCACTGACTGTACAGCTTACAACTCACCAGCAGGTTCTTTCCAGAAGGGAGAGCTGAGAGGTGCATTTCCATGACTGCCATTCCCTAGATACCTTCCAATTACACGACTAGATTTGACTTATGCTTCCTATCCTGAATCCTCCATTCATAGTTCTATTTTTTTTTCCAAGTAATTTTCCAAAGCACAACTCTGATTATATCAAAGCCTATATTAAAATCCTTCAATATTATTTAATATTATTGTTATATTAAATATTTATTATTCATTATTTTAAAGCAAGTTATTTTTTTTTAATTGGCATCCAATACCCACCAAAATCTGGGCCAAATAATTCTTTCTGGGTTGATTTATGAAACAGTAAAGACCAGAGGAGAACACTTCAGAGCTAGAGAGAGATACGCTTTAGAATATTGTTTCTATCTACCACTGACTAGTTATATAACTTCTTTCACTTTGATTTCCTCATTAGCAAAATAAGAATATCTGGTATAGATCTTGCAAATGTTTACTGAGATAACATTAGGGCACAAAAATACTTAATACATTTTGATTCCCCTTTACTATTCTTCCTCCTCTGCCTGTATCTGATAATTTTCCATCTATTAAATATGCCTCAGACTTTCCTGCCTATGTTTTAATACTGATTCCTTTCAAAATTCTTTCTATGCATTATGCCATTTTCCCCAACACCTTCACAGTTATCAAAATCCTACCCATCATCTGAAGCCTTACAGTCTAATCCCTTCTGAAAACCAGATGTTCTTCCATAATTTAGCCAAAACTAAAACTAAAACTAAAAACAAAACCAGTTTGGAAGAACATCCATGAACTGCCATATGTTCTATTTATTTCTGCACTCTTGTGTTTTCATGCATTCCTATAATAAGTGGGTCATTAAGTCAAAGTCAGTATATATATTTGTCTATATGTAAATATAAATACTAGAGCTTCTAGCACAACACTTGAAATAGCAGCTCCTAAAAAGTATTTTAATTTAACATCAGCTCACAATATGCAAGCTAACGACTCCAAAGATTTTTTAGTGATGTTCTAAGGACATCTTTTTATGTATGACTGCTCTACAAAAGATACATTTTTAAAAATGAATAAAAAGTATTCATTGTTTAGAAGAATATTTGATAACCACTACTTTATGAAATGCCACCAATGCAAAATGGCATTTAATGAATCAGAAAAAGTAGACTATCATTTCCATTATTTATTTAACAAATATTGATTTTCTGCCCGAATTCAGCCTAAGTCCTTGAAAGGGCTGTCAATACCTACTCCGTTCTTCATTTCTCCTCCTATGTTCCTATCCAGTCCAATCAGACTTTCGTCAAAATTACATGAATGCAATCACTATTGCATTCACCAATTAACACAATATTGGCTACCTGGGATGTCTCAGGGTAGATTCCAATTCATTCAATATGTCAATTTTATTCAGATATATTTCCAAATTTAGACCCTTGGCTTTCCTGACCTCCATCTAGAAATGAATTCCCTCCAATTTATTCATTCCTTTAATGTGCTCTGTCTTCACATTATTATAATTATGTCTTTATTTACATACTGATTTTTAAATTGGTGAATTTTGTCTGTCTTCTTCCCTAGAATGCAAGTTCAATGAAAACATGAACTATGTCTTATTCACCATTTTATTTTCAGCACCAGGAATAGCTCCTGGCTGTATAAATAATTGTGAAATGCATTAATAAATTATGTTCTGGGGATAACATTATGGGTTAGTTGATCTGACATTTTCACCACAGGACTCAAATTAGTTCAATTTTAAGTCATTAAAAAGAATTTGTGTGCATTAAAAGTACCCAAACAAACCCATTTAGTTGTTATGAAACCAAGTTAGATTTCCATATCATTTTGGCCGTTTCTTCAGAAAACCAAATAACACAAATTGCTACAAAATTATCTTGGTCATTGGTTTTTAAATTATATATTCATGGACCATAAAATTTCAAGAATGTCTACAAATTTCAACAGGAACCTACATATCTGTGGAGATGTCTGAAATCAGAAGAACACTGAGTTTTAAGGGCTTAAGGTTCACATTCTTTAACAATGTAACAATCTAGAAAATATCTTTAATGTAAAGTATCACTATGGTACAATAGAACATAGAGGTCATAAGATCCTTGAAATAATGAATGTGGCCTTTCACTAACTGAACATTTTGTCTCTGCCTAGAACACTGGTGAGTACAGCAGAGAGGGTATAGTTATTGGGTAGTTATAGCCACCCAACTGAACTGAAAATGTTTATTTATTCTTTATTAAATATTTTATTTCCAACTTATTCAGTCAACATTCAAACTCCATTAACTGTCACAGCAGGCATAGTCTAAAAAGAATAAAAGAAAATAAGTATTTCTTTTATTTATTTATTTATTTTCTTTATTGGTGATGAACATTTGGCAGGAAGAAACTGAGACTGGTGACATAGAGAACTTCTTACCTGGTCACTGCTATGGACTCAGACATTCTCTTCTCATTCCATGTACCCTAAAGCTTTTGCTCATTTCTGTGGATGAGTCCCAGGATTCATTAAAATGATGCCAATTTACCTAAATGAAAGTCTTATTAGCCATATGGGCCAGACTTTTGTCAGCTTACATTGAAAACATGCAT
Source organism: Rhinopithecus roxellana (assembly GCF_007565055.1). Lineage (NCBI taxonomy): Eukaryota > Metazoa > Chordata > Mammalia > Primates > Cercopithecidae > Rhinopithecus > Rhinopithecus roxellana. The sequence goes on along the minus strand of NC_044550.1, from coordinate 124,012,237 downwards.
GTTTTTCAATGGCCTGTTTGGGTTCCAGAATGCCTCTGAAGCACTGGAATGCTGACTTGTGGTTATGTATGTGATATACGTGATGCTGGTTAGCCGGTAACACTAGGGTTTCTCAAGGATAATACCTAGCTTACTTGATTGATAAGGATGGTAAATTTAGTAAAAAGAGAATAGAAACACACAGTAAAAAGAATATAAACAGAAATATAGTAAAAAGAGAATAGAACATAAAAAGAGAATAGAATAGGCCGGGCGCGGTGGCTCAAGCCTGTAATCCCAGCACTTTGGGAGGCCGAGACGGGCGGATCACGAGGTCAGGAGATCGAGACCATCCTGGCTAACACGGTGAAACCCCGTCTCTACTAAAAATACAAAAAACTAGCCGGGCGAGGTGGCGGGCACCTGTAGTCCCAGCTACTCGGGAGGCTGAGGCAGGAGAATGGCGTAAACCCGGGAGGCGGAGCTTGCAGTGAGCTGAGATCTGGCCACTGCACTCCAGTCCGGGTGACAGAGCGAGACTCCGCCTCAAAAAAAAAAAAAAAAAGGGAATAGAATAAAGATATTATAAAAATTACTATATATTTTATATTTATATTATTTTATACATTTTATATATTGTATATTAAAATTTATTATTATTTCTTCTAAAATTAGAAATAATAAAGAGAATAGAAAGACATTGGATTTTTAGAAATCATGGAAAATATAAAACAGATTGAAATATAAGAAAAGTATTTTATAATATCCATAATCTAAAAGTAGACATTCACTGTATCCATCTATGTATATTCCTATCTATGCTCAAAGTGGAAAGCAGAATGCATAAAAAGGTATAGGTTATCTTTAGGCACCTTTATGTAACACCTCTCTATCTTCTTCTACTCCTGAAGTAGGTAGTCAATCTGACCATACTAGAATTTTTGTAAGCATCCATCTCATTCTCTCCCACTACAATATCAACTGCTTTTACCAAAACTCAGGTTGTGCTTACTTAGCTATAGACATTTTTTATTGTCATCATTTTTACTTAAGTATAAAGGTACGTATGATAAAAATTCACTTATTTTAAGTGTACAATACAATGAGTTTTGGCAAATACCTACATGTAAGTGATGATTATTACTAGAATAAAGATACAGAATGTTTCCAAAAACCAAAAGGTTATCTTACCACACTGCAGTCAATCTCTGCCCTTCTGGCCACAGACAACCACTAACCTGCTAGAACTAAGTTTTGTGTCTTCCAGAATTTCACATAAATGAAATCATAAAGTTAGAAATCTTTTGTGTCTGCTTCATTTGGTCAATATAAAAGTACTGAAGTTCATCACTGTGGTTGTGTGTATCAGTTCATTTATCCTGCTGTTTTTATTATTTTATATATTTTTGCTTTTTTCATTTATAATTATTACAAGTATAAAAGTAATATATATTTATGGGGTACATGTGATATTTTAATACAAGCATACAATGTGCAATAACTAAATCAGGGTAATTAGTGTATCCAGCATCTCAGGAATTTATCATTTCTTTAAGAATGGAGCAATTCTATTCCATTATTTTTAAATATACACTAAATTATCATTAACTATAGTTTCCCTTTTGTGCTTCCAAACACTAGGCTGCATTCCATCTAACTATATTTTTGTACCAATTAATTATCACCTCTTTATCCCCCCTCCCCACTACCCTTCCCAGCCTCTGGTCACCATCATTCTACTGTCTCCATGAGTTCAATATTCTTACCTCCCACATATTAGTGAAAACATATATTTGTCTTTCTTTGCCTGGCTTATATCACTTAACATTAGCATCTAGAATGGAAGCTTACGGTTACTGATTTTAGACCTTTTCACCTTTCCAGCGTAAACTTTTAATACTGTCTCTAATCACTGTTTACCTCTATTCCACAAATAGTTGTTACTAAGACAAATAGTTGTCCATTGTTATGTAAGACAGAGCTACTACAGTCCAGTTATGTTATTGGGGTTGGAAAATATGCTTTGGATTGCTCCAACCACTGGATTGGTAACCCTGCAACCAACACTTTTTAAAAAATCTAGTAGATACTCAATCCAAACAAAAGTTATTTTTCTAACATCCTTCTATAACTCCCCCTTTCATATTTTTATTACCATACTTCTAATGCTTAGATTTTTTTGCAATAACATATGTATCCTTTCTACCAATATTTTTTCAAACTAAACATATTAATCTTCTATGATAAATTTTAATCATATCAGCTTCCAGCTTGAACATATTTAAGTTCATTTGTTGTGTGTGTGTTTATTTGTCTATGTTTAACTCCTAATTAAAGTAAAAACCTCTTAGCTTGGCCTAGCAATCTTCCAACTCCCTGGCTTCAACATTACATTTCCAGCTAGTTTGATTCCATTCCTTTATGCTTACTTTTCATACCAGGGAAACTGGATGACTCTTCCCTAAGTATAGCACAAAGTCTCACCTCTGAACCTTGGCTCAGGTCATTTTCTCCACCTAAAACAGCCTTCATTTTCAGAGCCTTACCTTCTCCACTTGTCCAGATCACATCCGTATGATCCATCTCAGATACTATATTTTTAATGAAGCCTAAAGGAGATGCAACCTCCTCTTCCTGGATCATTTAATACATTCTTATTTTATCAACTTATTGACCACTTACTGTCTGTCACTTAATTTTCTAAGTGTTCAGTGCAAATTATTTCATTTGAGCCTTGTAAAGTCCTCATGGGTAACTAGCATTATCATCCCTATGTTACAAATGGAGAAACTAAGGCACAGGAATGTTAAATACTTGTAAGCACCATGCTGTGTTGCTTTACTTAACATACCCTTACAGTATCATAGATACAGTATAAATTCCCCAAGGGAGAGCCTGTAAAACATTTAGCAAATAACTTGCATACAATGGATATCATTCAGTTAGTATTTATTCCCACTCCTAAAGGCAAAAAGAGTGAAAAATAACTATGAAATGCTCTTCATTTTAAAAAGTTGATATGATTGTGAGAAAATGAATAAAAGCCCAAAAATTGGGAAGTAGGAAGTAAATAATAAGACAGCTTTAGCTGTCTCAACACATTGTCTTATATAATTGTTGTATTAAAACTAAATATTCAAGTAGAATACCTTATGAATATTTGAATTAATTGAGAAGAATTCAGTATTGATATTTATAATGAAAACTGTTTCCAGATAATTGAAGTTTACTCCTGTATTCAATAAAGTATTATTTAAAAATTACTAATTATTGTTGAAAGAGAATTATCAAAACATGATTTTTTCTGTCTTTCAAAACAGAGAACACCAATGTATAATTTATCCTTCCCTGAATAATATAGTCACTAGAAATATTGATTACTAAACTGTGCAGTGATAAGGTCATTTTTTCAGGAGTTAGTAAGATCAATTAAAACATCTCCTTTATAGCTGAGCGTGTTGCTTTTTTTCTTTCGTCTTTTTCTCATTAAGAACTATGACAAAGTGTTTTAGGTTTTAGTAACTCCAACTCATGCTGTTAATATTTTGTGATCTCAAAACTAAATTAACTAATTAACCAATGTAGTTTTATGCATAATTTAAAAAATATTCTTTGCCATTATAGATGGTTCTAATTCCATTATAATACTACATGAATTTTGTAATATGTTTGCCATGAAGAAATTGTTCTCATTTATTTCTGAGTTAATTTCTGTTTTGACAGCTAGGGTTGAATTCTGTGTAGCGTATTTAGATAAACAGAATAAATTGCTATTCATCCAATCTCTTCGTGAAAATTATTTGGTCTATATATTGAAGACATGGGCATGATAAATTAGAAATCAAAATTAGCATAGTTCTTCATTTTATAATATCAATCTCAAAGTAAGAATGTGGATTATTTGTCTTCTATTAATATATGGGGCAGTGCAGTTAATTAAAATGTTTAATAAATGAACAAAACTGCTGAAAGAGTTAAGTATAATCATTAAAGTATATAAAATAATATATTTTATAGCTAAAGTTAAATAAATTACAAATCTGAGTATTATCATCAATAATCACTAGCAAAATGATCACTAAACTTAGAATACGGTTGTACAAACAAGTCCACACACATATTCAACCCTAAATATACATACACTACTTATAACTTCCAGCCATACAGGCTTTGCCCCTCATACTTGAGTACACTTCCTCCTAACTTACTCCCCAACTTATTCTGAATTTTTCATAATTTTCAGAATTTGACTATAGCTTAAAAGTATCCAGCTTGATTCAAATGTCTTTTTTACTGCTTCTCGTTCAACTATAATATTTTACCTGCTTTATCAAAAATTTAGTAAGACCCCAAAGATCCCAAGCAGTTTGCTGTGAATTAAGAATGACTGATGTGGTCTCTCTTGTATTTCTTTGAATCATTTCTTCTTTTGCGGCAAAATAAAAATACAAAGAAAAGACTAACCATTGTAAGTTGACAGTTATTGAAAAAGAATTAATCCCACCAACAAATCGGTCAGGTTATTCTTAGATCAACACTTTTTCTACCTTCTACAAAGAATCTGGGAGGTAGTTTCTTTTCCTGAGACAGAGTCTTGCTTTGTTGCCCAGGCTGCAGTGCAGTGGCACGATCTCAACTCACTGCAACTTCCACCTCCTGGATTCTCCTGCCTCAGCCTCCCAAGTAGTTGGTAGCCGAGTAGCCACCACACCTGACTATTTTTTTGTATTTTTAGTAGAGACACAGTTCCACCATGTTGGCCAGGCTGGTCTCGAAGTCCTGACCTCAGGTGATCCACCTGTCTCTGCCTCCCAAAGTGCTGGGATTACCGTGGTCGGTAATCCTCACGGTGTGAGCCACTGCTTGGCCTGGAAGGTAGTTTCAAATGAAAAGAACAGTGCACTACAATTTATGTCATCCAAATTCCATTTCTGTCTCAGACACCTGCTGTCCATGGAACTTAGAGACTTGTCTGTGTGAGGATATTGATGACCATCATGCCTATGACATAAGATTGGCATAAGACTAAAATTGCTTCTATATTTAGAACAATATTTTGAAAACTGTAACATACTATGAAATTACAAGATATAACTTTTGTAGACTATCCTCCTTTGTAAGATGTCATGCCATTTCCAACAAAACTCAATTTTAAAGGCATTTATATCAAAGAAATTCGAGGCCAAAAAAATTAAAAATTAAAAAAAAAACCTTCAAAACAATATATAAACAGTTAAAATTTACATCACATGAATTAAACCACATCTCTTCCTCTATCACATCATTCTACTCCCCTTTCAAAGATGAGAAAATTAAGAAACAAAAAGAATAAATAACTTGACAATGGCAACAAAACTTGTAAAGTGGTGGTACTCAGGCGACCTGACAAAAGAGTTAGCCTTTGTCTTTCTTTGCTAGGCTGCCTTTTTCTCCTTTTCTCCCTTCTCTTCCATCATTACCAAACCACTGGCACCAAAAGTAATAAACATTTGAACAAATGCATGAAGCATTTGTCTTCCCTTAAGATTAATTCAAGAGTAATTATAGATAATACCATAAAATTCCTACTACGAATCTAAAAACAAAAGACCAAAAAGCTAAAGTGTGCTATAAGAAAATTTCACAGTGTGAAGGATTACTTAACACCACTATTAATGGCAGAGGACTCTCTGCCTAAAGCCAATTCTCTTAACAAAAGGGAACACAGAATATTAAGCTAAAGTTCATGAATAACTCTGCTTAAAGGAATCATTAGAATTAGACGTATACTTCAGAGGATGTGATCGTGAATACCACATATAATGATCATCATTCTGCATTAAAATTTAAGGAAAAAAGATAACTTCTGTATACATTTTTTAAGTAGAGATTTCATTTCATGCATTGTACCTTCTTTTTGAATAAATGCGCTCCTCTGGTATCATCAAAATAAAAGGAAACGTGAACATTAAAGGATTATTGTATCAGCACAGTAGTTATTCTCTCTAAATGTAAACATCTTTTATTATTATTATTATTGTTATTATTATTATTATTATTATTATTATTATACTTTAAGTTCTAGGATACAAATGCAGAAAGTTCAGGTTTGTTACATAGGTATACACATGCCATGGTGGTGTGCTGCACCCATCAATCCACCATCTACATTAGGTATTTCTCCTAAAGTTATCCCTCCCCTAGACCCCCAGCCCCCAACAGGTCCTGGTGCACGATGTTTCCTTCCCTGTGTGCATGTGTTCTCAATCTTCAACTCCCACTTATGAGTGAGAACATGCGGTGTTTGGTTTTCTCTTCCTGTGTTAGTTTGCTGAGAATGATGGTTTCCAGCTTCATCTATGTCCCTGCAAAGGACATGTACTCATCCAATTTTATGGCTGCATAGTGTTCCATGGTGTATATGTGCTACACTGTCTTTATCCAGTCTATCATTGATGGCCATTTGGGTTGGTTCCAAGTCTTTGCTATTGTGAACAGTGCTGCAATAAACATACGTGTGCATGTGTCTTTATAGTGGAATGATTTATAATCCTTTGGGTATATACCAGTAATGGGATTGTTGCTGGGTCAAATGGTATTTCTGGATCTAGATCCCTGAGGAATCGCCACACTGTGTTCCACAAGGGTTGAACTAATTTACACCCCAACCAACAGTTTAAAAGTGTTCCTGTTTCTCCACACCCTCTCTAGCATCTGTTGTTTCCTTTTTTTTTTTTTTTTCTTTTTTCTGAGACAGTCTCGCTCTGTTGCCCAGGCTGCAGTGCAGTGGAGCCATCTCGGCTCACTGCAAGCTTCGCCTTGCCGATTCACGCCATTCTCCTGCCTCAGTCTCCCAAGTAGCTGGGACTACAGGTGCCCGCCATCACGCCTGGCTAATTTTTAGTAGAGATGGGGTTTCACCGTGTTAGCCAGGATGGTCTTGATCTCCTGACCTCATGATCCACCCGCCTCAGCCTCCCAAAGTGTGTTTCCTAACTTTTTAATGATCGCCATTCTAACTGGCATGAGATGGTATCTCACTGTGGTTTTGATTTGCATTTCTCTAATGACCAGTGATGATGAGCTCTTTTTCGTATGTTTGTCGGCTGCATAAATGTCTTCTTTTAAGACGTGTCTGTTCATATCCTTCACCCACTTTGATGGGGTTGTTTTTTTCTTTTAAATTTGTTGGTTATTTGTAGATTCTGGATATTAACCCTTTGTCAGATGGATAGATGGCGAAATTTTTCTCCAGTTCTGTAGGTTGCCTGTTCACTCTGATGATAGTTTCTTTTGCTATGTAGAAGCTCTTTAGTTTAATTAGATTCCATTTGTCAATTTTGTCTTTTGTTGCCATTGCTTTTGGTGTTTTAGTCATGAAGGCTTTGCCCATCCCTATGTCCTGAATGGCATGGCCTAAGTTTTCTTCTAGGGTTTTTAAACACTGTTCCTTCTTCTATTAACTGACTTTCCCTGAAACATCAAATGCTTTTCTAATTGACATTGTATTAGAATGGCAGGATAAAGTTTATAATAAGAATAAAATGAAATAAATTTTGCATATGCCAACTTATTTATAAAACATATTAATCATCTAAATCATCAGTTATTTGTAGACTGGATAGTAAATATACCTTAGGAACAGAGAAAGAAACAACATATGTAGGAAATATCAGTAGACCTTGTTTTTATATGTACATTCTCTTGTACTGAAGTAAAATAAAATTCATAACACTCAATCTAAGTAACTTGTTTTATATAAATGTTATTTATTTCTTCATTATTTAACTCTCTTCTTTTGCTCTTGCTGCTTGTGAGACATAACTTATGCAGACCGTGAATTAAATCTATATAGGGCAATAATTTTTATTTAGGCTTAGATACAATTTCTAGCACCACAGACCATTCTAAATAAGTTCAAAATTCATCATGAGACCAGATAAGAGAGGTATTATTTAAAATTTGCATGTAGTTTTTTCCTAAATATTTTCAAGATGACAGACATTAACAAAATCATACATTTTTATTCTACCATCCTGTGATGCAGAGAAAATATACATATTTATGTGACTTTTTAAAAATAAGGGACATTATTTCAGTAGGGTTAAATATCCAGTTATGTAGATTATTACATTAAGGACACACATACATAGTAACAATTAACCCCTTCTCAGGGGTTGACTACTTTCCCTTATGATACGGGGCACTAGGAATGATTCAGTGAATTTCTTCCATAGACAGAAGTTAGCAGTAATACAAAACTTAAATGTCCTTTATATTTTAATAAAATATTGTATTCATAAAGAGGAATATATGAAAAACATAAATTACAAATGTAATATAATGAAAAGGCAGATTATCCCGATTGTTTTATATACACCATCCAAATTCTCTAAGAAACTATAAAATTATTTGCTTTATATACTCCTGGCCTCAAATAAAAGACAAAAGAAGTAAAGAAGAGCCTTGTTCCCTGTTGTGCTTTACACACTTAGTACATATGATTTGCTTTCCATCAGTGCCATCCAGGGTAAATAATACAGTCATCTTTCATGGATGTTTTCATAAAATTGCTAAGGAAAACTTAGACATAGCCAAAGAAAAAAAAACCCAAGCTGCCAGAAGGAAAACAACAATTATACTAATGGATGATTTTAATTATCACTACATCCACTGGAAGTCTAGAGAAGTAAACTAAGGAACAAATGTCTTCTTATTAAACAAACAGAGAATTTTTTTTCAAACAACCAGGAGCATTGAGAAAGCAGAATGAAAAGGCAATCTTTATATTCAATTCATTAAAGTGAAAACAGAGAAATCCTGAAGAGATGCTATCTAAAAGGTGATCATAAAAATTTAGTATCTGAAGGCTTTTAATTTTAAAAAATACATCAAATCAATGCACAGCCAACAATTCTTTAAATTTCAGAATAACAGGCATTAAATATCTATTGAAAATTCAATCTACAAAGGCTCTTCTGTGCCTTATTTCATTTACTTATGTTTATATTTCTTTCCTCATGGCTTTTTTACATTTGATTCCCAATATTTCTTCTCCAGTTTTCTCAAATGCTCTTTTCCTCTCCCCTTCCATCAAAGTCCATTATTATCTCTTATTTTCTATCTCAAAGTAGAATTTCCCTGAGAGCCATCATTAAAAGTCTTCATATATGTCATTATGTTCACCTAATCTCAAGCAAGGTAAGATTTTTTTTTTCTCCCTTGATCGTACTCACTTCAAGTTTTTCATTGACATATTTCATCTGCCATTAAAATAGCTCTCAGGTTCATTTACCACATTCATTTTAAAGATCATTATTTACACGGGAGACTATAAAATCAGTTTTCCTTGGAATAATTAAGACTGGAAGAGCTGTCTTCTTGTCAGAACTGGTTTAGGTAAAAATTGCCTTAAAGTATGGAAAATATACTAGACACAGTAATGTCTTTCTAAGTCATATAGTATATAATAAGACAATATTCATTATTTGGGCCATTGTTTAACATATTCTTCTCTACAAAAGAACACTCACTCAATAATACAATAAAGCCTTCGGTGTTGAGATGGAAGGGTCAGAAATGAACTAGATACTTTTAAAACATGAAATACTTAGTAGTAATGCCTCAGTTTCTTTCCTGAACAGGAGTAGATTTGTCAAACTCTTAAAAAGTAGGAAACATTTCTGCTGTTAGTCAATTTGAACTAGTTTTCTAAACAATAATAATTTTTAAATACTCAAGGTGATATGTAATCTGCATTGCTGAAATGGTACAGTAGGTCCCCTTGAGCCATTGTAGGAAAAACACAATTATACTAGATTCTGCCAATTTTTAATGATTTAATGAGAAAAAGATTGATCTCTATGAAAGGCAATCTTGAAATAATAGGATATTAATGAATATTAAAAGCTAAATAATACATTAAATCACCAAGTGGTTGTAGAAAGCTTTCTTTGTGTCTGATGTAGTTCTAAGTGCCATAAACATGCATAAGTATAATACTGGCCTTGCTATTGAGTACCTTATAGTCAGAAAACCAGAAGTAACTATTATCCAAAGCAATAACTGTTAAGTGTCATAAGAAAGTAAAAATCTCAGAGCCCCACAAATCTCAGAAAGAAAAAGGGTCATTTTAGGCTGTTCACATTTAATCAAGAATCAGGGGATATGCTGTTAGTTGGCTTTAATGGATTGGTAGCATTTCAACAAATGATGAAGGGAGAGGAGATAAAAAATTCCAGGCAGCAGAAATATAAATAGAGGTGAATGTACAGAAATAGAAACGCCAAAGACAGGATAGAAAAGTTCTGAGCAGACTTTGGCTAAAATGCCAGCCACATGTAGGTGAGTCAATGTAAGTGCTGACAAGTTGTCTGAGATCAAATTTTGGTTGATTTTAGGTGCAAAGTTAAGAACTTAGAACTTTATTTCTTAGGCAGATGAGAAGCATAAAGAGAATATGCAATATTTTATTTTAATCACAACCTCAACTGTTATGAGTTTTCTGGTAATACTTCAACTTGGGTATTTTAGTGTCTTTACTATAAAATGAAGCATGTGTCTAAAAATCACAAAGATAGTAAGCAGTATTTGTTCCAAATCCATAGTATTTATACAAAACAATACAGAATGGCTCCTATAATAATATGAGCAGGGTAGCATTTGTGGAAGATCAAATAGTGTTGTAGAATGTAGGGCAAAACAGTGAAGGAAATGACTCAAGTGAGGACATCATGAAATGATTATAAAAATAGTCCAGGTGAGTTGAAATAGAAACCAGGGGTAATTGTGGTAAGAACATAATGGAAAATAAATATTTCAAATGATACTACAGAAAATCTACTCAGCTTCTCTATGAATTATAAAGAGGATACCAGTATAACTTCAAGTGGCTAGTTTCTTCTGTGTTAAAGGTAATTTTTTTTAACAAAATCTCATTAAAAAGTTAACTTATTTAGGACCAAAAAAAATTTAATAGCAGATATTTAAATACTAAGAAATAGCTCAGTGATTCCAAATATAATTTTTAAATACTCAAAATGTTATAAGATATATTTATAATATTTAATCCATCTGCTTTATGTTTTTTCTTTCTATAATGTGGGTTAAAACAGGCTAGCTAGTAAAATTAGGGCCAAATAAGCGTGTTGTTATATGTTGTTATATGGCTTTAAATTATTTTTTAAATTGATATTTTCAATTCATTTATATTGGAAAGGAGGTTGTGTGCAAGATGGTAATTTAACCAAGGAGCTGGAGGAATTAAAAATAAATTTTGTTTTCAAATCAACGGAAAGCATCATTAATTATAAGTACGTTTTTGATCCCTGTCACTGTGGCATCAAATCACAGAATTATTAGAAGAAAATCAGTAAAAGGAACTGAAACTCCTATGACTTTTTTATTCCATTGTAAGCCATATCAAAGCTTTAGAACTAAGAGAAATGCTTCCAAGTTATTTATTCTAAGGTTAAATTAGAGGGCATTTAAAAATGTATATTTGATGTGTCCCTACAAATTGTAATCCTGGGACTAGAACTTCTCTCTCAGGGTAAGGATCAGGAGGAGCTTAGGCATCTAACTGACATCTTGGCCTCCAGCATCAAACAGTGAATGCAGTTCACTGCAAGCCAACAAAGACAAGGATCAGACTTGAGTAAAATGAGATGATGTAAGAAGGACCAAGAAAGAGAGGGGAGATGTCAGAAGACAGAATTTCTCCTCTAGGCACATTTGTAATTTTGCACCAATTTGTGAGTAATCCTTTATATGTTCAAAACAACATACTGGTTCTATTCAAATTAAGCAACATGCAAGTGTTGCTGCCAGGGATCTCTATCCTAAATAAAAGACTCCTAGTATACATACAGTAGTCACTTTTATTGCTTTCATGTAGAAATGTTTAGCTACCTCAGCTAGCTAAACATTCATATCTGCACTTAAATCAATAACCACATTTATGTCTTGGTATCAATAACATGGGAGTTGGTTGAAGAACAAATTTTGTCCAACTGTGGACAAAAAACCATTTGTGGTGCTTGAAAAATTAAATGTTCTTACGTAAAAGAAAAATTAAACATAGATCTTACACCTTTAACCAAAAAATCAACTAAAAATGGATCATGGATCTAAATATAAAACATAAAACTATAAAATTCCTATAAGATAATAAAGGAAAAAAATATATGATCTTGGATTTGGCAGTCACTTTTTAGATATAACATGAAAAGCACTATCCATAAAAGAAAAACTTGATGTTAGAGTCATTAAAATTAAAAACTTCTGTTCATCAAAAGACAATGTTAAGAGAATGAAAATGCAAGTCATACACTGGGGAATGTGTTTGCAACACATATTCTGATAAAGGACTTGTATCCAAAATACAAAGAACTCTTAAAATACAACAGTAGGAAAATAATAAAAAACCTAATTTTTAAAAACAGTTACAATATTTGAATAGATACTATACACACAAATATTACAGATGGCAAATAAGTAGATGAAAAGTGGCTCAATGTGATATGTCATTAGGGAATTGCAAATTAAAACAATGAGCTACTACTACACACCTATCAGAATGGCTAAAATCCAAAACAGTGGCAAAACCTGAGGGTAAGAAAATGGCGCAATGGGAACTCTCATTCTTGATGAAAATGCAAAATCGTACAGCCCTTTGGAAAACAGTCTGACAGTTTCTTGCAAAACTAAACATAGTCTTATCATATGATCCATAAATTGTACTTTATCCAAATGAGTTGAAAACTTATGTCCATACAAAAACCTGCACACAAATGTCTAGCAATCATAGTCATAATTACCAAAACTTGAGAGCAATCAAGATGTCCTTTAATAGATAAACAGACCTATAAGCTGTGGCTTGGAATTATTCAGCAATAAAAAGAAAGAAGCTATCAAGCCAAGAAATGACATGGAGGGAACTTAAATACATATTGCTAAGTGAAAGAAGCCAGTATAAAAAGGCTACATGCATGTGATTCCAAATATATGACATTCTGGGAAAGGCAAAACTATAAAGCCAGTTAAAAAAAAGTAAATAGCTCCCCAGGGTAAGGCAGGGAGTGAGGGAAGGAGAGATTAACAAGAGGAGCACAGGATACTTTTAGAGCTATAAAACTATTCTGTATGAAACTGTAATGGTAGATACATGGCATTGTACACTTTCCAAAAACTGTAGAATGTACAATACAAAGAGTAAGCCCTATAATAAACTATGGACTATAGGTAATAATAGTGTTTTAATATTGGTTAATCAGTTATAACAAATGTACCACACTAATTCAAAATATAACAGGGAAAACTGTGCAGGGAGAGTGGTGGGCATATGGGAACTCCCTGTTTCTGCAAAATGTTTCTGTAAACCTATACGTTTTCTAAAAAATAAAGTCTATTAATACTTTTTGATTAAAAAATTATGAACTAAACAGTTCCTGAGAAAAACAGAACTATGCTTAAGAACATTAAGGAAAAAATGTCTTTATAATGTTAATCGTGTCTAGTTCCACCAAAATTATCAAACTGTACTTGAATTAAAAGGATGATTTCAATGTGTACAAAGAAAGGGTATGTTATATTAATTATTGAAATATTTTAAGACTCTTTAGCTATTTTAGATGAATTTATAAAAATGAATGCACCAAATGGAACATGGAAATGTTGAGAACAATGACATTGAGTAAAAAAACAAGGTAAATGAGAACAGTCAAAAGGTATCACATGTAACCTTTTATAAAGGCAAAAAATAATAATCTTAACAAAATAAATCTACCCACTCTTGGCAACAATGTGGGATAGAGGACAGTATCACCCGAACTGATAAAGATTAAATTGTTCCAAACTTTTTGGAGGGCATATAATTCTGTATTGAAATTTTAAATGTGTAAACCACATGACCCAGCAATCTCATCTAGAAATTTATCCTCAGGAGATAACCAGTCATGGGCAAAAAAGATTTATGTACAAGAAGATACATTCAAGTCTTGTATAATTGGAAAAATTGGAAGTAACACACATGTCCATCAAAGAGGAAACTATTAAATAAATCATGGCCACACATTACAGTGGATTACTATGCAATCATCAAAATGGAGCTGCTATACATTTCTTTGACAAAAAACACCTTGATTACAAATCCAGTTTGTAAAGGAGGTTGTAAAATTACAATATGACATGATTTATATACAATTATATATAGGTTGTTGGCATATATACATTTGTATGTATTTCTCTGTTTTTTTTTGGGTGCAAAGATAGTTTGCTTTTACTTTTATACTTTACTTTTTAAGACTGTAGACCTAGAAAAAAAAATCATTAAAACAAGCAGGCAAACAAACAAGACACGGAGGCTTATATGTGGGGACCTCCATGAAGGAGACTCAAATGGTTTGGCTCTGTGTCTTCACCCAAATCTCATGTTAAATTGAGATTCCCATTGTTGGGGAGGGACCTGATGGGAGGTGATTTGGTCATGGGGGTGTATTTCCTTCTTGCTAGTCTTGTGATAAGGAGTGAGTTCTCACAAGATCTGATGCTTTAAAAGTGTGTGGCACTTCTCCCTTCACTCTATTTCCTGCTGCCATGTGAAGATGTGCTTGCTTCCTCTTCGTCTTCTGCTATGATTGTAAGTGTCCTGAGGCCTCCCAGCCATGCTTCCTACTAAGCCTGCAGAACCGTGAGTCAATTAAATCTCTTTTCTTCATAAGTTACCCAATCGCAGGGAGTTTTTTATTTATAGCAGTGTGAGAATGAACTAATACAGAGACATAGCCATGTGGATTACCCTACTTCATCAAATTATCAGCAGCAGCAGCAGCAGCATCAATGTTGTAGCCACAGTTCCTTGTAGTAGGATTTGGAATTACAAATATCATTACCCATTTCTGGAAACTTCATTAAGCAACACAGTCTTCCACTTACTACCCTTCTGTTATTTGTATAGTCCTAGAAATCTTTAACCATATGGCAGGTGTACACTCTCCTCCCTCCAATTATTTCTTCACCTACTTAGAAAACTTTAATGAGTTCTCATTGCTGTTACAGCAAAGATGAAATGTTTTAAGACCCTGCATGAGTGGCTGATAGACATCCTCTCCAAACTCACAGTAAGCCACATTCTTTGCTGCAATCCAGTCACAGTAGTCTTCCTTCAGTCCCTCATACTTGCTGGGCTCCCTCCTTCTACAAGCTCTTCACACAGTCTGTTCCTTCTTCCTTTTCCTCTTTCCCTTCCCCTGGTTAACTTTTGCTTACCCTCTACATCTTACCTCAGGCATAGTGTCCTCAGGAGAACCCTTTTTGACCTCCCTCACTAGTAGAAATCCCCCATTATGGAATCACATAACATCATGTATTACTTCTTTTTTGTTTTTGCTCTTATTATGGTTTCAATTTATGATAAATTTGATTAATATCTGTCTCCCCTACTTCAGAATAAACTCCAGTAGTACAAAGAGAATATCTAGTTTTGCTTACCATTGCACTACAAGGACACAGCCTGATACACAGAAGGAATTCAACAAATTATTCATTTAATGAATACATGAATCAATCAACCAACCAATCAATCAATCAATCTCGAAGCTAACAGAACTCTTAGATCCTCCATTATTGGACCCAGTTTAGCACAGGAGGCTGTGATGTTTACATTTTACATTACAACAAGAAATTATGTATATACAATCATGGACCTTATACAGAAGTATTTTCAAATACCAGCAAAATCAGAGTAAAAGGTATTTCCTCTTAGTACTAAACATTATGTTGGCCCCAACACACTTGAAATTAGAATTAATGCCACTATTGATTCAATTAACTAAATGTGTCATTGTTGAAAACCTCTAAGACAGCTATAGAAAAAATGACGATGGTGTTTCTTTTGCTGACTTTCAGTCTGATGATCGAGGCAGATGCCTTTTCAAATCTTTCCAGCTATTGAATGTATAAAATATAGCAAGTGACACTATAGAAACCATCACTCATCAAAGATATTCATGATTTGATATAATATTTAAAGCTTTTATTGTAGGTTGCTATCTTAAATGATGATAGGACAAAAAAAAAAAAAAAAAAAGAATCCAGAGTAAAAAAAAAAAACAAAAAATTTTTTCTTCAAAAAATCTTTTGGTTGCTTTATCAAGATGTCAAGAAGCTGAAGGCCTCTGACATGGATAGTCATGCCCTGCCAGTGAGATTAAGGATAAAATCAAGATTTGCACAGACAACATATAGAACCTCTTAAAGAGTTTCTTCAGTTTCTGGTTTATATTGGTCTTAAAAGTAAATTGGGATGGCCATGTTGGCTCACACCTGTAATCTCAGCACTTTGACAGGCTGAGGTGGGCAGATCACCTGAGGTCAGAACTTTGAGACCAGCATGGCCAACATGGTGAAACCCTGTCTCTACTAAAAATACAAAATTAGCCAGGCATGGTGGCACATGCCTGTAGTCCCAGCTACTTGGGAGGCTGAGGCAGGAGAACAGCTTAAACTCAAAGGGTAAAGGTTGCAGTGAGTCCAGACTGCACCACTGTACTCCAGCCCAGGCAACTGAGGAAGACTCCTTCTCAAAAAAAGGAAAAAAAAAAATCGAATTCTGCATAAGCCATATTCTGGAATTCAGCCAATTACCACTGAAACTCAATGACACTAATAGTTTGGGGTGAGATTACGTGGAGGACAACATTTGAGTGTATGAAGAACCCTTACAAATACGGATAAAATTAGCTATGCTTTAGATCCCCTGACTGTTGGAATTAGTCAGTAGCAGAAAGATAAATATGGATTTTGGCACCCAGAACTGGAACAAGTTTTTTGAGGAGAAAAGCTGTTATGTAAACTATAAGTAAAAAAGTAAGCCCAGAGACAACAAACAATAAGCCCTATTGATTCATCTTTGTCCAACAGTATTTTCAAAATCACTTGCCTCAGAGAAAGCAATCTCAATTCAGGTTATAGTTAAATATGAAGGGCAATGATGACATTTGAGAAAGGATTAAAGTTTCTATAATCATTAAGAAAATACACTTCCTAGAAATCTTACCTTTTGGCACATTTCAGTATCTGCAGTGAGCTGCTTCTGCCTTGATTTTACACTTGAATGGACTTCAGTGAGTCATCAGGATAGCCACTGCTCAGTTATTTCTGTCCTGTTTTGGCAGTTACATGTAAGCTGGTTGGCCACCAGCAACTCCACTCAAGTATTCATAGTAGCTGAATGCACACTGGTATAAGGAAGACGTGGAATGAGAAGGTTCCTTTCTGGTTAAGGGGAAAAAGTCAGAGTACTTACTAGGATGAAAGAGCTTTTACACTGGAATGAGAATGGATTAAAGAAGGAGAGAAATTCACTTGGCACAGTCTTCTGTAATTGATTGGACAGAGATTATTTAAACTCCTTTAACATGGTTTGTACTTCTAATTAGGTCATGTTTAGGGTTCTAGAAAACAATTCCCAAAGAAAAAAATATCTGCCTTCTACATAGAAGAGTTAATTGCCACTTCAATATACACTCCATTGTTCAAAACCAGCTAAGAGTATGTTCAAAAGAAAAAACCCATTCCATCCTGTCAGCAGGATTCACACATTTTATATGAAGGAGTTTGCAAATTACAGAGCACTTAACATGCCAGGTCTTCTGAATTTTGCTAAACTTATTTGATAACCACTTATAAAATAAAAGGGATTGGTGGAGCAAGGTGGCTCATGCCTGTAATCACAGCACTTTGGGAGGCCAAGGTGGGTGGATCTCCTGAGCCCAGGAGTTCATGAACAGCCTGGGCTACGTGGCAAAACCCTACCTTTACAAAAATTAGCCAGGCATGGTGGCACATGCTTGTAGACCCAGTGACCAGAGAGGCTGAGGTGGGAGAGTCAGCCAGGGGGGTTGTGGTTGCAGTGAGCCAAGATTGCACCATTGCACCCACAAGCCTGGGCAACGGAGAGACAGCCTGTCTCAAAAAATAAAAATTTAAAAAAGGCATAAGAAACTACCGTAATCGATGGACACAATTGCTTTCACTGGCATTTCTTTTCTGAGCACTTACAGTTTTGCTTTTTTCTAATAAACAATATCATACTTATTGGCTAGAATTTTACTGTAATTTACATAAATTCTTGACACAATTTTTGAATTAAAAAAGCTACATATTCAAATGCTGAAGAAAATAGAGATGAATGAGAACTAACATCTCCTGACATTGCAATTCTGTTTCTGTCATCTTAGATATCATGGTTGAGTTCTCTTTCACCTGCAAACTTCACATCAGTCTGGTTTTTTAAGCAAAAACTTTCCAAAAATCCAGTACTAGACTTCAACTTAAATCCCATAGGCCATAATTAAGTTACATTGCTTAGTCTAGTTAAAAGAAAAGTGCTAAAAGTATTTCTTTTCCAGCCTCAATTCCTAGAAGTGGCAAGGGAGAAGGAGGTAGAAATGAATGGTGAATTAGCCTAACAGTACTGGCCCCTATATTAGTCAGGGTTCTCCAAAGAAATAGAACCAACAGAAGATACTGTAAACTGACATATAGAAAGACATTTATTGCAAAGAATTGGCTCATATTATATGGAAGCCATGAAGCCCCACAATTTGCTGTCTGCAAGCTGAAAGGTGAGGAAAGGCAGTGGTGAAATTCAGACTGATCGCCTGAGAACCAGGGAGGTCAATGGTGTAAATCCAGGTCAAGTCTGATGGCCCAAGAACCAGGAGCACTAATGCTGGAGGACAGGAGATGGTGAATCTTCCAGTTCAAGCAGAGAAGGTGAATTTGCCCTTTCTCTTCCCCTTTGGTGGTAATCATGCAGTCAATTGATTGGATGATGCCTGCCTACTTTGGTGAGGGTAATCTGCTTTACCTGCTCAACCTATTCAAATGCTCATCTCTTATATTCTAATAGGTACTTCCAGGAATACTGTTTTATCAACTATCTGGGTATCACTTAGTCCAGTCAAGTTGACAAATAAAATTAGCCATTACAACCACAAAAATTGTATGTTTGAAACAAGTTATATAAGAACAGGGGCTTTTTCTATTGGTTTTATATCCCTGAGGTAGAGCACACTGCTTGGCACAGAGTAATGTCCAATAAGTGGCTGATGGATGAATGGATTGGTAAATGAATGGAATATAGGTAGTTGTTGAAAGTATATTATCAAAGGATATTGAAAGCATTGGAGGTTATTCCCAATTAAATATTAAATGAAAAAAGCAGAATGCAAACATATATATTATATGATCTCAATCCTAAAACATACACATAGAAATAGGTTTGAAAATAAATTCCAGGTTGTTAAAAGTGGTTCTCTCTAGTTAGTATTTTTATGAGTTACAACCCTGCTGCACGTCAGCATCTACATTGTAAAACAGATGAATCCCCAACTCAGGTCATGATGATAATAAAATGAAATGAATATATCTCATTTGTTAGGTATCCAAAAGAACATATTTTCTTCCCTTTCTTATTTTTTATTAAGGTTCTGGCCAGTTTTTAAATTTTGTGATCCAGCCTTGTTTTCTTTCTATCCTGATTCCCTCAATCTCTCCTCTGCATAACTTATAAAGCTTATGGTTACATTTTTCTGATCCTCTACTATAAAACAATATTGTCTATGAAATGGTAAAAATAAATTGGTGACCATCTTTATATTTCTGAGGAGCAATGCATCTGCTTTTTCTAATTGAAATAGCATTATTCCTTACTAGAAAATATTTTCATGCTATAATTATTCAGTATTTTAATAAGCACAGTGTGTCACTCACTCTATCAGACTAATATAATAAAGTTCTTACTATCCAGGGGGTGACATTCCAGAAAAAAACAAACAGATGTACCAAAAATTATTGGTAAATTAGGTAGATGCACCAGTGAACAGTGTGTCACTCACTCTATCAGACTAATGCAATACAGTCCTTACTCTCAACGGGCTCACATTCCAGAAAAAAACATACAGATGTACCAAAAATTAGTGGTAAATTAGGCAGATGCACTGGTAATGCTAAAGCTACACTGAAGGTGCAGGCACAAGCATGGAGAAAAGCTACAGGATCAACCTAAGGGCAGGAAGGATCAAGGCAGCTTTATTAAAGAGGAGGTAACAGAAGAGCAGGTCTGTATTTCAGGAACAGTTAAACTGAGTGGAAGCAAAGGGGTAAAGAATTAAAGAAGAAAAAGAGGATGTCTTCTGAAGAATTCCTTATTTCTATGTAAAGAAACTTTTTTTTCCCCCTTCAGTCTGTTTACTTACAAACCTACTTCAAAATCTAGAAAGTTTCTCATTTAAAAAATATTTCACTCTTTTAGAAAAGAAAGGTCTTAAAGCTGATAAGATGTCTTTCCAGGCAGAGATTTGTGTCTTAATTTACGCTTTTTCAAATCAGGCCATATTTCATAGACATTACTTTAATTCTTTTAAAAACCTGGGACACGATTACAAGTTGCACGCTTGCTGCAAAGAAATAATTCCACATTATCTTTCATTGCAACACAACTATAATTAACATCCCAGCTGTATCAATGGCTTTAGAAATTCATATGGTAGGTTTCAGCAGCTCACATAAAACATGGACACTTTTCTATTCAATAATATAGAATTATGCATCTGTGGCTAATATTTTTTCTTACAAATTTGCCATCTCTTTCACTACATTTACATTACATTTACAATGCTTATAGACTGAGACCCTCAAAAAAGGTCAACAGAGGCTGGGCGCCGTGGCTTACGCCTGTATTCCCGGCACTTTAGGAGGCTGAGGCAGGTGGATCACGAGGTCAGGAGCTCGAGACCAGCCTGACCAACATGGTGAAACTCTGTCTCTACTAAAAATACAAAATTAGCCAGGCATGGTGGCACATGCCTGTAGTCCCAGCTACTCAGGAGGCTGAGGCAGGAGAATCGCTTGAACCCGGGAGGCAGAGGTTGCAGTGAGCCAAGATCACACCACTGCACTCCAGCCTGGTGTCAGTGAGACTCTGTCTCAAAAAAAAGAGAGAAAAATGGTCAATAGAGTATTGGGATGACTAAGGGCTCCAGAGTGGGGCTGCCTGGGATCAAATCCCAGCTCTGCCACTCACTCGCTCTATGATTCTTGGTACCTAACTTGTTTATCCCGCATTTCCTCTTTGTAAATGTAGACTGTAAGAATACCTACCTCATAGTGTCATTATGCAGATAAAATGATTTAATATTTTAAAGCATTTATTCTGTATCTTGACCCATAGGAAGTATTATACAAGCTTAGTTGTTTTTAATTATTTTTTTAATCATCAGTGTATTCCAGGACTAACATGATTCCTGGCACTCAACAGACAGTAAATATGTCTTCCCCAAATAAATGAAAAATATCATTACCAGATTGTTTTTTCCCATCTTATTCTTGTATTTTTCTCAGACTCTCTTTCTTTTACTTTCCCATGCCACATGCCCTTCTAAAAAGATTAAGATAATGATCTCTTATTCTTTCTCCCTCTTTCATTCTCATTTCAGATGTCCAGTCAATACTCCAACATAGTATGAAACCTTGGATTAGACATTGTGGTGTAATATCTCAGATCTCACTCATCACATTAAAAGATCGGCTTAGTTCAAAACATGTAAATTTGTTTTTTTCCAAGTACTATTCTTTAGAATAGTATTCTTTAGAACAAAAAATAGTTTAGGCAACTACATAAGCAAGGTAAGGGAAGATTACAACCTTCTTGGCACAATTTTGGCAATCTCCAAAATCAGTTTATTATGTAGGCAATGGCCAATATTCTTTAAACTAGGTTACTTATAATTTTCTTAGATGACTGCACAGGTTTTTACTATACCCTAATAGGTAGACCCCAATTTAAAGTGAAGATTAATGCAAAAATGCATATAGATGTGCTTGTTGAATAGAAAGGACAATCAAGATGCAGAGGAGAGAACAGCGGGCAGACCTAAAGACTGCTAGCTCCCACCTTTTCTTCTGCAGTTTGCTTGCCTCTCTCTTGGCCTTCACAGAATCAGAGTTAGTGTCTTACTCTACAGTAAAGGAATGCTGGCTGAAGAGAATATTGTGGCTGGTTCGATCTTCGATGCAGACCACTTAAGCTTTCTCCGTATCACTAATAAGGCTGTTACATGTTCTTATCAATGTGTGTTCACTGGTGTAGCACTTTGAATTTTCTTCAAGATCTTTACCTTTTCATTCACAACTTGGCTGTTTGGTGCAAGAGACATAGCTTTTGGTCTGCCTTGGGTTTTGACATGCCTTCCTCACTAATCTTAATCATTTCTAGTTCTTGCTGAAAGTGAGAGACATGTGACTCATTTCACTTGAACACTTAAAGGCCACTGTAGGGAGGCTTGAGGTGAGGGAGAGAGATGTGGGGGGAGGCTGATTGGTGGAGCAGTCAGAACACATATAACATTAATCAATTAAGTTTGCCATCTTCTATGGGTGTGGTTCGTGCCCTCCCAAAAAAACAATTACAGGAGTAACATCAAAGATAACTGATCACAGATCATCATAACAGATATACTAATAATGAAAAAGTTTTAAATATTGTGAGAATTGCCAAAATGTGACACAGAGACATGAAGTGAGAGCATGCTGTCGGAAAATGATGCTAATAGATTGTTTGATACAAAGTTGTCACAAAACTTCAATTTATTTTAAAAAATACCTGCAAAGTGAAATAAAGTGCAGTAAAACAAGGTATGCCTATACTTTTAAAGTATTATGACATTCATTCACCTGAATTGTTTATGTTTTACATTAAGAGACCTCAATATTGGAAAGTTAAGCATTGTGTCAATTATTTCCATGAAGCAAAGGATATAAGACAATAAAGAGTCAGACAATGTGGCCAGTAGAGATGAGCAGGGGCAGCCTGCTGAGGAACACAAGGTGTATGCTGGGAGCAAGAGGTAAGAAACAAGGAAGACAGAACTCCAGGAAGTATCTGAGGCAAGGGATAAAGTGCTAGGAAATTCTACACAAAAGCGACCAAGATAGAAATCAAGGTAGCCTAGGAAAGTACACTACAAATGAAGGAAGATAAATTAGAAAGATAAGTAAGAAAATAAGCGGGTGAAGGAATAGGAGTAAAACAACAGTCAATGAGTCAGGAAACAAGTGCAATGTGAAGGCATCTAGAGATTGCTGTGAGATGTCTCTGTTCCTGGGTTCTCACTCGGTGAGCCAAAGACCTCTGGGCTTCCACAGTAGCCAAAGGCTAGTAATTATAGGATCTGTATCTTCAGATTCCAGGTTCTCTTGAGCTCCCCTGGATTACAGCAGTCTACGAGAAAACCTTTTATTGCCAAATCCAACTGAAAGCCAGAAGTAAGGGAGTACTTTGAAATAATCTACAAAAATTAGCTTCGTGGTGCGCAGAACCCGGTGGAGAGTCTACTGGGAAGGCAGAACAGAGGGTGAGTCTCACACAAGGTTTGTCAGTCATGACAACAATAGATTATTTAACAAAACCATATTGTTTGCCTGTCTTTACTTTAGGGGATTATACTTAATTCCCTCGGAGATTATACTTAATCTCTTTCTCACACCCCAGAAAACATCCTTTGCCTTCACAACTCAGCAAGGGTTGGAGGAAGTATTTTGTGTCTCTCTACTCCTCACTCATTAATTTTCTTCTATATCCTTTCCTCCCTACCTCTAAGGGAAGTGATTATGTGGTTGGAATGATTGAGACTGCAGAAATTGCTGCCACTGGTTGCAATTATTGTTTCTCTGAAACAAGACACAGATTTACCACTCATAACTCCCTCACACGCTGCATGATGGATGTACCAGAAAATAAAATCCAGGATTTTGTGGACCGTGCAGTGTTCTTTCCCTAACCCCCACAGGAAGCACACCAGAGTCAGGCCCCCAACCTTCATTCCTGAGGTTAAGACTGGAATTGTCTCTTCTCATGTTCTGTGGTGCTCTCTAGTTGGCTCATTTAGGATTGCATGGGGTGCAAAATGTTCCATGCAGCCAAACGGTAAATGTACTTAGATTTGTGAAAAGAATGTAGGGCTGCCACCCCTACTTCAGCCTTAAGACAAAATCATGCTCTCAACAGTTTCACCAGAGAGAAATGCACTTTGAACCTGTGGGGACTTCACATTTATAAAGTTTATTTTCTTTAGCCTTAATGACCCAAGTATCTACTGTTGATGTTTTCTACTGGGATGAAGACAAAGAAGAAACCTATGTGATTTTCACCTCACTCCAATAATACATGTGAGAAACACACAGTACTAATGCTGGCTATGTGCCAGGCAATGGGAATACAGAAATGAATGAAAAGTGATGCTTTTCACCAAGGACCTCACATTCTAATCAGGGATATAAAAACCGTACTAGGACTCAAAGGAGTAAAAGGAGCACCAACAGAGAAGTACTTAATTCTGACTGGAGGAAGTCAAAGATCACTTTTGTTTTGGGTCTTGAAGAATGTGTGTCAGGTTCTTAAATTGAAAAGGAGAGAAGGGCCTTCCTGGCAAAGAAAGTAACATGCAGAAGCAGCAAGCGGCAGGGAAAGATGAAGAATCTGTAAATCACTGGGTTGGTTGAGTACATGGAATGACTGAGAAAGACAGAGAAACAATCCTTGAGAAAAGACTTGTCTCCAACATTTGCAGGACTCAGTAAAAACATAAATGAGGCCCACACACCACTTGTTTAAGTATTTAAAAGGTATAAATCAAATGAAGCTACTGTTAAATAAAATATGCTCTAGCCTCCTCCATTTACAAATAAACAGTCTTAACAACATGGAGGCAACACTAGAATTTAGAATTCTTACATTCCTTAAGGCTTCATGGCAGTGCTCGGTAATGTGTGGAAAGACAGGTTCCATACTCTGGCCAGCCCCACTTCTCTTCCTCCCCTGGCTCCTTCTCTTAATGTGAGGGTTTTCTCTCACACATGATTGGACACTGCAGCCTGCAAAACTAAGCTCCATTCACACTTCCTGAGAAGTGCCATTTCTGGGCCATCCCTTAGGTGTAAGGGAAAGCACACTGGCAAACAGTCTACTCACGGAAGGGCAGAGCTATGGAGGAGGCCAGCACAGGCTCAGGAAGCAGGCTCAAGGCCATTTTTGGCAGGTAGAATTATGGGGTCCTGAGTGCCTCAAGCATAGCCTAAAAGAAGGCACAGCTGCAGGGTGGTCACCAGTCCTTGGTCCCAGATGTAACTTATGCTTGGGAAAAATCAGAACTAAAGAAGGGCCAGAATGGGTCCAGCTTATGGTGTCCAGGATACAAGTTCCTCTTGCTTGAGTCTAAACACTATTCCACTACAAAAGAAAGAAAAGAGAAAAGTCATAGAGGGATTTGCTCTTTACGTCTTCTGTTTATTATCTTGTAGGTAACATGGTTTCACTGAAGAAAACCACATGATTACACAGGCCTTGACGGAAGCAGTGTGGACTTGCTATCTTAAGGATCTGTAAGCTTGCTTGTACTATATTACGTCTTCTTCTTTCCCTTCCCCGCTCTTGTGAAGCTTTTCTTGAGCCCAAGCATTAGATAAAAAATCATTCCTTTCTCATAGTCTTTTTTTTTTTTTTTTTTTTTTTTTGAGACGGAGTCTTGCTCTGTCGCCCAGGCTGGAGTGCAGTGGCCGGATCTCAGCTCACTGCAAGCTCCGCCTCCCGGGTTCACGCCATTCTCCTGCCTCAGCCTCCTGAGTAGCTGGGACTACAGGCGCCCGCCACCTCGCCCAGCTAGTTTTTTGTATTTTTTAGTAGAGACGGGGTTTCACCATATTAGCGAGGATGGTCTCTATCTCCTGACCTTGTGATCCGCCCGTCTCGGCCTCCCAAAGTGCTGGGATTACAGGCTTGAGCCACCGCGCCCGGCCAATCATTCCTTTCTCTATTTTCCTAGGGAACACTTTTCATAATTCTGTTTGCCATACATAGGCAATTTTGCTGCACAGATATTTGCTTTCCTCCATAGACTGTGAAATGATGAGATCACCTGTATGTAAAGTTAACTCTTAGTAAACTGGGAATTCTCTTTGTTAAATGA
Source organism: Rhinopithecus roxellana (assembly GCF_007565055.1). Lineage (NCBI taxonomy): Eukaryota > Metazoa > Chordata > Mammalia > Primates > Cercopithecidae > Rhinopithecus > Rhinopithecus roxellana. The sequence continues at coordinate 123,986,252 of NC_044550.1, read as the reverse complement.
ATGTATCACCTATGATGATACATTATGATGGAATGATTATATTATTGAAATATGGTGCATGTTACTGACTAGAGCAATAATTAAAGATAAAAACCCAAGTTATGCCTATTTCTCCTTACAACTGAAAAAAGAATGAAACATTATTTCACATCTGAGTTATATTAGAGCACAGCTATTACATGAGTCCCAAGTCACATAAAGATTTGGGGGTTGTATTGGTTTCCTAAGGCTGCTGTTACCACAAATTTTCTGCAGTTATAAATTACAATAAACTTGGTGTCTTGAAACAACAAAAATGTATTATTGCATAGTTCTGGAGGTCAGAAGTCCAAAATTACTCTTAGTGGGCTAAAATCAAACTGCTGACAAGACTAGTTTCTTCCAAAGGCTCTACAGGAGAATCTGTTTCCTCTTCTTTGCTAAGTTCCAGAGGCCACTTATATTCCTTAGCTCATGACCCCATCTTTCATCTTCAAAGCCAGCTGCAGAGCATCTTCTAATCTCTCTCTGACTCTGAACTTCTTGTTTCTTACAAGGATCTGCTGTGATTACATTGGACCCACACAGATAATCCAGGATAATACCTCCATCTCAAGATCCTTAACTTGAACCATTTGCAAAGTTCCTTTTGCCATATAAAGTAACATACTATCAGGTTTCCTGGATTAGATCATGGACATCTTTGGGGGGTTATTATTAAATCTATTCAGGGGGCAATTGTTTTTATTCACAAGTAAATCAATACTTTATATGAATGTAAAAGTTAGTTACACTTTGAGCATGCAATGTAAATGAAAAATGACTAAATAAAATGAAATTGTGCAGAACTGTCCCTAACCTTGTGAAGCGAACACACCTTGGAATTAGAGTGCACCAAGTGATAGACTACAGCGATCTATTATTAGGATTTTGCATACAGAAGATTACCACTGTATATACTTGATCTTGGCCAAGGAAGCTCTTTTTATTTAATTTGGAAATTTTATACAAATCGTGGGATTAGTCCATGGAAACTAAAACCATTGCAGGTGTGTGTGTGTGTGTGTGTGTGTGTGTGTGTGTGGTTAAGCACACATGCACATATGTATGAAAGGGAGACAAGATGGCACTTCACAAACTTTCCATGTTACTTACAGCTTACTGTAAAATAACTTCCATTAGATGGCACACTGCAAACGATATCAGCTTTATAATTTGATTGAAACACCATATTAAACTAAGTAATGGATTTAAGTATTGTTGCCAAGCAAAATTACATTAATTTTTACATTAAAATTTGTATCTGAATCTATCCTATTGCGTGACCACCACATACACCATGGTAATCTAGTAATTGCACAGATCTGACTTATATTTTAAAATCACACTCAAAGCCTAAAACTTTTATTGGTTCACTTTGTAATTTCCCTAATATAGTGAGGTGTTCTTTTTTAAGTAAATAAAAAATATTATCATATTTTATATTTATCTTGTATATCAACACTGAATTTAGCATTTTCTTATAAAGATACACATTATCTAGCTTATACAGATATACATACTGACATAGCCATAGATATAGATCTGTTTTTTCCCTAAAGTGTCACACTTAAATATACAACTTACCAGTAATTGTGAGCCTCAAGATTAGCCTTAGGTAAACTGCAGAGAAATAAAATTTACCTCTTCTTTTACTGTTCTATGATGTGACACTTCATATACACCATCCTTCCTTATAAGACCCTCCTTTTTCTAATGGTTCCTAACAACGTTATCAAATTAAGCTACTCCAGATTCTACTCTCAGGTCACTTATACAGCCTATTCAAACACAACCAACCACAAAATACAGAAGTAAATCTATTGAATACCTTGACCAAATGGAGAATGAGTGCATGTTAAAATCAATATTGGCCAAGGTTAAGCCCAAAGTCGGTATTTTAATTATATATAATAAACTGCAAGGTCATAAGACAAAATCTGAGATGTTATCAAATAATTTTAATTATTAATTTCATATTAATATAATTTTATTATTTAAAATGTTGACAGTCAAATTTTTAAAGTTTGACATTATAGTACATAAATGATAATTTCTTACTACAGAGTTTCCACGATGCTTCTGTGGTCACCAAATTTCACATCTGCAATCATAAATACAGGTTCACTTTGCAGTGAATAAAGGCGATGCTTCTGTGGTCACCAAATTTCACATCTGCAATCATAAATACAGGTTCACTTTGCAATGAATAAAGAAAATATTTAGGGTGTACGTCAATTTGCTCTATCATGTTATTTTCCTCATATGTTTTATATGTTTTTATGTCTACATTGAAGATGATTCATCATGTATCTTTTTAGAATTTGGGGGGTTTTCCTCTTACAAAATGTTGAAGTGCAAAGTTCACATTATTTTTCACTCTTGTCTACCAAATGTGAAGACTCCCAAAGTGAAACCTTCCTTTGTTTAATTTTTTTAATTAGAATTATGAAGTCATGTAATCTATTATTCTACCATTTATTAAAATTAAAATGTCATAAACATTTGTGGATTCAAAAAGAATATAATGTCTACCTCAGATATCTAATTAATACACTCACTCTTAATAGCCCCATTAGATTTCAATATATTTTCAAATTTATTTATGTGGAAATTGTTAATATTTCTGTTAATAAAATTAGGAGCATTCACAATTATTGCTCATGCTAGTATTTAACTCATATACTAATGTATACTTCTATATATAAATTCCATGGAAGATTTTCACTCTAAGTTACATCTAAAATATTTGCCTACTTTTAAAAATGAATGCTTATCTCCAATTTACAAAACCTCTAGAACTAATATATGAACTCAGCAAAACTGTAAAATTAACACACAAAAATCAGTAGTATCTCTACACACAAATAAATAATCAGAAAGGAAAGTGAGAAAACAATTCCACTTAAAATAGCATCAAAAATAATAAAATACTTAGCAATAAAGATACACATAGATTGAAAGTGAAAGGATGAAAAAAGATATTCCATGCAAACAGGAACCAAAATTAAGCAGGAGTAGCTATACTTAAATCAAATTAAGTAGACTTTAAGTCAAAAAGTATAAAAAGAGACAATTATATTGTTTGGTTGTTTGTCCCCTCCAAATGTCATGTTGAAATGGGATTGCCAGTGCTGAAGGTGGGGCCTGGTGATTAGATCATAGAGGCAGATCCTTCATGAATGGCTTCATGTCATCCCCTTGGCAATGGCTGAGTTCTCACTCAGAGATCTGGCTGTTTAAAAGTGTGTGGTGCCTCCCCACTTCTCTCTTGCTCCTGTTCTCGCCATGTGATGCACTGGCTTTCCCTTCACCTTCTACCATGATTGGGAACTTCCTGAGGCCCTCACCAGGAGCAAACACTGGCACCATGCTTGTCCAGTCTACAGAACCACGAGCCAATTAAAACTATTTTTTTAATTACCCTGATCCACTTATTTCTCTATAGCAACTTAAGAATAGACTAATAGAGACAAAGAAAGTCATTATATAATGATAAAGGGATACATTCATCAAGAGAATATAATAAATTGCAAATATATCACTACCCCAAACAGGAGTACTCAGATACATAAAGCAAATAATATTAGTTTTACATGGAGGAATAGACTCTAATATAATAACATTTAGGAACTACAACACCCCACTCTCCACTCTCCACATTGGACAGATTACCTGGACAGAAAATCAATAAACATCAGATTTGAACTGCACTACAGACATGGCATCAACAGAATGAAGGACAACAACCATATGATCATCTCAATACATAGAGAAAATACATTTGAAAAAAAATAACACCCTTTATGAAAACAGCTCTCAACAAATTAGGTATAGAAGGAGCATACATCAATACAATAAAGGCCATATATGCCAAACCCATAGTTAAGATCATACTGAATGGGGAAAAGCTGAGAGCTTTTCTGTAAGAACTCAAACAAGACGGCCAGGCGCGGTAGCTCACACCTGTAATCTCAGTACTTTGGGAGACCCAGGCAGGCGGATTACCCGAGGTCCAGAGTTCAAGACCATCTTGGCCAACATGGTAAAAACACATCTCTACTAAAAATACATAAAATTACCTGGGCATGGTGGTGGGCGCCTGTAATTCCAGCTACCCAGAAGGCTGAGACAGAAGAATCGTTTGAACTCGGGAGGCGGAGGTTGCAGTGAGTTGAGATTGTGCCATTGCATGCCAGCCTGGGCAAAAAGAGTGAAACTCCATCTCAAAAAAAAAAAAAAAAAAAAAAAAAAAAAAACTCAAACAAGACAAGAATGTCCACTGCCACCACTATTATTGAATATAATACCAAAACTTCTAGCCAGAGCAATTAAACCTAAGAAAGAAAGGAAATCCAAATTGGAAAGAAAGAAAGTGAAGCTGTCCCTGTTTGCAGATGACATGATCTTATATGTAGAAAAATGTGATGACTCTACCAAAAAGCTCTTACAACTGATAAATATAATAATGTTCTAGAATACAAAGTCAACATACAAAAATCAGTAATGTTTCTATACACCAACAACAAATTAACTGGCAAAAAAATCCAAGAAAGCAATCCATTTTATAACAGCTATTAAAAATAAAATAAAATACCTAGAATACCTCTGAATAAATTAAACCAAGGAGATAAAACATCTCATCTCTGCAAGAAAACCTATAAAACGCTGATTAAAAAAATTTTTTTTAAAGACACCAAAAAATGAAAAGACATCCCATGCTCATAGATTGGAAGGATTAATATTGTTAAAATGATCATACTACGCAAAGCAATCTACAGATTCAATGCAATTCCTATCAAAATAGCGATGTTATTCTTCACAGAAATAGCAAAAACAATTTTAAAATCTGTATAAAATCACAAAAGACCCCAAATAGCCAAAGCAATCTAAAACGAAAAGAACAAAGCTAGAGGCATCACACCTGACTTGAAAATATACTACAGACCTACAGTAACCAAAACAGCATGGTACTGGCATAGAAACTGACACATAGACAAATGGAACAGAATAGAGAACTCATAAAAAAATCACATATTTACAGCCAAGTGATTTTCAACAGTGGCAAGAATGTACAATGGGGAAAGGACAGTCTGTCTCTTTAATGAATAGTGCTGGGAAAACTGAATAACCATGAACACCATAATAAAACTGGACCCCTACCTCTCACCACATTAAAAAACCAATTCTAAACAGATTAAAGACTTAAATGTAAGACCTGAACCATGAAGCTACTGGAAAAAAAACACACACACAAAGAAAATGCTTCAGGACATTGGTCTGGGCAAAAATTGTATGAACAGTATCTCAAAAGCACAGGCAGCAAAATCAAAAATAGACAAATTATATCAAACTAAAAAGCTTTGCATAGCAAAGGAAACAACCAACAGAATGAAGATATTACTTGCAGAATGGAAGAAAATATTTGCAAACTTCTTTCAACAAGGAACTAATATCCAGAATATAAATGAAATTCAACTCAACAGCAAATAACAAATAAATATCTAAATAGAGTTTTCTCAAAAGAAGACATATAAATGGCCAAGCAAGTATATTAAAAAAATGCTCAAATGCTAATCATCAGGGAAATGCAAATCAAAACTACAATGAGATATCTTCTCAGCCCTGTTCAATGGCTATTATCAAAAAGACAAAAAAAAAAATAATGTTGAGGAGGATAAAGGGAAAAGAGAACTCTTATACATTGTTGGTGGGAATGTAAAGTGGTACATTTGTATAGAAAACAGTAGTGAGGTTCTGCAAAAAACTACAAGTACAACTACCATATGATCCAGCAATCCTACTGCTGGATGTGTATTCATTATGCCTGAGACTTCCACATTCCCACGTTTATTGGAGCACTATTCACAATAATCAAAATATGGAGTCAACCTAAGTGTCTATTGACAGATAAATGCTTTTTAAAAATGTGGTATATACAATTAACCCATAAAAAAATGAAATCCTGCTATTTGCAGCACAATGGATAAGTCTGGAAAACATTATGTTAAGTGAAATCAGGCACAGAAAGACAAATACCACATGTCTTAATTCATATGTGGAAGCTAAAAAGATTGCTCTCATATAAGTAGAGAGTTGAATAGTGGTTCCTAGAAGTGGGGAAGGGTGTGTATGGGAGAAGGAACTGTGAGAGGTTGGTTAATGAATGCATAACTATAACTAGATAGGAGGAACACATTCTAGTTACAGTGTTCTACAGCATGGTAAGCTGACTATAGTTAACTACAATTTCTTGTATGTTTTCAAATAGCTAGAAGAGTGGATTATGAAAGTTCTCACCACAAAAAAAGGATAAATATTTGAGATAATGGATATGCTAATTACCCCAATTTTATCATTATACATTCTATACATGTGTCAAAATGTCACAGGGTACCCGCATAAATATGTATCATGTGTCAATTAAAAACAATAGCAATAAAATTTTAAATATATAATAGATGAGAAGATGATATACCAAAAAAAAGAAAATACATAGGAATAAGCTTAACCAAGGAGGTAAAAGACTTATACACTTAAAAACTACAAAACTGAAGAAAAACACACACAAAAATGGAAAAACATGTTCATGGATTGGAAAACACAATACTGTTAAAATGTCAGTACTATCAAAAGTGTTATGTATACACTTTAAAGCAATGACTTTCAAAACCCTAATGACATTTTATTCAGAAAAATTTTAAAAGTTCAGCCTAAAATTCAGATGGAATCTCGTGGGACCTAAATAGCCAAAATAAATTTTAGATCTCATATTTCCCAACTTCAAAATCTATTACAGATCTACAGGAATTAAAACAGTGTGATGCTGGCATAAATATGGACATATAGACCAAGGAAATAGAATGAAAAGCCTAGAAATAAACCCTCATTTACACAGTAAAATGATTTTTGACAAAAGTGCCAACACTATTCAATGGGGAATGAAAAGTGTTTGTAACAAATGATGCTTGGAAAACTGTATATCTATACGTAAAATAAAGAATTTGGACCTTTACCTTATGTCACATATAAAAATTATCTCAAAATGGATCAAAGAACTAAACTTTAGAACTCTTACAATAAAATTGGAAAAGTTTCATGGCACTGGATTTAATAATGATTTCATGGAGATGGCAACAAAAGCATATGCAACAACAGAAAAATAGATAAGCCACATTATTAAATCAAAGTTAAATACTTCTTTCTGTGCATCACATAATAAACAGAATGAAAAGACAACCCACAGAATGAGGGAATTATCTTCAAATCATGTAGCTGAACAGGGGTTGCTATCCAAAATTTATATAAAGGACTCCTACAACTAAACAACTTTAAATAAAAAAACTTGATTAAACAATGTGCATAGTACTTGAATAGACATTTCTTCAAAGAAAATGTATGAATGATTGATAAGCACATGAAAAGAAGCTCAGCATCAGTAATCACTAGAAAAATGCAAATCAAAATGATGAAGTACCACCTCACACCCACTTAAGTAGTTACTACTTAAAAAAAAAAAAAAAAAAAAAAAAAAACAGTTGATTTGTGAAGAATGTGGAGAAATTGGAACTCTTGTGCGCTGTTGTTGGGAAAGTAAAATGGCTCGGTGGCTATGGAAAACAGGATGTTGATTTTTCAAGACATTGAAAATAGAACCAAAATATGATATAACAATTCCACTTCTGGGTATATACTCCCAAAATTGAAAGCAGGATCTCTAAGAGATATTTCTACACCCATGTTTAGAGATGCCATATTCACAATAAGCAAGAGGTAGAAGCAACTGAGCTTCTACCATTCACAGATAAATGAATAAAATGTGGCATGTACACAAAAATGAATATTATTCAGCCTTAAAAAAGGAAAAAAAATAAGGAGCTCAATCAACTTTATAGGAAAGCATCTAATAATCTAATTTTAAAATGGGCAAAAGATCCGAAAGACATTTCCCAAAAGACATACAAATGGAAAACAGGTATATGAAAAGGTAGTCATTATTAACAATCATCAGAGAAATTCAAATCAAAACTACAATGAGATATCCTCTCATGCCCATTAAAACGGCAAATCCAAAAGACACGCAATAACAAATGCTAGTAAGGGTACAAAGAAAAGAGAACTCTCATACACTGTTGGTGGGAATGTAAGTCAGTATAACCACTAGAGAGAACAGTTTGGAAGTTCCTCAAAAACCTAAAAATTGAGCTAACATATGATCCAGCAATCCCGCTGCTAGCTACATACCCCCCAAAAAGAAATCAGTATATCAAAGAGATATCTGAACTCCTTTGTTTAATGCAGCACTATTCATAATAGCCAAGATTTGGAAGCAACCTAAATGTCCATCAACAGATGAATGAAAACAGTAAATGTGAGGCAAAAGAAAGAAATAAAGGGCATTCAAATACAAAGAGAGGAAGTCAAATTATCTTTGTTTGCAGATGACATGATCCTACATCTAGAAAATCCCATCGTCTCAGCCCAAAATCTTCTTAAGCCGATAAGCAACCTCAGCAAGTCTCAGGATACAAAATAAGTGCGCAAAAATCACTAGCATTCCTATACACTGACAGTCAAACTAAGAGCAAAATCATGAACAAATTCTCATTCACAATTGCCACAAAAATAATAAAATACCTAGAACTACAGCTAACTAGGGAGGTGAAAGAGCTCTACAATGAGAACTACAAACCACTGCTCAAAGAAATCAGAGATGACACAAACAAATAAAAAAAAAAGTTCAATGCTCATAGATACAAAGAACTACCTTTGTTAAAATATCCATACTGTCCAAAGCCATTTATACATTCAACGCTATTCCCATTAAACTATCACTGACTTTCTTACAGAACTAGGAAAAATACGTTAAAATTCATATTGAATCAAAAATGAGCCTGAACGGCCAAGGAATCCTAAGCAAAAAGAACAAAGCTGGAGGCATCAAACTACCTGACTTCAAACTATACTACAAGGCTACAGTAACCAAAACAGCATGGCACTGGTACAAGAACAGACATATAGAAGAATGAAACAGGATAAAGAACCCAGAAATAAGACCACATACCTATAAGTATTTGATCTTTGACAAACCTGACAAAAACAAGCAATGTGGAAAGGATTCCCTATTCAATAAATGGCGCTGAGATAACTGGCTAGTCATACACAGAAGATTGAAACTGGACTCCTTCCTTACACCATATACAAAAATTAACTCAAAATGGATCAAATACTTAAATGTAAAACCCAAAACTATAAAAATCCTGGAAGACGGCCTAAGCAATGTCATTCAGGACATAGACACAGGCAAAGATTTTATGATGAAGATGCCAAAAGCAATTGCAACAAAAGCAAAAATTGACAAATGGAATTGAATTAAACTTAAGAGGTGCATGGCAAAAGAAACTTATCACTTGAGTAAAGAGCCTACAGATTGGGAGAAAATTTTTGCAAACTATGCATTTAACAAAGGTCTAATATTCATCATCTATAAAGAACTTAAGCAAATTTATAAAAAAAAACATAAAAACGTGGGCAAAGAACATGAACAGACGCTGCAAAAGAAGACATACTAGACAACAATCATATTTTTTAAAGTTCAACGTCACTGATCATTAGAGAAATGCAAATCAAAACCACAATGGAATTGTCCCAGCAATCCCATTTCTGGGTATATGCCCAAAGGAATATAAATTGTTCTGTTATAAAGACAGATGCACATGTATGTTCACTGCAGTACTATTTACAACAGCAAAAAGATGGAATCAACCTAAATGTTCATCAATGATAGACTGGATAAAGAAAATGTGGTACATATATACCATGGAATATTATGCAGCTATAAAAAAGAATGAGATCATGTCCTTTGCAGGGACATGAATGGAGCTGGAGGTCATCATACTTAGCAAACTATACAGGAACAGAACACCGAATACCAGATGTCCTCACCTATAAGCGGAAGCTGAGTGATGAAAACACATGCACATGTAGAGGAAAACAACACACAGGGGCCTTCTAGAGGGTGGAAGGTTGGAGGAGGAAGAGGATCAGGAAAAACTGCTAATGAGTGCTAGGTTTAATACCTGGGTGATGAAATAATCCGCACAACAAACCCCCATGACACTAGTTTACCTATGTAACAAAACTGCACTTGTACACCTGAACTTAAAATAAGAGCAAAAATAAATAAATAGAACTTCAACTCCCCGCCAAAAAAAAGAAAAGAAAATGTGGTACATATATACAATAGAGTAATATTCAGCCATAAAAATGAATGAAATCCTGTCATTTGCAACCAATGGATGGAAATGGAGGACATTATGACAAGTGAAATAAGCCAGGCCCAGAAAGACAAATTTCACAAGTTCTTACTTATTTGTGGAGGCTAAAAATTAAAACAATTGAACTCACAGTGATAGAGAACAGAATGATGGTTACTAGAGGCTGGGAAAGGTGGTGAGGATGTTATGAAGAAGTAAGGATGGTTAATGGCTACAAAAATATGGTTAGCATGAGTAAGATCTAGTATTTGACAGCATAACAGAGTGATTGCAGTCAATAATTTATGTGTACATTTTAAAATAAACAGCATAATTGGGTTGTTTGTAACATAAAGACAAGATAAATGCTTGAGGTGATGGAAATCCCATTTACCCTGATTGATTATTACACATTGCACACCTGTATCAAAATATCTCATGTACATCATAAATACACACATCTGAAAACAGGAACAAAATTCTGATACATAGTAAGACAGAGTTGTAGGACTATGCTATGGGAAATAACTTCGTCACAGAAAGATAAATACTGTATGATTCCAGTATGATTCTATTCATCTACAAAGAGTAGTTAAATTCATAGAGACACTAAGCAGAATGGTGGTTGCCAGGAGCTGGGGGTGGGGATGTGGAATGGGGAACAGTTGTTTAATGATTATGGAGTTTAAGTTTTGCAAGATGTAAAGAGTTCTGGAGATTGGCTCACAACAATATAAATGCACTTAACATTACTGAACTATATGCTTAAAAATAGTTCAGATGGTAAATTTTATGTGTATTTTACCAAAATTAAATTATTTCAAAAATACATTTGGCACTTGAACAACACAGGTTTGAACTATGCAGGTCCACTTACATGTGTATTTTTTTTTCAATAAAAGTTATACCAATTGGTTTTGATTTGCATTTCCCTGATCATTAGTGATGTTGAGCATTTTTTCATGTTTGTTGGCCATGTGTGTATCTCTTTTTGAGAATTGTCTGTTCATGTCCTTAGCCTACTTTTTGATGGGATTGTTTGTTTTTATTCCTGCTGATTTTTTTGAATTCCTTGTAGATTCTGGGTATTAGTTCTTTGTCAGATGTATAGATTGCGGAGATTGTCTCCAAATCTGTGGGTTGTCTGTTATTCTGCTAATTGTTTATTTTGCAGTGCAGAAGTATTTTAGTTTAATTAAGTCCCATCTATTTATTACTGTTTTTGTTGCATATGCTTTGGGTTACTGGTCATGAAGTCTTTGCCTAAGCCAATGTCTAGAATGGTTTTTCTGATGTTGTCTTCTAGAACTTTATGGTTTCAGTTCTTAGATTTAAGACCTTGATCCATCTTGAGTTGATTTTTTTATAAGGTGAGAGATGAGGATCCAGTTTCATTCTCCTACATGTGGCTTGTCAATTATCAAAGCACCATTTGTTGAATAGGGTGTTCTTCCCCGACTGCCTTTATGTTTTTGTCTGCTTTGTCGAAGATCAGTTGGCTGTAAGTATTTCACCTTATTTCTAGGTTCTCTATTTTGTTTCATTGGTCTATGTGCCTATTTTTATATTAATACCAGTACTAGGCTATTTTGGTGACTATGGCTTTATAGGATAGTTTAAAGTCAGGTAATGTGATGCCTCCAGATTTGTTCTTTTTGCTTAGTCTTGCTTTGGGTATGCGGGCTGTTTTTTTTGGTTCCATGTGAATTTTAGGATTGTTTTTTCCTAGTTCTGTGAAGCATAACACGATACCACCTTACTCCTGCAATAATGGCTATAATCAAAAATTCAAAAAATAACAGATGTTGGCATGGTGAACAGGAGTTAATGTGGTAAAATTGGCATTGATAATAAAACAATAAGTGTTGATGTGGTGAAAAGGGTACACTTTTACACTGCTGGTGGGAATGTAAGCTAGTACAACCACTATGGAAAACAGCATGGATTCCTCAAAGAACTAAAAGTAGAAATACCATTTGATCTAGAAATCCCATGACTAGGTATCGACCAGAGGAAAAGAAGTCATTATGCAAAAAAGATACTTGCACATGACTCAGCCATAAAAAGGAACGAAATAATGGCATTTGCAGTAACCTGGATGGAACTAGAGACCATTATTCTAAGTGAAGTAACTGTATGTTCTCACTCATAAGTGGGAGCTAAGCTATGAAGATATAAGGCATAAGAATGATACAATGGACTTTGAGATTCAGGGGAAAGAGTGGGAGGGGGTGAGGGATAAAAGACTACACATTGGGTACACTGTACAATGCCTGGGTGATGGGTGCACCAAAATCTCAGAAATCACCACTAAAGAACTTATTAATATAATCAAATACTACCTGTTCCCCAAAAAACTATTGAAATTTCAAAGAAGAGTTATATCAATTGTGCCCACCTCTTCTGTCTCCCATTCTACTTCCTCCACCTCTTCCAACTCTGTTACCCAAGACAGCAAGACTAACCCCTTCTCTTCCTCCTCCTCTGCAGCCCACTCAATGTGAAAATGATGAGGGTGAAGATCTTTATGATAATCGACTTTCACTTAATAAATAGTCAATATTTTCTCTTTCTTATGATTTTCTTAGAGGCATTTTCTCTTCTCTAGGCTAATTTATTATAATGACATAACATATATAATATATAAAAAATACATATAACATAAAAATTATGTGTTACTCAACTGCTCATATTATCAGTAAGACTTCCAGTCAACAGTGGGCTATTTGTGGTTAAGTTCTGGGGGAGTCAAAAAGTTGAGTCGAAGTTTTTGACTGCATGGGGATTGGCACCCCTCACCCTTATATTTTTAAAAGGTCAACTGTAATCAATGAATACTCAAATTAATACCAATGTCATTGTTAGTATCTCTGTTATAATGAGTAGACATAAAGTTAATCCACGTGATTCCATACGAGTTCAGATTTGCCAGAAATGACACCGAGTAGCCATTCAACAAATCAATCTTAAATTTGAGCCTAAGCTAAAGTCAAACATAAGACTTGGTCCAAATTTTAAGTCCTATATGAAATTTCAGTACAAGCCTAAAAGAAGAATCTTAGAGTCTTGCCAATTATCAGAATTTCAGAAACAGTAGCGGACAGGTAGAGGACAAACTTTTGGTCAAAGTGGCCTTCTTTGCATTTCTTCAAACCTCACAGATCTTATTATTTAGACGTATGCTCTGCTCATTAACTCATAAAACTAGGTCTATAAGTTTTTACTTTACCATAAACACTGAATAAGTCTCTCCTTTCCTTTAAGTTGATACGCAAGAAAGGACATTAAGAATGTTGATGAAGATAGAGTTAGTCCTCTAAGTCAGCATATCATGACACTCATATCTTATAAGTTTTACACAGTGATGTACATGGTCTTCTGTAAAACAAGGCATTAAATAAATATTAAATAACATATTATTGACCATATTTTTCTATATTAATAAAACACAAATTCAGCTTGTGGGTTAAGATTTAAACTGTCATTACATAGTTTCACCTATCATTGAGTCAGATTATCCATAATTTAAAGTCAAAACTTAGTTAAAAGGTGTACGTGTGCTTGAAGAAGACTTTGAATGTATCCAAATCACCTTGATTTCCCTGCCAATATTCATGAGCATCTAAAGGTTAGAGGCCCTATTAGTCTGATTCACTCATAAAAGTACCATAAAAAAGATGCTTAATAAGTGCTTTTTGATCATGCCAATGATGATCTGGAGCTAAAAATAGCAAGGTGAGATAATCCCAAATGGTAGATAGAACTTCCCCTCTAGGTTGAATAAGGAGAAGAGTAAAAATGATGAAATTGACTTACATGCAGAGAACAGTCTAGTTTCATCATAATTTGTCTTGAACACTGCAATATAAATTTTATTATAAACTACAGTTCTGTACAGCTGAAAAAACATCTATTTTTACTAAACGTCAAAAATATCACCAAATGATATTCATGAGATAAACCTAACTATATCAAATTGTCAGAGAAGACATGGACAAAGAAATACTTTCTTCCCAGCCTACAAAGCAAGAATAATCATCACCACTATATCATATGAGACGTGCTGACACTAAATCTCAAATCCTGCAGGAAATGGTAATACCACAAAATGTGGGAAAGTTGCAATACTGTGACAATAGCAGAGCTGTACTCCTTGCACATGTCAGCATTGATTGTAGAGAGTACAGTTCTGTGGCCTTATAGGAGTGTGGTATTTTTAGAAGCATTATAACAGCAAACTGCAGTTCTGCTGGCTCTTCAAAAGTAGGATCAGGTTTCAGTAATAAATACATATTGCACAGACATTGACTGTCTTTTGAAATATGCACTTGTAAAAAGTCCAAAGGGTATTGTTCTTTATTTCTTTCTGAGTTTAAGCTTTCTTTGAGACATACTATGGTTTTATGTTGGGATTTGGAAGCTCAAAGAAGACAAGTACTCAAATCCCACTTCTATGAATTGTGAAGCTGGGCTAGTTACTTGATTTTTAGAACCTGTATTTCCTTGCCTGTATAGAATGACATAGTAGCAACTCCCCTTAACTGAGATGATGGATGTGAAAGTTTCTAGTGCTTGCAACCTAGAGTATGCAACCTAGATCCCTCGCAGGTATGGTTCACAATAGGGTTTGCACACCTATAAGAATCTAATGCAGCCACTGATCTGACAGGAGGTAGAGCTCAGGCAGTAATGCAAGTGGTAGGGGGAGCAGCTGTAAATACAGACAAAATGAAGCTTCACCTCCTGCTGTGCAGCCTGCTTTCTAAATGGCCACGGACAGGTACAGGTCTGGGGCCTGGGGTCTGGGGACTACTGCACTATAGAGTACGTGTTTGCTCCAAGAACTATTCAAGGAAAGTGATTTTTTTTTTTTTCTTTTAATTCTATCACATTAAACAGATACTTGCAATTTTGTTTCTTCTTAAAATCAGGTCAGAAAACTTTAAAACAACTTCAACTTTTTCATGTTTTTTTCTTCTCATTAACATAAAAATTCTGGACAAACACACAGGTACACAAAGCACAAAACAATAAGTTGATTAACATCTAAGAAAAAAAAAAATCAGGTCAAATCTTGGTTATCCTAACCTGTTAGGGAAATATCTGCACCAGAATTCATTAGTTGCATACTTAGTATCTTCACCACTTTACTAACAGAACCACCTTCTTAGTATGCAGGAATGGCCTCATCACACATTTCTGGCCCATGCAATGGAAATATAAATTGTTAGGAGTTTTGAGAAAGCTTCTCAAAAGAAAAGAAAAAACTAATGAACTCAACTGATATGACCCCATCTTGTCCTTTGCCGTCCTCTCACAGCTTAAAATTCAAGCCTGGTAGTTGAACTTCAGCAGTCAATTTGCCAAAATAAGTATCACACTCTAAGAATGGCTAACAAAGCTAAAAGGAGCTTGGCTTCTAGGGACACTAGGACCTCAATAACTTCCCTATGCTGCCTTCATCTGGACCCTTTCACATGAACAAAAAATAACCCCTTAATTTGTTTAAGCCACAGTTTCTCAGGTTCTTAACTTAGCTAGATTGCCAGATTATGAATTGTGATTGATCGTGCATAACATAAAGATACCATGCCAAAACCTAAATGAATCAGTTTATATAAAAATGGAAAATTAATAAACATGGAATTAATAGCCCCTTTTGTAGATCACAAGTGAAATTAGTGAAATGAGTGTTATTGATTTATAAGTACCTTGACCATAAGTAGCAAATATTGAGCCCATTACTCTAATATTCATATATGTATACATTATGTTAATATGTATATATGTATGCACATTCATATATATGTAGATATAGGTAGACAGAAAGTGTGTGTGTGTGCATGCATGTGTGTGTGTATGAGGGTTTTGTATATACTCACTGGCACATACACATATAAACATATACACATATACACAAAAGACAATAATTACGTTGGTAAATAAGAGTTCATACTTAAAGTACAAAATTTTAAGCAGAGGAACCAAGTCTTAAAGAGATTACTGGAGACAGGGCACACCCAAGATGGCCGAATAGGAACAGCTCCAGCCTCCAGCTCCCAGTGTGAGCGACACAGAAGACGGGTGATTTCTGCATTTTCAACTGAGGTACCGGGTTCTTCTCATTGGGGCGTGTCGGAGAGTTGGCGCTGGTCCGCGAGTGCAGCCCGACCAGCGAGAGCTGAAACAGGGCGAGGCATTGCTTCACCTGGGAAGCGCAAAGGGGAAGCGAATTCCTTTTCCTACCCAAAGGAAATTGAGACACACAACACCTGGAAAATTGGGTAACTCCCACCCTAATGTTGTGTTTTACCAAGGGTCTTGGCAAATGGCACATCAAGAGATTATATCCCACACCTGACCAAGAGGGTCCCATGCCCACATAGCCTCCCTCATTGCTAGTACAGCAGTATGACATCTAACTGCAAGGCAGCAGCAAAGCTGGGGGAGGGGCACCCACCATTGCTGAGGCTTAAGTAGGTAAACAAAGACACTGGGAAGCTCAAATTGGGTGGAGCCCACCACAGCTCAAGGAGGCCGGCCTGCCTCTGTAGACTCCTCCTCTGGGGACAGGGCATAGCTAAACCAAAAGCAGCAGAAACATCAGCAGAGGTAAATGCCCCTGCCTGACAGCTTTGAAGAGAGCAGTGGATCCCCCAGCATGGAGGTTGAGATCTGAGAATGGACAGATGTCCTGCTCAAGTGGGTCCCTGACCCTTGAATAGCCTAACTGGGAGACATCCCCGACTAGGTGCAGACCGACACCTCACACCTCACATGGTGGGGTACACCCCTGTGACGAAGCTTCCAGAGCAAGAATCAGACAGCAACACGTGCTGTTCAGCAATATTCTATCTTCTGCAGCTTCTGCTGCTGATACCCAGGCAAACAGGGTCTGAAGGGGACCTCAAACAGACTCCAACAGACCTACAGCTAAGGGTCCTGACTGTTAGAAGGAAAACTAACAAACAGAAAGGATGCTCTACCAAAACCCCATCAGTATGTCACCATCATCAAAGACCAAAGGCAGATAAAACCACAAAGATGGGGAAAAAGCAGTGCAGTAAAGCTGGAAATTCAAAAAATCAGAGTGCATCTCCCCCTCCAAAGGAACACAGCTCACTGCCAGTGACGGAACAAAGCTGGATGGAGAACGACTTTGATGAGTTGAGAGAAAAGGGCTTCAGTCAATCAAACTTCTCAGAGCTAAAGGAGGAACTACATAAGCAGTGCAAAGAAACTAAAAACCATGAAAAAAGAATGGATGAATGGATAACTAGAATAATCAATGCAGAGAAGACCTTAAAAGAACTGATAGAGATGAAAACCATAACACAAGAACTACGTGACAAATGCACAAGCTTCAGTAACTGACTCGATCAACTACAAGAAAGAGTATCAGCAATTGAGGATCAAATGAATGAAATGAAGCAAGAAGAGAAGTGTAGAGAAAAAAGAGGAAAAAGAAATGAACAAAGCCTCCAAGAAATATGGGATTATGTGAAAAGAAAAAATCTACATCTGATTGGTGTGACTGAAAGTGACGGGGAAAATGGAACCAAGTTGGAAAACACTCTGCAGGATATCATCCAGGAGAACTTCCCCAACCTAGTAAGGCAGGCCAACATTCAAATTTAGGAAATACAGAGAATGCCACAAAGATACTCCTCGAGAAGAACAACTCCAAGACACATAATTGTCAGATTCACCAAAGTTGCAATGAAGGAAAAAATGTTAAAGGCAGCCAGAGAGAAAGGTCAGATTACACACAAAGGGAAGCCCACCAGACTAACAGCAGATGTCTCAGCAGAAACTTTACAAGCCAGAAGAGAGTGAGGGCCAATATTCAACATTCTTAAAGCAAAGAATTTTCAACCCAGAATTTCATATCCAGCCAAACTACATTTCATCAGTGAAGGAGAAATAAAATCCTTTACAGACAAGCAAATGCTTAGAGATTTTGTCACCACTGGGCCTGCCCTACAAGAGATCCTGAAGGAAGCATTAAACATGGAAAGGAACAACAGGTACCAGCCATTGCAAAAACATGCCAAAATGTAAAGTCCATCAATGCTAGGAAGAAACTGCATCAAGTAGCGAGCAAAATAACCAGCTAATATCATAATGACAGGATCAAGTTCACACATAACAATATTAACCTTAAATGTAAATGGACTAAATGGTCCAATTAAAAGACACAGACTGGCAAATTGGATAAAGAGTCAAGACCCATCAGTCTGCTGTATATAGGAGACCAAACTCACATGCAGAGACACAGATAGGCTCAAAATAAAGGGATAGAGGAAGATCTACCAAGCAAATGGAAAACAAAAAAAGCAGGGGTTGCAATCCTTGTCTCTGATAAAACAGACTTTAAACCATCAAAGATCAAAAGAGACAAAGAAGGCCATTACATAATGGTAAAGGGATCAATTCATCAGGAAGGGCCAACTATCCTAAATATATATGCACCCAATACAGGAGCACCTAGATTCACAAAGCAAGTCCTCAGAGACTTACAAAGAGACTTAGACTCCCATACAATAATAATGGGAGAATTTAACACCCCACTGTCAACATTAGATCAACGAGACAGAAAGTTAACAAGGATATCCAGGAATTGAACTCAACTCTGCACCAAGCGGACCTAATAGAAATCTACAGAACTCTCCATCTGAAATCAACAGAATAATACATTCTTCTCAGCACCACATCGCACTTATTCCAAAATTGACCACATAGTTGGAAGTAAAGCACTCCTCAGCTAATGGAAAAGAACAGAAATTATAACGAAGTATCTCTCAGACCACAGTGCAATCAAACTAGAACTCAGGACTAAGAAACTCAATCAAAACCGCTCAACTACATAGAAACTCAACAACCTGCTCCTGAATGACTACTGGCTACACAACAAAATGGAGGCAGAAATAAAGATGTTCTTTGAAACCAATGAGAACAAAGATACAACATACCAGAATCTCTGGGACACATTGAAAGCAGTGTGTAGAGGGAAATTTATAGCACTAAATGCCAACAAGAGAAAGCAGGAAAGATCTAAAATTGACATCCTAACATAACAATTAAAAGAACTAGAGAAGCAAGAGCAAACACATTCAAAAGCTAGCAGAAGGCAAGAAATAACTAAGATCAGAGCAGAACTGAAGGAGACAGACATACAAAAAACTCTCCAAAAAATCAATGAATCCAGGAGCTGTTTTTTTGAAATGATCAACAAAATTGATAGACCACTAGCAAGACTAATAAAGAAGAAAAGAGAGAAGAATCAAATAGACGCAAAAAAAAAAAAAATGATAAAGGGGATATCACCACCGACCCCACAGAAATTCAAACTACCATCAGAGAATACTATAAACCCTTCTACGCAAATAAACTAGAAAACCTAGAAGAAATGGATAATTTCCTGCACACTTACACTCTCCCAAGACTAAACCAGGAAGAAGTTGAATCCCTGAATAGACCAACAGCAGTCTCTGAAATTGAGGCAATAATTAATAGCCCACCAACCAAAAAAAGTCCAGGACCAGATGGATTCACAGCGGAATTCTACCAGAAGTACAAGGAGGAGTTGGTACTATTCCTTCTGAAACTATTCCAATCAATACAACAAGAGGGAATCCTCCCTAACTCATTTTATGAGGCCAGCATCATCCTGATACCAAAGCCTGGCAGAGACAAAACAAAAAAAAGAGAATTCTAGACCAATATCACTGATGAACTTCGATGCAAAAATCCTCAATAAAATACAGGCAAAAGAAATCCAGCAGCACATCAAAAAGCTTATCCACCATGATCAAGTGGGCTTCATCCCGGGGATACAAGGCTGGTTCAACACATGCAAATCAATAAACCTAATCCAGCATAAAAACAGAACCAAAGACAAAAACCACATGATTATCTCCATAGATGCAGAAAAAGGCCTCTGACAAAAAAACTCTCAATAAATTCAGTATTGATGGAACACATATCAAAATAATAAGAGCTATTTATGACAAACCCACAGCCAATATCATACTGAATGGGGAAAACCTGGAAGCATTCCCCTTGAAAACTGGCACAAGACAGGGATGCCCTCTCTCACCACTCCTATTCAACATGATGTTGGAAGTTCTGGCTAGGGCAATCAGGCAAGAGAAAGAAATAACGGGTATTCAGTTAGGAAAAGAGGAAGTCAAATTGTCCCTGTTTGCAGATGACATAATTGTATATTTAGAAAACCCCACTGTCTCAGCCAAAAATCTCCTTAAGCTGATAAGCAACTTCAGCAAAGTCTCAGGATACAAAATCAATGTGCAAAAGTCACAAGCATTGTTATACACCAGTATAAGAACAGACAGCCAAATCATGAATGAACTCCCATTCACAATGGCTTCAAAGAGAATAAAATATCTAGGAATCCAACGTACAAGGGATGTGAAGGACCTCTTCAAGGAGAACTACAAACCACTGCTCAGTGAAATAAAAGAAGACACAAACAAATGGAAGAACATACCATGCTCATGGATAGGAAGAATCAATATCGTGAAAATGGCCATACTGCCCAAGGTAATTTATAGATTCAATGCCATTCCCATCAAGCTACCAATAACTTTCTTCACAGAATTGGAAAAAACTGCTTTAAAGTTCCTATGGAACCAAAAAAGACCCCGCATTGCCAAGACAATCCTAAGCCAAAAGAACAAAGCTGGAGGCATCACGTTACCTGACTTCAAACTATACTACAAGGCTACAGTAACCAAAACAGCATGGTACTGGTACCAAAACAGAGAGATAGACCAATGGAACAGAACAGAGCCCTCAGAAATAATACCACACATCTATAGCCATCTGATCTTTGACAAACCTGACAAAAACAAGAAATGGGGAAAGGATTCCCTATTGGTGCTGGCAAAATTGACTAGCCATAAGTAGAAAGCTGAAACTGGATCCTTTCCTTACTCCTTATATGAAAAGTAATTCAAGATGGATTAGAGACTTAAATGTTATACCTAAAACCATAAAAACCCTAGAAGAAAGCCTAGGCAATACCATTCAGCACATAGGCATGGGCAAGGACTTCATGTCTAAAACACCAAAAGCAACAAGCAACGGTAACAAAAGCCAAAATTGACAAATGGGATCTAATTAAACTAAAGAGCTTCTGCACAGCAAAAGAAACTACCATCAGAGTGAACAGACAACCTACAGAATGAGAGAAAATTTTTGCAATCTACTCATCTGACAAAGGGCTAATATCCAGAACCTATAAAGAACTCAATCAAATTTATAAAAAAAAAAAAAAAAAAAACACCCCATCAAAAAGTGGGCAAAGGTTATGAACAGACACTTCTCAAAAGAAGACATTCATACAGCCAACAGACCCATGAAAAAATGCTCATCATCACTCGCCATCAGAGAAATGCAAATCAAAACCACAATGAGATACCATCTCACACCAGTTAGAATGGCAATCATTAAAAAATCAGGAAACAACAGGTGCTGGAGAGGATGTGGAGAAATAGGAACACTTTTACACTGTTGGTGGGACTGCAAACTAGTTCAAAAGTTGTGGAAAACAGTGTGGCGATTCCTCAAGTATCTAGAACTAGAAATACCATTTGAACCAGCCATCCCACTACTGAGGATATACCCAAAGGATTATAAGTCATGCTGCTGTAAAGACACATGCACATGTATGTCTATTGCGACACTATTCACAATAGCAAAGACTTGGAATCAACCCAAATGTGCATCAGTGACAGACCGGATTAAGAAAATGTGGCATATATACACCATGGAATACTATGCAGCCATAAAAAATGATGAGTTCGTGTCCTTTGTAGGGACATGGGTGCAGCTGGAAACCATTATTCTCAGCAAACTATTGCAAGAACAGACAATCAAATACTGCATGTTCTCACTCATAGGTGGGAACTGAACCATGAGATCACTTGGACACAGGAAGGGGATCATCACACACTGGGTCCTATTGTGAGGTGAGGGAGAGGGCAGGGATATCATTAGGAGATATACCTAATGTAAATGACGATTTAATGGGTGCAGCACACCAACATGGCACAAGTATACATATGTAACAAACCTGAACGTTGTGCACATGTACCCTAGAACTTAAAGTATAATTTAAAAAGAAAAAAAGAGATTACTGGAATGTCACCTGCAGTTGGCAATAGTATTTCATTTGAATAATTTGAATAATTTTTCTGTTATTTTTCTTTCAGCATTCCTGAATTACTTATCTTTTGTAAAAATGAGATTATGTCTTCTTCTTACAAAAAGTGAAGTAATTCTTTAGAAAGAAGAAGTTAGGATTTCTTGTTGCTAATGTGTTGAAACTAAAATATACTGGCCAATGTTCTTAATATGTGAGAAAACATGACAAGAATTTTGAACTGTTGTTTCAAGTAAAATTTATTACAATTATAATACCAAAAAAATTGAATTTTTTGTGGTTACAAAGCAGTTGTACCATAATGAATTACAGATTAATTTCCTTTAAAAAAATAACAAATTAAACATACTATTCTTTTGGTCACATCCTTCATTTTTTAATGCAATAGACTCACTGCACAGCCATGTTCCTGTAGGAAAATCTTTGATAGAGAATTGAAATATATATCCTTAGATTCAGAGAATAAAAGTCAGAAATTACTCTGTAAAGGAGTCATGAGAAAATCTTTAAAAAGCTGTATGTCAAGTAAATAGCTGGAATGTATATAGCTCAAGGCCTTTAAAGAGTTTAAATCTTTTTATCTGTTTTCCTTATTGCCTAAAAGTTAGTTCTTCGAAGTAACTTTAATAAGTCAACTATTTCAGTCCACTAAATCAGGGATGCAAGGAATGATGCCCAGTTGTCTGAAAAGTTCATGTGTCCTCTTTAACCCTTGCTACCTTTGGTTCTGAAATGATTAGATTCTGTATGCCACTTCTCACCAGAAATAAAACAAACAAGCAAAACTGAAGCATAAACACCAACGATGATGTATAAGGAAAAGTGACTTATTCTGAGTCACACAGTGATAACTAATTTATTCATGAGGCATCCACTGTGGATCAACTGTATTCTAGCTGTTGAGGACACAGAGTTGATGAAGGGGATACTAGAAGGGTTTTCACTTGATGACCATTATAGCAGCCTTTCAACTCTATCATTTTAGGTCACTTAGGTCTATCACAGAATTAAATATCCAGAACGAACTCTCAAAGACATCTAGTACAAACTCATTTCACAGCTGATTTCACTGGGGAGCAAAAGAGCAAGGCTGTTGTGTGGAGGGTAATCATTTAAACTGACTCCTGCAGAATGAGCCAAGTATGTGAAGAGCTAGGTACAGCATACCCCATGTGGAAGAAACAGCACTTACTGAGCACTCCATTGAGGAAAGAGCACATGTGGTTCCAGGATGATTGATGCATATTGATTCCAAAGAAGACAAGGGTGAGTTGAAGTCATACAATAGGCCCAGCCAGATCATCCAGACCCCTGGAGTACATCGTTTAAAAGGCTGGATTTAGTTTTCAGTCAGTAAAACAAAAGAGTGAAGAGATTTGATGATAAAACCTTCAAGAATGCCTTCATATGTCTGGTGGATAGGAGAAGGAAAAGTAACCCACAACCAAGTTTGGGGACTATGAAGATAAACATGACAGAGCTACATCACAGAAGCCAGGGGAGGAGAGTTTCAGGAGGGGCTAGGGGGCTGATCGACACTGCTGTACATTACAGGCATATGTGGAGGTCATTCCTTTTATCCATTAGGCGAGAACAGTTTCAATCAAGAAAGCAGTGAAAGGCAGAAGTCTGACTGTGGGGGAGTGAAAAGTAACTGATTAATGAAAGAATTCAGGCAACTAGATTTTGGAAGTGAAGGGAGTAAGTGAAATAGCAGAGGAAAGAGATCATTCAGATGGAAGTAATGCTGAAAAAAAAAAATTGTTGAGATGTGGAAAGTTTAATTTAAATGTAGGTAAAGGCAAATGAACCAGTGGAATAACTGGAGACAAAGGATGAAAGCAAGATCCCAGAGGCAGAAAAGGGTGAGATCTAACTCAGAGGAGGAAGAGTTATCCTGGGTAAAGATTCAAGGAAAGAAGAGATCAATGGCCCTTTATAAAGGATTAGAAAAAGCTAGGACAGTTCCCAAATCCTGCTGGTCCCCCAGCAAAATTCAGGGTATCCAATAAAGCAAGAGTGAGCATAGGGCATGGGGACTTGAGAAAGTAAAAATGAGAGAACATATTCTTTTAAATATCACAGTCTCCCTTGTAAGATGAAAAAGAACAATCAAGTCATAATAAGAGTACAACTAAGGTTGAAGAGCATTAATCACACAACAGAAGAAAAGGGCCCAAACTTAAGTGGGAGTATGTTTTCCTCCCTCCAATTCCAATGGGGATAAACATTATACCAAACATCTACAATAAAGGATATTGAAGTAAAAGATATTCTTTTCTAGATAAGCCAAATCTATCACATTTTCAAGTGGTTTCTCAAACAACTTTGGATTTCCCTCCACTATTCTTTAATTCATTTTTTTCTGTGATAAAAAGAGACCTTAGTACTAGTAAGAAACTAGATTGTCTACTATTAACATCAGCTCTGCTATTTGTAGTACATTTTCAAACTCTGTGACTGACATTGTAATTGCTTGGTTCTGTTCACACCAATTTGCATTATTTCATTACTAGAAGAAAACTGGTCTAAAGTGTTTTCAGAGCACAGTTACTTTCTGATAAGTTTCTAGAAAGTTTCATCAAATTCTAAAACAGTAGTTTGTATTGCCTACCCAACAAAAACTGTTGAGTGCTTGAATCAGAGACAAGATACTTAAAAACCTTTCTAAGTATAAAATTTCATCTACTTTCTCAATGCTGCAACAAGACCAAACTTTTAGGTCAAAAGTATGATATTCCTGTCTCCTAGTTACTACCTATTTTAGCATGCAGTTACTATGCTCAGACTGGAGAGAAAACAGAATAAAGAAAAACAGAAACAAAAAGCAGATGTTAGCCAGGCATGATGGCTCATGCCTGTAATCCCAATACTTTGGGAGGTTGAGGTGGGTGGATCACCTGAGGTCAGGAGTTCGAGGCCAGCCTGGTCAACATGGTGAAACCCTGTCTTACTAAAAATACAAAAATTAGCCAGGCATGGTGATGCGCACCTGTAGACTCAGCTACTCAGGAGGCCGAGGCAGGAGAATCACTTGAACCTGGAAGGTGGAGGTTGCAGTAAGCCGAGATCACACCACTGCACTCTAGCCTGGGGGACAGAATGAGATTCTGTTTCAAAAAAAAAAAGAAAAATATCTTTTAGCACTTTCAATTGCAAGCTCAATCAATCTCATGGGAATTCACTAAACTAAATGGTATTTTATTTCAATGAATAAATTTCATAATTTAATTTTTTTTTTTTTTAGTTTGAGAGTCTGTCATCTAGGCTGGAGTATAGTGGTGTAATCATGGCTCACTGCAGCCTTGAACTCCTGGGCTCAAGCAATCCCTCTGCCTCAGTCTTCCAAGTAGCTAGGACCACAGATGCACACTACCATGATGGCTAATTTTGTGTGTGTGTGTGTGTGTGTGTGTGTGTGTGTGTGTGTGTGTGTGTGTAGAGATGGGGTCTCACTATGTTGTCTAGGCTGTACTCAAACTCCTGACCTCAAGTGATCCTCCCAACTCAGCCTCCCAAAGTGTCGGGATTACAGGCATGAATCACCATGCCCAGCCAATTTTTTTAAATCTTGAGTTTCTTAAGATGTAGTTGGGTATGATAAGTAAATGCTGTAGGCATAGGGGTACAGAGGGGTTTCTTTCAGTACTTTTCCTCTGTTCACCATATCAGAAGACCTGAATCCTTTAGAACTCTCTGGAGTTTTCATCATTGTTTTTAAGTATATTTCCCTGATGTGCATCTTCTTACAGCTGTCACTTACTCACTGTCAAAGACAAAGGAGTATACAGGCCACAAGTCTGTGAACATATGGCTCGGGGAATTGAGAAAGTACAATTGAGAGGACATATCACAGACTCCCTCACAAGATGAAAAAGAACAATGAAGTCATAGTAAGGGTACAACTAAGGTTAAAGAGCATTATCACACAACATGGCCCCTGAAGTTAGATTTGGGTTTAAGTCACCTTTGTACAAGTCACTTTACCTCTCTGAACCTTGGTCTCCTCATCTATAAATGAAAATGAAAATACTACTTATATTATAGTTGTACCAAAGATTAAATGAGTTAACACATATAGAATGTTCAACACAGGACATAGGACATACTAAGTCTTAAACAAACAGCAGCAGCTACTATTCTATTTAGGTTGCTTCTCTTATACTCATTCCTTAATACTTTCTCTAAGCCTCAGAATACAATTCCTCCAGAAACTACCACATTATTATGGCATCAAATAAATGGATTCTATTTTTCATAGTGCCAAGAGCAATATAGCCCTCCCAAAATAATTTTACACAGAGCCATAAAGTTTGACAAACTGAAATATTTGATGAAGCATGTTAATCCAATAATAATCTCCTTAATTAATTCAAGCTTTTATATTATTTTTAAAATCCTAAACTTTAGACTGAAAGTCAATATTCAGAAGCAAAAACTGAATTCACAAAGGTAAAATGGACGTGGCATTTGAATGATTATAGAGCAAAAAAATATAGCTGGAGAACAACAACCCAATAAAGGACGATTCAGGGATTTACATATCAGACTTCTTAGATTTTAGTCATGCAGTTAATTTGACTATTCATTTTAGTATCTTTGAATTTAAGGCTTTCAATCTCAAATGTTTACTTTCTCTTTTCAGCACATACATTTGCTAAACAGAGTAATATAAACAATAATCTATTAATGCAAATGTTCCAAGAAGCTACTTCTTCTTGGCACTAGAGTTCTTAATATAATATCAATATTTAACTACTCTTTAATTGAAATTAATTGTCATTAGACATTTAAATATATTAGAAGAAATAAAAGTACATGATCCAACACTTTAAGAATGAAAACAACATAGAGAAAGAAGTCTAGGATAGTGCCCCCATAAACTGCTACATGAATTTAGGCAAACCTCTTAAGTCTCAGAAGCCAACTTACCCTGAAGCTAATAAAACTTGAGCTTCAAGTCTCCTTCCTAGGTCCTGGGTGGGGCCCTAGAAACGGATTTACATTTAGATTTTTAGAAAATTTGCAAATGTATTTAACTAAAAGGGATTATCATTGCTATCACTTTCCACATTGACTGTCCCACCTCCCCTCATATCAGCTGGCATTGAAGTGTTTCTGAGCACTTCAGGAATCTGGCTAACGAGAAGCTGAATTAGGAATACCTTTTTGGAATATCTGGAAATGATTTTAAGTAATTCCATTATGTGAGCCATCCAGAGTACAAATGACTTCCAAGAACATTCATACTGCTCACTGACGCAACTTAAGCCTTATAACAAAGGATGAACCAAAGATTATATCATGATATAAATATGCCCCCTTGGCACCCAGCACTAGGAGCATGTGATCAGTGGAAGAGAAACAAGGTTGGAAATGAATGGAACCAGAGGCTAGTCTGTGGGAAACTTATTTATCGAACATTTCAGTGTAAAACTGAAAATGAAAAATTCATCAATACATGATCAAAACTGAAGATATATCTTGTCAAGCATATAATCAACAACACATCATATCCCAATTATAAATGCATTTTTGCAGGGAGTGTAAGTTGAGCAAAATAGAATTTGTCAAAATTACTCTGCTGGTCACAAACCTCTAACAGTACTGTAAAAAGTGCATATATCTATGTATAAAGTCACATGTTTTATGCATCTCAATAATAAAAAAAGATATTTCAATCAATCATACTAGAGGAATGGCTAGATTATCTACTTTTTCTCTAGAAAATATTAATAAATCATTTTAAATATAGGAAGTAGGGACTTTATGCTAGTTTACTAGGGCTACCATTAAAAATAAAAATAAAAAACAGATTAAGTGGCTTAAACACCAAAAAATTATTTTCTCACAGTTTTGGAAGCTAGAAGTCCAAAACCAAGATGTCAGGAGGTTTGGCTGCTCCTGAGGCCCTTCCCTTTGGCTTTGCAATTGGCCACCTTCTCACTCTATCTTCAAATGGCCTTTCTTCTGTAAACATTTTTGGTGTCTTTTTGTATGTCCTAATTTCCTCTTAATGACCCAGTCAGATGGGATCAGGCCCACTCTAAAGGACTCATTTCAACTTGATTATCTCTGAAAGGTCCCATCTCCAAACAGTCATCTTCTGAAGTGTGGGGATTAGGACTTCAACACATGAATTTTGAGAGAACACGATTCAGCCCATGACAGGTACTAAGAGTATATAGCCAAAAAAGGTAATGTAAAGGGTAAAAAAGACATGTGTTAGGTGATTAATATTCAAAAAATATATATATGTTTTTACAGTGTTTGTAATATTTCTGGCATTTTTCATTATTTTAAATTTGCAATTTATTTTCTCATGTGAAATATATAATCACCTTTG
The DNA here is from genome assembly GCF_007565055.1 of Rhinopithecus roxellana. Classification (NCBI taxonomy): domain Eukaryota; kingdom Metazoa; phylum Chordata; class Mammalia; order Primates; family Cercopithecidae; genus Rhinopithecus; species Rhinopithecus roxellana. The sequence continues at coordinate 123,957,445 of NC_044550.1, read as the reverse complement.
TATTTAATTTGGTATTGATGATCCGTTGCATTCTTTAAACGGAGCTCTCTGATATTATGTTGGATTTAGTGCCTACAAAACCGGGACCCAACCCATTTCTTAGATTCAATGGCTTTATAGAGTATCAGAGTTCAACTGCTTAATCTCTAAAACCAAAATCATTTTATTTTATATTTTATTGACATTGAAAAACATGTAGACTCCATTTCAATACAAAATATCTGTATTTTGAAAAGAAATAGTCATATCTAATTGTCATCTATCGCAACCAGCTTTTTAAGGTCAAGAAGGGTGTTGTTGTTGTTGTTGTTGTTGTTTCTGACATTCAACTGTCTTTAAAGTCCAGACATTAAATTCCTTGCTGTGTTCTTATACTATTTTTATGTCTTGTTTCTATCTATGTACATAAGGGCCATATGTAAGAAGTTCTGACAATACCAACAGGGAAAATTTTGCCTAGTGGTATCAACAATATCTCTGTGAACTTGACCTGCCAAGAGAACAACTAAATAAGACATTTTATATTTCTATATTAAAGTCTATTCATTTCCTAATGGGACAATAACTACATAAACCCTGTATAGAGCTTTCCCCAAACATCAGCATGCTCTTGGGTATGATCCAAGTTTTGCCTCAGGGCTAAAGAGAGAGAATTTAGAAAGGCAAGTAAGGTGAACGACCTGTAGAAATGGCCTACTTGACAAATAATCAGGAAAATAATGAGATAGAAAAATTAAGTAATTAATTTCTGAAATCTTCATGTTTTGAACGTCAAGAAATCCCCTAACTTATTCATTCAGGATTCTATCATTTTACATTTAATATTATGTTTAAAGTCACAGAAAGGTAATGAAGCTTGTCAAGTAATCTCACTTTGAACATTCCTTGAAATACTGACAAGAATTTAGGTCAGACTTTCAGGAGCTAAATGCCTCTCTTGTTTCATATAATAATCACAGTTCACCTTCATTAGAAATATTTGAAGTAAAATACTCTGGGTTTCTTAGGACAAAGCTACTTTAAAAGCTTAAAGAAATTACAGATCAAAATAGATAACTGCAATTTAATGTTTTAAAATTTAAAATTCATGAAGTTTCTTAATTTAGATCTGAATTTCTACTTTCAGTGATCTAATATTCATGGCCAAACATACCAGCTTTTGTTCCAACCAATGACTGACAACACCCTTACATGCTTACATGGTCTTAGGTTAAAAAAAAAAGGTCACTTGCAAAATGTGCTCTTATTAAGGGACAAAGCTTTGATCAGCCAGTTTTTTTTTGTTTGTTTTTGTGAAACAGAGTCTCACTCAGTTGCCAAGCTGGAGTGTAGTGGCACAATCTCAACTCACTGCAACCTTGGTCTCCTGGATTCAAGGGATTCTCCTGCCTCAGCCTCCCAAGTAGCTGGGACTACAGGCATGAGCTGCCACACCCAGCTAATTTTTGTATTTTTAGTAGAGACGGGGTTTCACCATGTTGGCCAGAATGGTCTCAATCTATTGAGCTCGTGATGAGCTCGTGATCTGCCCGCCTCGGCCTCCCAAAGCGCTGGGATTACAGGCGTAAGTCACTGCACCTGGTCCAGCCAGGCTTTAGAATCACAGAAGAACAGAGAAAGGCATAGCCAGATTTAATGTCACTCTTCTAGTTCTCTACTATTTTCTTCTCTGGAACTCTATTCGAATAGTTCCAAATACCAAGAAAATTGTGTTATCCACTTTTATCTTAATCCAAGATAATGACTACAAAGTATCTTAATGGTGGTCAATGTTAATTTTTGAATCAATCATCTGCTAGCTATGAGTATTTTGAGGGCCTTCCCCTGTTTCTCAAAAAAACAAGCAATAATACAGTTTTGTCTATCTTGAAGCAAGTCCATGAGCCACAGTTCTAAATAGTTTTAGTTTTAGGGAACTAACAGGAGGAGAAGAAAAGAGTGCCTATGCTAGAAGACTGACATCATATTTTGGCAGCTCTATTTCCTTTGAGATCAACACATTTTTCATTTCTTTGTAAAGTCAAAATTAATAGAAAAATGTAAAATGTCCCATTCAGATTGGGACACTTCTTTCATCATAATATCCTGGACACAGGATATTTTTTCCTCTTCCCACAGTGGGGCAGCATCCAAAAACAAGGAGGTGAATATATGGTGAATATCAGTTCTGAGTTTATGGTGGAAGAGGGACCAATCTTTGGCAGTTCATGTGGCATCCAGGGTATATAAAGAATAACTTTCAAGGGTTAAATACAACTCAGACCATCATCCCCCAAAGCATAATATCATGCATTGAAAAACATGACTCTTCTCTTTTGATATGCTTTGGCTCTGTGTCCCCACCCAAATCTTATCTTGAATTGTACTCCCGTAATTCCCACCTGTTGTGGGAGGGTCTAGGTGGGAGACAATTTGAATTATGGGGGTGGTTTCCTCCATACTGTTCTCGTGGTAGTGAATAAGTCTCATGAGATCTGATGGTTTTATCAGGGGTTTCCACTTTTGCATCTTCATTTTTTTTCTTGCCACCACCATGTAAGAAGTGCCTTTTGCCTCCCACCATGATTCTGAGACCTCCTCAGTCATGTGGAACTATAAGTCCAATTAAACCTCTTTTTCTTCCCAGTCTCAGGTATGTCTTTATCAACAGCATGAAAACAGACTAATACACCTTGCCTTAAACTCAAATATGATCTATAAAATACAAAATCCACAAAAATGAATCCAAGAGCATAAATTTCTATAGGAATGACTATCTTGACCAAAAAAAAATTAGATAGATAAACCTGAAATAACATTTTGGGGAAAAAAACAAACTTATAATTCCCAGTGAAAAATATCCCATCTGTGCTTCTTGACATATTATTTTTGTCCTCAAATTTACATGTTCCATTTATAAATGTTTCTGTTCTCAGGTCAATTTTAAAACTTCAAATCAGATATTTACATGTTTGAATTAAGCATAACTAAATAAATATGAGAATATAAATCTTGAATGCTAAATGCATGTAGATGACTAATTTTTCTTTCTCATCAACAGCCAACACTTGAGTTCAAGTCTATAAAATATCCTAGTAATGTCTCATTCATTGCTTAACCATCACTCCACACTTCTCTAAATGCACCACTTTTTCTTCTGCAAGAAAACTACAGTTTTACATTGTCCTTATTTCAATTCAATATTATCATGATTCTTCCAATTATTTAAAACACAGATTGCAGCAGCATCCACTCATTCATCTCTTTCATGCCCAACCAAGTTCTGAAGATAATACCTTCAAAAATCTCCTATTTTATTAATAATCTAGTTCTCATCATTCTCCTCTCAATTACTACACTAAACTCCTAAGTCATTTCTATACCTCAAAGTCTTCTTCATTCTGCTTACTCTAATATAGTCATGACATTAACTTTTTCTTTTCTTTTTTTTTTTTTTTTTTGAGATAGAGTTTCACTCTTGTTGCCCAGACTGAGTGCAATAGTGCAATCTCAGATCACCACAAACTCCGCCTCCCAGGTTCAAGCGATTCTTCTGCCTCAGCCTCCCGAGTAGCTGGGATTACAGGCATGCGCCACCACGCCCAGCTAATTTTGTATTTTTAGTAGAGACAAGGTTTCTCTATGTTGGTCAGGCTGGTCTCAAACTCCCGATCTCAGGTGATCCACCTGCCTCAGCCTCCCAAAGTGCTGGGATTACAGGAATGAGTCACCGCACCCAGCAGACTTTAATTTTCCTATTTCACCACTTTCATCATGATATTCCCTCACCCTGGTTCAAATCCTTAAATAATCTGTCATCACCCACAGAAACAATTTTCAGCTCTCCAGTGTGTTACTGGGGATAACACTACCTACCTATATTTATTACATATTACACTGTACCATTATAATCGGGATGGTTTCCTCAAGTTCTGCAAATACCCTACATCTCTTATTTGCTCATTTTTATTCCTCACCTCATACCCTACACAGGGTCTACCCTCCCACATTCTTACTGCCTACTGCATTCTCATACTTCCAGAGCTTACTAAGATCTTCTCTGACACTTTTCGTTACTGACATCAAAAACAATATAGTAGATTGGGGAAATATACATCCTAAGGCTTTAGGCAACTTTGAGATAAAATCCCAGAGCTGTCATCTATCTACTGTGTCATCTATCTACTGTGAAAGACAAGCTAAATCCTTGAACCTTGGCTTCATTATCTGCAATACAGGAGAAAATACAGCCTAATTCTGTACTCAATGAAAGATTAAATGAAATAGTGTATGAAAAGTATTAGCATGGATAAGTGATTTTACTTGGCCATCTATTAAATATTAAATCCATACTTCTAAATATAATCATGAAATAGTTGTTAGAATTATGACTTTGACTCATTAAATGATCCCAATTTTTAAACAAAAAATTATGTAGCACACTTTTATAGCTACTTAAACATTTTATGGGTTTTGAAAATTGAGAATTTATACCTGAGATATCTGCTACATTTAACTTGAATGCTAGTTAACAAAATCAAAAAACAAAAATAAAAAAAAATCCACCTAAACGACATATCAACAAATAACCAGAGTTTAATATATTTAACAGTCAAGAAATTAATGTGAAGATTTTTCAATTCAAAAGGTCCTGAATAGATAATTTCTAATCACTCTTTTAGTATTAGGGTTTTTTGTTTGTTTGTTTTTAGATGGAGTCTTGCTCTGTCGCCAGCCTGGAGTGGAGTGGCACAATCTCAGCTCACTGTAACCTCTGCCTCCCAGGTTCCAGTGATTCCCCTGCCTCAGCCTCCCAAGTAGCTGGGATTACAGGCACATGCCACCATGCCCAGCTAATTTTTTACATTTTAGTAAAGATGGGGTTTCACCATGTTGTCCAAGATGGTTTCGGTCTCCTGACCTTGTGATCTGCCCACCTCGGCCTCCCAAAGTGCTGGGATTACAGGTGTGAGCCACTGCGTCTGGCCTAGTATTAGGGTTCTTTTAAGTAAAATGATTAATAAAGAAAAGAATAAGGTCGGATGCTGTGGCTCACATCTGTAACCCTAGTACTTTGGGAGACCAAGGCGGGAGGATTGCTTGTGTCCAGGAGTTTGGGACCAGCCTGCTCAACATAGTGAGACCCCATCTCTACAAAAAAATCCAAAATTAGCAGGGAGTGGTAGGGCGTGCCTGTAATCCCAACAATTCAGGAGGCCGAGGCAGGAGGATCAAGGATGTGGTGCGCTGTGATTGTGCCACTGTACTTAGCTGGGCAACAGAGTGAGATCCTGTCAAAAGTCAAAAAAAGAGGAAAGAAAGGGACAAAAGGAGGAAGGAAGGAAAGAAGAAGGAAGGAAGGAAGGAAGGAAGGAAGGAAGGAAGGAAGGAAGGAAGGAAGGAAGGAAGGAAGGAAGGAAGGAAAGGAGGGAGAGAGGGAGGGAGGGAGGAAGGGTGGGGATTTTTTATACATCCAGGGAATGGCATTTTTTATATATCCAGAGAAACACCCTAGGAAAAATTTGTGGCTTTTTCAAGACAGACATTTTATACTGTATAATCTGTGCTAGTAGGGCAGTTTGCCTCCTCTAATAGGCAGAAGGACCAGCCCCAGACTCAAGTGTTTGAGCTGGAAGAAGCATGGTGATGGCCAGGTTGGCCCTCATTTGGAGAAATTATGAGAAACTGATAGGGAAAGAAAGGCAATCAGAAACTGAGAAATAACGGTGAAGTGGGAGCTGGGGAGGTATCTGTGGCTTACATAAAAATAATCATTTTAAGGAACATACTACAGAAACATTTTACCAAATTGACAAAGGTCACTAAACTAGTAATTTCAACCAGGTAGAAAAATATGCTTAAGAATCTGCAGGAAAAAAAGCATTAAAAAAAGCTTTTGCATGTTTATTATTTTAAAAACAATTGAATAGCCCTCATCATCAGGTTTCCAGTGTACAGTATATTAAAAAAAAAAATAATGAGAGGTAAGAATAGTGATTAAAGCACCAGGAAAACAGAAAAAAAAAAAAAAAAGTAGGCATAATGCCTGACATAACAGACAATAGGAGAAAACACACACAAAAAAGATCCAAAGTATAGCATTCTGGGGCTTTTATCTCAAGTTTCCTCAGCCTTACATATTTCAATTGCTTCAGGGGTATCACTTTATCAGTAACACAATAAAATGACTAGTATCATTAATGAGGAACCTTCTTAATTTAACTATTTTCCACAAAAGTATTTCTAAAATGTATTACACAATTCCCTTGTTATACCTATTACAATAATATAACCTTTTTTCTTTATGTTTCCTGAGATAAGGCTATAAAACAGCAAAAATACTTAGATACTTTGAGAATAATCTATATGATCTCTTGATAAATTATATAGAAATTGCCTTCAAGGTAAGTATGGCCCACTTGTTTGACGGATCTCAACATCACTATGGATTAATGCCTAGTGACAAATATTAATTAAGAGTGTAATACTAATCACAATAATAATAAACATATATTGAACTCTTTCTATTATAAAAAGTGAATTACATTGTTCACCTGTATTACTTCATGCAATAGTCTCAATCACTTTGATAAGGTAACTACAGTTATTATTCTCATTTTATACTTGGGAAGATTGAAACAGACAAAGGTTAAGTAATTTTCCCAAATTCTTAATGAAAAGGGACAAGGTTATGGGTATTAGTTTCTTTTAATGCTGCTGATAAAGACATACCTGAGACTGGGCAATTTACAAAAGACAGAGGCTTAACTGGACTTACAGTTCTACATGGCTGCAGAGGCCTCACAACTATAGATGAAGGCAAAGAGAAGCAAGTCACGTCTTACGTGGATGGTGGCAGGCAAAAAAGAGCTTGAGCGGGAAAACTCTCCCTTATAATAACCATTAGCTCTTTTGAGACTTACTATCACGAGAACAGCATAGAAAGATCTGCCCCCATGATTCAATGACCTCTCACCATGTCACTCCCAAAACATGTGGGAATTAAAGATTAGATTTGGGTGGGCACACAGCCAAACCATATCAGCATGTATATTATAATCTCCTAAGGTGGCCTTTCCCAAGATAGTTCTGTAAAATAACAAGTATTACATAATAAAATGTCTCCAATATCAAACATGTTTGGGGAACTTTGGGTTACATTTAATAGATTTTACACAGGACTTCTCAGTGACTTTAATAATCCTAATGAATACTAGGTCCCAAGAATAGTGCATAAAAATGTAGAAAAACTCCATATGTCTCACAATTATTTGATGACACTCCATTTTTCTTACAATATCTTATATTCTTGAAACAAACTTAGAAAAACACTTGGAAAAGTTACAAAAGTGGGTCAGGTATAGTGGCTTATGCCCATCTCTACAAAAAATAGTTAACCAGGTATGGTGGTGGGCTCTTGTAGTTCCAGCTACTCCAGAAACTGAAGTGGGAGAATCGATTGATCCCAAGAGTTTGAGGCTACAGTGAGCCATGAATGTGCTACTGCACTCCAACCTGACCAACGGAGTGAGAGCCTGTCTAAAAAAAAAAAAAAAAAAAAAAAAAAAAAAAAAAATAGGAGGGAGGGAGGGAAAATGTACAAAAGTTATATTCATATAATCATTATTTGTGATCTCCTTTGAGATAAAGTTGAGAACATGATGCCAAAAAACACAATTTATAAAAATGAATGTACGTTTTTCAAATGTGATACACATGGTGTTATGGGTTGAAAAATTTGGTCTCCCCAAAATAATATGCTGAAATCCCAATCCTCAGAACCTTAGAATGATAACTTACTTGGAAATAGGGTTGTACAATGGAATTAGGATGAAAACATACTGGAATAGGGTAGACCCTTATTCCAATATGGCTCGTCTCCTTATAAAATAAGCAGAGAGAGATATGGAAGAAGAATGCCCCAAGACAACAGAGGCAGGGATTGGAGTACTGCTGCTGCAAGCCAAGGAATGCCAAAGATTGACAGCCACCGGCAGCTAGGAAGAGGCATGGAAGGATTCTACTCAGGGTCTCAGAAGGAACAAGACCCTGCTTGACTACTAGATTTTGGACTTCTAGAGTGTAGAAGTGTGATGCAATACATTTCTGCTGTTTTAAGGCACCCAATTTGCGGTACTTCGTTACAGGAGCCCTAGAAATCTACTACGCATGGATTACAGGGTGGCACAATGTTGATATCTTAAACCTAGTATAAAATCTAGAACACTAAAAGTGAAAGCAGTATGTAATAACTGGTCAGGGTAAATAATTCGGAAAGAGAATTGAGAGGAGATAGTCATGTGGTGAACTGAGAAGAGATCTTGTTTACATTAAAAATCAACAAAATGATCTAGAGTAAATAATTTAACCACTCCCAGAAACTCAATTATATCAGCTGGGAAACAGAGCTACCAGCTTTAACCTACAAGACTACTACAATAATTAGCCAAGTAAATGACACCAAAAAGTAATCAATAAACATTACTACATTAGCAACATTACACTCCCACTCTTTCACCAGCCACCAATCTTTTGTTGACTCTTTGAGTTACCTTACAGAACTTCCAAGGCTATGCAGAACTATTATTCTGGTGAAGAAAGAATAGTTTGTTAAAATATAGTTTCCCTAATTAGTATATAATTTCTCCAATATGGGAAAAATCTTTGTATCCACAGGATACTATGCATTAGCTTTATGGCTTGGAAAAGTATGTACAAATTCTGAACGCATCACATCTACTAGGAGAGAGCATCAAGCCACAAAGTTTTAAAAATTAGCCTTCTAGGGAAGAGATTCTTAGAAAACTTGCTTATTTGTGACAGACTTGATAGGCAGACATTGTCCTAACATTACAAATTTTAAGAGTATCTAAATAGACAGAATAGCCTGCAAAAAATAACAGAATATAAAGAAAGAATTTACTACAATGATACTTAAAATATAATTTAAGTTATATTTTATCAATTATTGTCATATTGTCAATTAAATTATTCAATATGATTAAGCTATTTTTCTGGAACTTTGTGTAGATAATTTGCAATTATTCAAAGAGTCATTCCAAAACACAGAATAAAACAAATGTTTTTCTTTTCTCTGAGCCCTTTCATCCTTAACTTGACATGATCATGTTTCCTTGTCATCACAATTTATTTATCAATTCAGGACCTGTAAGATGAATATATAATGCTATAAAACGTGTCTGTGCTCGCTAGAAATCAACTCCAGGCAAAAGATGCTTACTCTGCCTTTATATTTTGCTGTTTAGAGACACAAAAAACCATCCAAAAAATCAATGAATCCAGGAGTTGGTTTTTGGAAAAGATCAACAAAATTGACAGACCGCTAGCAAGACTAATAAAGAAGAAAAGAGAGAGGAATCAAATAGATGCAATAAAAAATGATAAAGGGGATATCACCAACGACCCCACAGAAATACAAACTGCCATCAGAGAATACTATAAACACCTCTACGCAAATCAACTAGAAAATCTAGAAGAAATGGATAATTTCCTGGACACTTACACTCTCCCAAGACTAAACCAGGAAGAAGTTGAATCCCTGAATAGACCAATAGCAGGCTCTGAAATTGAGGCAGCAATTAATAGCCTACCCACCAAAAAAAGTCCAGGACCAGATGGATTCACAGCTGAATTCTACCAGAGGTACAAGGAGGAGCTGGTACCATTCCTTCTGAAACTATTCCAATCAATAGAAAAAGAGGGAATCCTCCCGAACTCATTTTATGAGGCCAACATCATCCTGATACCAAAGCCTGGCAGAGACACAACAAAAAAAGAGAATTTTAGACCAATATCCCTGATGAACATCGATGCAAAAATCCTCAATAAAATACTGGCAAAACGGATTCAGCAGCACATCAAAAAGCTTATCCACCATGATCAAGTGGGCTTCATCCCTGGGATGCAAGGCTGGTTCAACATTCGCAAATCAATAAACGTAATCCAGCATATAAACAGAACCAAAGACAAGAACCACATGATTATCTCAATAGATGCAGAAAAGGCTTTTGACAAAATTCAACAGCCCTTCATGCTAAAAACGCTCAATAAATTCGGTATTGATGGAACGTACCTCAAAATAATAAGAGCTATTTATGACAAACCCACAGCTAATATCATACTGAATGGGCAAAAACTGGAAAAATTCCCTTTGAAAACTGGTACAAGACAGGGATGCCCTCTCTCACCACTCCTGTTCAACATAGTGTTGGAAGTTCTGGCTAGGGCAATCAGGCAAGAGAAAGAAATCAAGGGTATTCAGTTAGGAAAAGAAGAAGTCAAATTGTCCCTGTTTGCAGATGACATGATTGTATATTTAGAAAACCCCATTGTCTCAGCCCAAAATCTCCTTAAGCTGATAAGCAACTTCAGCAAAGTCTCAGGATACAAAATTAATGTGCAAAAATCACAAGCATTCTTATACACCAGTAACAGACAAACAGAGAGCCAAATCAGGAATGAACTTCCATTCACAATTGCTTCAAAGAGAATAAAATACCTAGGAATCCAACTTACAAGGGATGTAAAGGACCTCTTCAAGGAGAACTACAAACCACTGCTCAGTGAAATCAAAGAGGACACAAACAAATGGAAGAACATACCATGCTCATGGATAGGAAGAATCAATATCGTGAAAATGGCCATACTGCCCAAGGTAATTTATAGATTCAATGCCATTCCCATCAAGCTACCAATGAGTTTCTTCACCGAATTGGAAAAAACTGCTTTAAAGTTCATATGGAACCAAAAAAGAGCCCGCATTGCCAAGACAATCCTAAGTCAAAAGGACAAAGCTGGAGGCGTCACGCTACCTGACTTCAAACTATACTACAAGGCTACAGTAACCAAAACAGCATGGTACTGGTACCAAAACAGAGACATAGACCAATGGAACAGAACAGAGTCCTCAGAAATAATACCACACATCTACAGCCATCTGATCTTTGACAAACCTGAGAGAAACAAGAAATGGGGAAAGGATTCCCTATTTAATAAATGATGCTGGGAAAATTGGTTAGCCATAAGTAGAAAGCTGAAACTGGATCCTTTCCTTACTCCTTATACGAAGATTAATTCAAGGTGGATTAGAGACTTAAATGTTAGACCTAATACCATAAAAACCCTAGAAGAAAATCTAGGTAGTACCATTCAGGACATAGGCATGGGCAAGGACTTCATGTCTAAAACACCAAAAGCAACAGCAGCAAAAGACAAAATTGACAAATGGGATCTAATTAAACTAAAGAGCTTCTGCACAGCAAAAGAAACTACCATCAGAGTGAACAGGCCACCTTCAGAATGGGAGAAAATTTTTGCAATCTACTCATCTGACAAAGGGCTAATATCCAGAATCTACAAAGAACTCAAACAAATATACAAGAAAAAAACAAACAACCCCATCAAAAAGTGGGCAAAGGATATGAACAGACATTTCTCAAAAGAAGACATTCATACAGCCAACAGACCCATGAAAAAATGCTCATCATCACTCGCCATCAGAGAAATGCAAATCAAAACCACAATGAGATACCATCTCACACCAGTTAGAATGGCAATCATTAAAAAATCAGGAAACAACAGTTGTTGGAGAGGATGTGGAGAAATAGGAACACTTTTACACTGTTGGTGGGATTGTAAACTAGTTCAACCATTATGGAAAACAGTATGGCAATTCCTCAAGGACCTAGAACTAGATGTACCATATGACCCAGCCATCCCACTACTGGGTATATACCCAAAGGATTATAAATTCTTCTACTACAAAGACACATGCACACGTATGTTTATTGCGGCACTATTCACAATAGCAAAGACTTGGAATCAACCCAAATGTCCATCTGTGACAGACTGGATTAAGAAAATGTGGCACATATACACCATGGAATACTATGCAGCCATAAAAAAGGATGAGTTTGCGTCCTTTGTAGGGACATGGATGCAGCTGGAAACCCTCATTCTTAGCAAACTGTCACAAGAAGAGAAAATCAAACACCGCATGTTCTCACTCATAGGTGGGAACTGAACAATGACATCACTTGGACTCGGGAAGGGGAACATCACACACTGGGGCCTATCATGGGGAGGGGGGAGGGGGGAGGGATTGCATTGGGGAGTTATACATGATATAAATGATGAATTGACGGGTGCTGACGAGTTGATGGGTGCAGCACACCAACATGGCACAAATATACCTATGTAACAAACCTGCACGTTATGCACATGTACCCTAGAACTTAAAGTATAATAAAAAAAAAAATAGAGTAAATCCTATATTAACAGACCGTATTATATTCTACCACATCAGTGCCCACATATTGCATCAATATATGCAAGGTTGCAGAAAGGAAAATCCATTGTATAACTTACTTAAGCTGACATGAAATAGCATCAGTACACCTAAATGAGGAAACAGCTTACAGAATTTGTTAAAACTTTAAAAATTCTATATATGCTACAATAATATCTAACTGAAATAGCATTTGTATAAAATGAGCAGTTAGATGGAAGTAAATTGGTAACTAAAACTTTAAAACACAATCTTTGGAAAAGAAATCCCCATTCCCCTAGATGGAAATCTCTAAAATATATGGCCTACATCCCTGTTATCTATTACTGGTAAGAGAATTACTTGAACTTCAACATAACAGAAGCCTGTAAGAGTTGAACTACTAAATTTAACACACAAATGATAAAATGAGCTATATATAGAAACTTGCTCAAGGACCAGATTTTTCCCAAATCAATGCTTAAAGGGTAGTTTGGAAATCCAAGTGTGGTATTGTTAAATATGAAAAATGCCATTACGTAGGCAACAGTATTACTATACCCAAAGAAAGAATACCTAGCTGGTTGTAGTAGGCAGAATAATGTTCCCCAAAAGATGTTCACCCCCTGGATCCTGTGGATATGTACAAAAAGGAGTCTGCGGATGCACTTAAATTTAGGATTTTAAGGCGAAGGGATAATCCTGAATTATCCAGAGGAGCCCAATGTCTTCATGAGAGTCTTTATAAATGAAAGAGAGGGACAGGAAAATCAGACAGAGAAAGAGATTGATTTGAGGATGCTACACTGCTAGCTTTAATGACAGAAGGAAGCCAGGAGACAAGGAATTTGGGCAACATCTAGAGGCTGAAAAAGACTAGAAAACAGATTGTCCCCTTAAGCCTCCAGAAGAAACCCAGCTCTGCTGACACCTAGATTTTAGCCCAATAAGACCCACTTCAGACTTCTGATCTCCAGAGCTCTTAAGCCACTAAACTTGCGGCAATTTGTTTATAGCAGCAATAAGAAACTGGTACAATGATCTTCATAGAGTCCTGAAAAAAAAAAAAAAAGAGCAAAAGGCTTAGAGAATTTTTATTAAGCATCAATCAAGAAAAGAGACCCCGAAGTACGCTGATTATTGGAAAAGTATACTCTTCTCAGGGAGACCTGATTGGGTTTTTAAGAAACTTGGATACAAAATTCCACAAAACAATGTAATTCCCTTTGATCTTCTTCTCTGTTTACCATGCAGACTTCCAATGACCAACTGATTTCCAGGATGCAAAATAGGGAAGAAGTGCTTGGGTAGTGGGCAATAAGAATGGCATCATCTCTATTATAAATGTGTCAAAAGTAGGGAGCCTAGTTCTCCTGAGACCATTTAACAAGATGCACCCTGACAAAACTGGGTGGCCCCTGAAGGCTGAGAATTACTGTCATGGCCAGTCTTTTTGCAGCATGGTGTCCAGCTATAATCCCTTCATGTCACCTTTATTTCACTCTCTTTTATTTTGACACTTTCTTGGATAGATATACAAGAAATTTAAGATAATATTTATTGATATGGTTTGGATGCTTGTCCCCTCAAAATCTCATGTTGGAATGTACTTCCCAGTGTTGAAGGTAGGGCTTAGTGGGAGGTATTAGACATAAGGATCACTTAGTGAATGGCTTAGTGCCATCCCCTTGGTAGCACTAACTTGGTACTGAGGAGTCAGTCGTTGCTATAAAGATACTTGAAATTGTGGAAGCAGCCTTGGAACTGGGTAACACATAGAGGTTAGAAGAGTTTGGAGGGCTCAGAAGGAGATAGAAATCCAAGGGAAAGTTTGGAACTTCTTAGAGACTTGTTAAATACTTGTGACCAAAATTCTGATGGAAATATGGACAAAGAAGGACAGGCTGATGGAGTCTCAGACGGAAATGAGAAAGTTATTGGGAACTGAAGTAAAGCTCACCCATGTTATGCCCTAGCAAAAAACCTGGCTGCACTGTGTTCATGTCCTAGGGATCAGTAAAGGTTTGAACTTCAAAGTGATAACCTAGGGTATGTGCTAGAAAAAATTTCTAAGCAGCAAGGTGTTCAAGAACTGGCATGGCTTCTTTGAACAACCTATGATCAGAAATGATAACGAAGAAATGACTTAAAGTTGGAACTTACATTTAAAAGAGAAGTAGAGCAAAAACATTTGAAAAATTTGCAGGTTGGCCCTGTGGTAGAGAAAGAATCCAAGCAGGCTGCAGAAAAATCACTTGCCAGAGAGATTAGCATGACTAAAAGGGAGCCCCAGTGCTAATATCAAAGACAATGGGAAAAAACCTCAAAGGTATTTCGGAAGTCCTCAAGTCTTCCAGACAGTTCCTCCCATCACAAACCCTGAGGCCTAACAGGAAAGAATGGTTTTAGGGTCCAGGCCCACAGAGCCACTTCCCTGTGCTGCCTTGGGACATTGCTCCCTGCATTCCAGCTGCTCCAGCTACAGTCAGGGCTAAAAGAACACCAAGGTACAATTTGGGCTGCCACTCTGGATAGTGCAAGCTGCCATAGCCTTGGTAGTTTCTATCTGATGTTAAGCCTGCAGGCAAACAGAATGCAAAAGTGAAGGTGGCTTGGCAGCCCTCCCCTGGATTTCAAAAGACATACTGGAAAGTCTGAAGGCCCAGGCAGAAGCCTGCCACGGGGGTGAAGCACCCACAAAAGACTGTACCAGGGCAATGTCAAGGGAAAACGTGGGCAGACCCACAGAGTACCTACCAGGGGACTGCCTAGTGGAGCTGCGAGAAGGGGGCTGCCATCCTCCAGACCACAGAATAGTAGTCATAAATAGATTGCATCCTGAGCCTGCCAGCACTCAACTCCAACCCATGAGAGCAGCCACATGGGCTAACCCTGAAAAAGCCACAGGGGATGGGATGACCAAGACCTTGGGAGCACACTCCTTGCACCAATGTGCCCAGAATGCAGGACCTGGAGTCAAAGGAGATTATTCTGTAGCTTTAAGATTTAATGACTGCCCTGACAGATTTCAGACTTCTATGGGTCCTACTGTCTCTCTCTTTTGGCCAATTTCTCATTTTTAGAAGAGGAATGCTTGCCCAATGCCTGTACTACCACTGGATCTTGGAAGTAAATAACTTGTTTTGATTTTACAGGCACAGAGGTGAAAGGACTTTGGACTTTGGACTTGATGCTGGAATGAGTTAAGACTTTAGGGGACCATTAAGGGATTATTTTGTGTATTTTGTGATGTGAGAAGGGTATGAGATTTGGGAGATCAGGAGAGGAATTATATGGTTTGGATGTGTGTCTCCTCCAAATCTCATGTTGAAATGTAACCCCAATGTTGGAGGTTGGACCGAGTGCGAGGTATTTGATCATAGAGGTGGATCCCTCATGAAGGGCTTAGCACCATATCCTTCCTTGGTGATGAGTTCTCAGTTAGTTCACTCAAGATCTGGCTGTTTAAAAGAATCTGGGACTGCCCCTTTCTTTCTCTTCCTCCCACTCTTGCCACATGACACAACATCAGCTCCTCCTTTGCCTTCTGCCATGATTGGAAGTTTTCTGAGGCCCTCACCAGGAACAGAAGCCAGGGTTCTATGTTTCCTGTATAGCCTGCAGAACCACGAACCAAAATAAAAATCTCTTTTCTTTATAAATTATCTAGCTTTAGGTATTTCCTATAGCAATGCAAGAATGAACTAACACATTTATGTTGTAAGTTATTCAAAACGTTATTAGTCTACTTCAGGGACATCGCTGTAACAATAGAAATATGATAAAAATATTTTGAAGGCTTGCTATATGCCAGGCACTAGATTATGAACTTTACAGTCATAATCTCTTTTAATTTTCAAAACAATTTCTGCATCATCACACAGGTAATGAAATGATGCTTACAGTAGTTAAGTAACTTGTTCAAGGTCACATAGTTAATAAGGAGCTAGAGAAGTTGAATCCCTGTATGTCTGGCTTCAAAGCCCAGAGTTCTAAACTGTAACCACTGTAATACAGCTAGCAATCTTGTTGGGAGCTTTAAGTACTTCTGGCTTTTCACCCTTACAGCAATTAGCTCAGGAGGATAGGTTTTTAAAATTATTGAATGATGTCTTTCTCTGTTTTTCTTATCTCATTATCAGAATTCAATTTTTTTCTCCCAAATAAATTAGAAAAAAAAAAGCTTATTAAAATTATGTCTAAATTAGAGCTCACAGGAAACTACTTGCTAGGAGACCACTTCATTTACCCATTGTGATTGGTGAAAACAGAATCTTTGAAGATGATTTTAAAATAATAATACCATCCACTCTAGTAATGTACTGGCTCAAAAGAATTTGCCACACTGTTTTATAATCATGGTTTTCCTGGTTAGATTATACAACTATTTAAAGAAAGAAATCATTTCTTACTTGAGTTTGCATCCCTGTCTATAGCAGATCCTTAAGAAAAATCTCTTTTATGAAGCCCCAAAATAAATCAGAAACAAGCCTCCTTGCTTGTAGGAATCAGGTGGCATTAGCCAACTATATCTACTGGACCTATTGTACTGAACAAGCTGCCCTGAGACTTGTGTGCCATTTTCCAATATAAGAGACTACACATTGGAATAAGGAAGAACACCATAAAATATACTTAAGTTTCCCGGGAAAAGCCTTTTTTTAACAAAACATTTTTATTTGTGCATCTATTTCTATTTTAAAGCAGAGATAAATTTGTTCTGCAGTATCTCAAATGATGTAAAACAAATTATGTTTGGATTGTCCAAAGGCCCATAACTTCTGCCATGAAAGGACCAAA
The DNA here is from genome assembly GCF_007565055.1 of Rhinopithecus roxellana. NCBI lineage: Eukaryota > Metazoa > Chordata > Mammalia > Primates > Cercopithecidae > Rhinopithecus > Rhinopithecus roxellana. The sequence goes on along the minus strand of NC_044550.1, from coordinate 123,940,380 downwards.
GATCTCTCCCCTTAAAACAGGAGCTCCTCTTCAGTACTTGTCTGTATGGTAAGACACCCTCATTTGTCAATCCCAGTAATTAAGACCATAATCCTAACTTGGGGTCCAAACTCACTGGGACAACTAAAATATGTGACCTTTAGGCAGAGGACCAGGAAGAGTTCAGTTAACTTCCAAGTACTATTTAGTATTGTATTTGGTCAGAAAAGAAATGAATAGCAAAACAATTTTTTCTAATCTACGTCTCTTGATGTCCTAAAATTTCTGTCTCATTGTAGTTTCAAAAATCAAAGTAGAGCCTTAACCAAAGAGGTCCATCACCACCAATTTGGACAAATTTTAGATCCATTTAGAGATGACACTCACTAGCTTTCACTACATATTTGATTTGTTAAATTGGTGCATGAATAAATAACTTGTGGGAATATAAGTTGCTGTCATTAACGAAGTATGTGAGGTTGGAGAAAGAAGAAAAAAATCAATCTAAATTTGGCTTTATAATTGTGGTGTTTAATTTCTCTTTAAAATTCAATTTGTTTAAATGAACATAAACCATTAGACCCAAGAATAGGAAAAGCTGATTACAAATGTTAATTAAAAATATTTCATTTTGCTGGGCAAGAGGAGCTTCATGGAAAGAATATTATTCGCACTCAGGTAATTCTCAGAGAACTGCCATATAAAATAAAAAGTTAATTTTGTGATAAAGATAGGTAAACATGCTTATTTAATCATACTTTGAATAAATGTTATTAGAAAAAGAATAATAAAAGGACTAAATAAGTTGGCATTAGCCAACTATACCTACTGGACCTACTGCCTGAACAAGCTGCCCTAAGACCTGTGCACCATTTTCCCAATGGGAAGGAAGTCCTTCCATAACAGAAGGACTAAGTAAGTATGCCATTGTTAAGTGTTTGCTTTCCTTGAAGCTACACAAGTCTCATTAACTACCAACATAATCTCACTAATACTAATGGTATTATCCAAAAAAAAACTGATTTAATAACTATTGTGTTCTGGGCACTTAGGGAGGCTCTGGGGTTAGAAAGATGAGTAAGAAATTGACCCAATCCTCAGTAATCTCAATGTCTAGCAGAGCAGACATATATACAACTCATTCAAATACAGTTTGATGAATGCTATGATACAGATCCTTTCCAAAGACTGTGTGAGGACCAGTAACAAGCATGAATTATGCCTCCGCAATGGAGAAAATTGAGAGAGGCTTCACAGGGAAGGCCACCTAAATATGTGGCTTTAAAGGATGACAATGGAAAGAGTAAACATTAATTATGAGAGAGTAACATGAGTAAAGACAAGAGTGAAACTGAATGGTAACACTATAGAAAATGATTAAATAGACATGGCTAGAGCAAAGGATTTCTAATGGGCAGTACAGGAATTGAAAATGAGGCAAAAAATAAGAACCAATGGAGGAATCATTGAAATTTTCTCCTGTAATATTGTCCATTCAAATGTCTTTCTAACCAAGTATAACTTATCACAGAGGTTTTAATATTTTTTTGTTTTGTATGCCTATACTTAAGCAAGGGATCAGATCAACATTAGAAGGCATGGAAGAAGCTACGAAACTATCAAGTAGTAATTTTTAGAAGCTCATATAAAGGATTAAACGGTGGATAAGAAAATAAAGAAGAAAGAAAAAATTTTTAAAAATCTTGCTGAGCAAATACTACAGTGATTGAGGCATGGCCTTTAGAATTAGACACGCCTTTCACAGAATTTCAGTTTTCAGTTTACCAGTTGTGTTACCTTGACCAAATCACATTTAACCTCTTTAAGCCTCCGTCTTCTCATCTGTGAAATGGAAAAAACAGATACTATGCATCTGCTACGGTTAATTAAGATAATGCATACAAAGTGCTAAGCACAGCACGTAAGAGTAAATGATCAAAAAAGTAGTTACCATTACTATAATTTTTAAATGTACGTATGTATTACCAGTTTGTTCACCTTTTATATAACCCAACCATGGCTGTGTTTAATAAAACTCAAATTGTTTTACTATTCTTTTTAAACGTTATAATATTCAACATATTCTAATATACTTAGTTAATCCAAAAATGAATCAGAAATTCTGGGAAAACGGTGGTAGAAGTGAAAACATAATTTTGAATATTCCAAATCTCCAAATAAAAACATGCAGAGTCACTAGTTAGCAAACCCCAAAACCCATAGACAAAATTTCCTAAAATTAGGTGGCAAATATTTTGCAAAGCGCCGAAGTAAAAGTGGGTACATTCAAATCACCAACAGCTAAAAGACCATTCTGGCATCATCAATATGTGAAAAGAAACAGAGGAAATCAATAGAGCAACTGAGGTCCCAAGAACAAAGGAACCCCAGAATAGCCATTAATTACTCATTGAGAAGGGCCAGGGGTTAGTTATAAAAGGCAACTGACTGCATGGCAGGGGTTTTTCCCTTCATTAGGGTATTAGTGCAAGGGGCCTACTATAAAAGCTGACAGAGCTGGAATAGTTGAATACGGTAACTTCTAGAAAGGAACCTTCCATGAAGTACATGTGCCACATTTATGCAGCCATAAAAAAGGATAAGTTCATGTCCTTTGAAGGGACATGGATGAAGCTGGAAACGATCAGTCTCAGCAAACTATCACAAGGACAGAAAAGCAAACACCACATGTTCTCACTCATAGGTGGGAACTGAACAATGAGAATGCTTGGACACAGGGAGGGGAACATCACACACCGGAGTCTGTCGGCGGGGTTGGTGGCTGGGGGAGGGATAGCATTAGGAGAAATACCTATTATAAATAATAACGAGTTGATGGGTGCAGCAAACCAGCATGGCACATGTACACCTATGTAACAAACCTGCACGTTGTGCACATGTGCGCTAGAACTTAAAGCATAATAAAAATAAAAAATTTTTAAAAAAAAGAAAAAAAGAAAGGAAGCTTCCAAGATACCTTTCTGAACTGGACTCCATATTGAGGAAAAACTGCTGAGCGTGGAGTAGAAAGTTAGCAGTGAAGAGATAAAAATGAAAAAGGAATGAGAAGGCACAGAATAAAGAAAAGTTTGAGGACCAAGCCAAGAAATCTCAGAAAACAAGGCATGCTTTTAATACTACACAAAATCAACAAACTGCAGAAAAATCCACCAGTTGAATTACTTAGGTTCATTAACAGATAAACGATAAGAAAAAGAAACAACTCAAGGGAGGACAGAGACGTTAGGGTGCCACTTAGAGATATAGAAAATGAAGGACCATCACTCAAAACTTTAAACAAAAAGTTATGGACAAACAGAAGGCTGACAACTTTTAATTATCTGAGTGTGAAGGGCACAGGGTAACCAACTTGCCCAAAATCTCTGGTGTCAGGTGTTTACAAGAAGAGACATTAAGTTAAGCAATAACTTAATTGGTCAAAATACATGTGGACAATGGAAAGAAAAAAATCAAGAATCTGCAAACTTTTTATTTTAAAGGGCCAGATAAAAAGTATTTCCAGCTTTAGAGGCCATACAGAATTGGTCACAAAATAGACATAACTAACAGGTGAAAAGAATGGCCATAGATGTGTTTCAAGAGAAGTTTATTGGCAGTAATCACAGAGTAGGCCACGATTTGACACCCTTGAAGTAGATGTTTGCTGGATTGTTGGACACTTCTGTTAACTGGCAAGAGAGAGTGACACCCCTAGGACCTGCAAATATAGGGGAATTTTACACCTTCTTCCAGGTTTCTCCTCCAGGAACACAAATGTTCAAAGAAAAGATCAGAAATATCCTGAGAACATCTCCCTTGTGAAATAAAATAATCGTTCCTAACAGAGCAATTCACATAATAATATTATAGAAGTGTAGAGAGGCATAGGGAAGGATTATAAGAGTGTCAGAAGAGCTAAAAGAGTCAGAAAATAAAGACTCGAACAGAAGTGAAATTAAATAGTTTAAAATAGAGTAGGGTTAGTGGATCTCAACTAGGATGACTGTCATCCAAATAAAAGTGCTTTATAGAAGAGGAATTAAAAAAAAAAAAAAAAAGGCCGTGACTTTCTAATAGAAAGGCAAGAGACTTTCAGAATCTCTCCCGAAAGATTCTCTTAAAGTTGTATCTTTTGCTTTAATTCAGACGACTGAAATAGCATAAGTGGGTTTTCCTGAAAGCAAGAGGATTAGTTGTCTCCAAACTATTTGACTCCCCATCATAAAGCCATTTTTAAGCACACAGCCTCAATATATCTACTATTGTACTCTGTACTATAAAACTACAAAAACATATAAAAATTTTAAAGACTACAAAAGAGATACATACATGAAAATCTTATCGTTTTCTTTCTGTTTCCCACTAGATGATTTGGTGCATTCCCTGGAGTGTGCACATCTCATTTTGATGACCACACGACCTCATACTTTAAATGTTCTTAAATTTTAAACATGCATAAGTATCACCAGGAAAATATTATTTAAAATGCAAATTTCCAGGTATACCCACAGAGATTCTGATTCAGTATATCTCTTGTAGAGCCCAGACATATGAACCTTTTAACAAGAACCCTGGGTGATGCCGAGGCAAGAGATATAATATTGCTGGGCTTTCTCATATCCTCTGGTTTTATGATATTTAATGAGTGTGACATATAGTGTATATATTTCCTTCCAATGGATGGAATAAATTGCTGAATATTAGGCTTTGGAGAGCCCTTATTCATACAGATTCGCAAAGGTTAAATTATAATATATGCACCATAGGGGTATCATGTCACTACCTACCCCCTACCCACCTTTTATAACAGACAAAATCCTTGGAAATCACGGGGAAAAGAACCATGCAACATCTGTTTCTGATGTCCCAATTTTTGATGGAGCTACTATTGGGAGAAAGCCCAGAATTTTTGTAGAAAAAAAAATCACAATGGCCTATTCATAATAATGCTCATGGTTTCTAATTTTATCTGTGTATCTGCTTTTATTTCCTTATTTAAATTATTCTGTGCTGAATAATAATCATCTGAACTGTGCATGGGCATTAATTAACTGTTCCTGAAATACATGCCATTCATTCTTTCTTTGATTTCTTAGCAATATCTTTCTACATTTCTATACTTAATGTAACAAACTGCATTCTTTGGCTATGAAATAGAATCATACTTGACATTCATACCTTTAGCTGAAGATTTTGGCCCTCTTAGCTTCTACATGTACTTACTAGCCATTTGGTTGCTTATCAGACCCCTCTGTCAAAGGAAATGATAAAAAGTGCTCAATTTAAATCTATCAAATTTTGTTATTAGAACAAAGTTCTTATAATTTAAGAATTAAGTATATATAATATGAGGATTTTCTTTTTTCCATTATCAGTTGTTGGAGTGTGTACCTTTGAGATATATTTATTAGTGTGATTTTCAGTTTGTGTAAATGGGAAGGAGGAACAGGAGACAGAAACTAACATCCATAGCCAAGGAAGAATCTATATTAGAATTCCTTGAAGGGTAGATGTAGTTTAAGTAAGCCCTTCTCCCCCATCTTTTATTGTAATTATTTAAAAGGGAAAATATATTACATCTGGAGTAGAGCTAATAATTTTATTAATATATGCAAATACAAAAAATATAAATTAAAACAGAATATAACCCTTAATTGCTTTGAACCATGTGATCATTGACAGAAATAGTACAACTTGCAGAAGAAGGTGGTTTCAGGGTATAGCAGAATGAGACAGGAAGAAGAGGAGTTTGGGGATAGTGCTAGATGGTTTCATCTGAACTATAACACCTATTAAATGCTGAGTTTAATTTCCATGGCAGTAGAATGAGAATAATCATCTCTTCATAGGACTATTAGATTAAATGAAGATTAAATGAAGTAGCCCAAAAGGCCTAGGATAGTACTTGACAGTTGGCTCATTTCCAGCTAATATTCTTTTCATATCCTCAGTTTCAGGATGGCAGAGGTGGCTGTTGTGGTTGCTGTTACTGATGTTGTGTTGTTGTTGGATAGAAAAGAGACTGACCCTCCCAAAATTCCATTTTACCAACTGTAAATTTGTCTGTTTCCGTTTCCAAGGTAAATTTCAACATTTATTTAGGTCTGCTGCTCGCAACCAGGGCATTTTTGCCCCCCAGGGAACATTTGAAAATCTGGGAATATTTTTCATTGTCACAACTAAGGAGGGGAGGAGGAGAATGTGTTATTAGCATCTGTTGGCTAGAGGACAGGGTTGATGCTCAACATCTCACACAAGTTAGTCCTCCCAAAACAAAGAATTACTGAGCCCAAAATCTCAATAGTACCTTGGTTGAGAAAGCCTGACCTAAATTAATAAAGTAGACTCATTTATTTTGTTCAGTCAGTAAATACCCATTACACAGAACACATTACACTGTTTTCCTCTATGGAAATGTTTAAAGCAAACAATGACAACACTATAAATGCAAAATAATCTATTAGTAAAAACAGCTATGCTGTTAATTATTTAGTGAACTGTCAAGATATCAGAGAAACAAGAGCTTCTTGGCAGTTCATTAACTGACACAGCTGTGATTCCAGAAAATGTCTACAATTCTGTCTGCTTAATAAAAAGTGACCCAATTCCTCTGTTCTGTTAAGCTGGAAGAAGTTCTTGACAATGGCCCACAAGAGACAGTAAATTCATCTCCCTTTAAAGGCAAACCCAGAATGTTAAAGACAAATGAAGGGTGGAAAGTTAACAGGAAATAAAGTAAGTAATAAATGTACCATGAGATTATTGTTTACTTGAAGAGTAAGGAAAAAAATGAAAGCTTTTTGAATTCCACTGAGTTGTGAACAGAAGGTGAGCTTCTTAAAACATAAAAAGAAGAATGTTCTAATCAGCAGATTCATAGACTTTCCATTCTGAAGTCACATTCTAAATTTTTATCTGAAGAGATTTAATTTTTAGAACAGGTATTTAACAAGACCTCTGAATTATTCATGTGACTTGATTCTATAGTAAAGCTCATTCAGAGATAGCTTACATATTTTCAGGTGCTAATGGCAAAACAATATTTAAACGATATAATTTCATCTTGAATTTGTATCTACTAAACCAGTATTGGGTAGATAGTTTCTATAAGTTTTGTTTAACATTATCCATCTTTAGTCCAGCAAAAATGGGTTCTAGTTTGATTTTATACAATGAATGTCATAAATTATGGATGCCATTATCATGAATATCACTGTCTAAAATCAACAGGGTGACACTGTTTACCAGTATGGGTTAGTCAGTCTTTTCTAAAGACCTATCTATGGACTTAAGAAGACAATCCTGGGTCTCTCACCACCATTCCCCAACACTTCCTCTGGTCATTCACCAGTCTGGCCATTTAGCTGTATTTGTCTCTATACGTAGTATCAGGCATGTCCTAACCAAATGTTCTCATGCTCAACCCAGCGTAGCTCCCTGTTTGTTTTTTCATACAGTTAGACAGACCATCATATATACACAGTGTAAACAGCCATTTTCTTTTCTCTGCCAAGCAATTTCACCTCTATATTTAATGACAGAAATTAGTACAGAAGAATGAAGTTTTACAGACTATTAAAGGCACCTGCATACGGTTTGGGAAATATCTACTGAAAGCACTATACAACTTCCTGTTTTATATAATGTATGAGGTTTTTCTCTCTGTAAGTCAGGTGTGTCCACAAAAAGTAAGTTTAGCAATTATTTCAGACTTTAGCCCAGAAAAACTAAACAGAGAGTCACATGAATGTTTCCCTACAAAATCAACTCCAAAAACATGAAAACGATATAAACCCTAAAAATATCAACTCTAAACACATTGGACATGATATATAGTTCTGCTAATTTAATCATATAAAATATCTACCAGGAACATTTGCTATAATAGCATTAATAAATACTTTGTTGTTACCCAATTCCCATTGATATGGACCGAATTGCGTTCCCTACCCCCCCAAATTCATCTTGAAGTTCTAATCCTCAGTACCTCAAAACATGACTGCATTTGGAAATAGGGTCTTTAAGGAGGTAAATAAGGTTAAATGAGATCATTAGGATAGCCCTAATCTGACTGGTGTCTTTATAAGAAGCGACTGGGACCCAGACACACTGAGGAAATACCATGTGAAGACACCAGAAGAAGATGACCATCTGCAAGCCACTAAGAGAGGCCTTAGAAGAAACCAACACTGTCTACACTTTGATGTTGGAATTCTAGCCTCCAAAATTGTGAGGAATTTTTGTTGTTTAAGTCATCCAGTCTGTGGTACTTTGTTTAGGGAATCCTAGCAAACTAATATACTCCTGTAGCCTAAACATTCTGATTTGGATACGGAAGAAAGGAAGAATCCATTTACCATAGATTAATTCTACAATTAAATGTGATTTACTAATGTCGTCCTACCTGCATCTGAAAGAACAAAAAGTAACAGAGAAAATGCTGCCGTCAGCCAGTCTTCCACCTCTCTTGAAACTAAATATCATATAGCAATGCTTACATTAAAATTAAATCTAACAAATCAGTTACTTTTTCATTTAATAAAAATAAGGAGATATTTCATTTTGGCTTGGAAGCAAAATATTTTTTACCAATAAAAGTGCAAGCGCCAAGAGGCAGATGTTTAGTGTGTCTTTTTGCCACTTAATCTTCAGCACCTAGAACCATTCTGGACATTATCAATGTTTAGGCAGTAGTTGATGAATGTTTAAAGAATCAATGAATAAAAAATACCAGTAGCTTCTGGTTATTACTGACAAGATGGCAGACTAGCACAAGATGGGTGAATACTGGGGAAGCAGTATTTACCCTTAGGACAAAAGATAGAGGGAGCCATAGATCTGAGGAATTAAATCTATCAACGCAATCTATCCATCATTGTAAGAAGTCTGGGAAACATCCTTGTGGGATGATGACACCCTGTGGCCAAGAGTTGCCAGGCACAGCATCAGAGGATAATTTGGGGAGGGATCCAGCTAGTGCATCTCCTGGACATTGTCTTGCAAGAGTCATTGTCTGTACCATACCATTTGCCAGACAGAAACCAGCAGTCACAACGTATCTATATCAAAGATATCCAACCAAAGGCAATAAAAATTAGCGATAAATAACAAGAGGAATTAGAAAAAATGTGTCTAGAAACCAAGTAAAAGACTACTAGATAACATATACTAAAAAGGAAACAAAAATTATAAGAGAATTTAAGCTGAATAATACATGTAAAAATGTATGAGACATTTATAAGGTACCATGTAAAAGGAAAGTTATTTTAAGTATGTCCATCAAGAAAGAAAAAGGGTTAGAAAAAAATTGAGCCAATCATTAAGCTCTGAAAAGGCAACAGAGGAAACCCAGTGAAACAGAGGAAGAAAATAATAAAGATGCTAGTAAAAACCAATAGAAATAAAATCCACCAAAAAATTAGGAAAAATTTGAAAACTAGAAGCTTTGAGGAGGTTAATAGATGAATAGACTCTGACAAACTAATCCAAAATGAGTGAACAAAATTCAGAGTAAGAATGACATAAGAACGAGAGAGGAAGAGCATAGAGGAGGATGGGAGAGAAAAAGAGAAAGAGAGAGATAACAGAAATAACCAAAAAACAGAGTTGACAGAGAAATAACTATTGACACATAAATAGATTAAAATGATAAAATAATATTATGAGTGCCCATTTGGTATGGAAATTGAAAACCTAGACAAAAGATATTATTTCTGGAAAAAACATAAAAAATTCAAATTGGTATAAAAGGAAATTAAAAACTTGAATATAAGTATTAAAGAACTTGAAAAGGCAAGTCTCTTCTCCCCCAAATTCCCTAGTCGTATTGATTTTTAGTTGCATTCCACCGAACTATCATGAAACAAGTAATTCATACCTTTTAAGTAAAAACAGAGAAAGAAAAAAATCTAGTTTCCATGTAGCATAATATTCATTCCAAAATTAGGTAAAGATAGTAAAAAAATTGTAAGCCTATTCAATTATGATTATATGTGCAAATTCCAAAATGAGATATTAGCCAAATGAAAAACTGCATTAAAATATGATAAAGATTTATCCAGATTTATAAAGATGATTTTAGTACAAAAATGTACCAATTCACTATACTAGTAGACTAACAAAGAGAAAGCATAAAATTATTTCAAGAGACAGAGGAAAATAAATTGAATATACATTTTAAAACTTAATTATGATTACAAAATAAGTCCATTCCTAGAAAACTAGGAATAGAAGAGAATATCCTAAACTTGGTGATGGTTATGAACCAAACACCTAAAGTAAGCATTATGCTTAAACATTACATTCAAGGGAAAACCTTTACACACATTCCTTTTACAGTAATATTATATATAATTTTATATATAGTTCATATAAAATATTGAATTTTTGGGAATCACAAAATTATAAGAATTCTAAGAACTGTAATATTAGATATGCTTTGGGTATTACTATAAATCCTAGCAAGTTCTATAAAACAAAAGAAATAAAAGTAGAAATATTAGAAGGGAAAGAACAAAACCATAATGTAGATAATCTAATGGTCTAAAATAGAAAAAAAATGGAATTAACAGGCAAACTATTGAAACTTACAAAAGAGTGTGATAAAAGATCAATTTATAAAACTCATGAATATCTCTCTGCACTAGAAATCACCAAATAACCATCTACAGGATATAACCAGCAATAAAACACTCTTCATACTAGAAAAAGAAATCTGCAAAGTAAGACTTAAGAAAGAATGCACAAAACCACACTAATAAAAATAGTATATAATATTAACAAAAAATAGACAAATGAAACCAAGTAGAGAGACTCAGAAATTCTCCAAAGCATGCAAGAGAACTTAATATACAAGTAAGTTTATATCACAAGTCAAAGTAATGAGTAATGTCACAGCATACATTAAATAGAAAAAAAAAATAGTAGATAGAAAAAAATAACACTGGATTTTTCACCTTTTAATACCACATACAAGAGTATTCCAAATGATTAGACCTTACTATGAAAAATAATACTATGAAGTTAATAAATGTACAATGTTTCCCTTGTCATTTTTGACATCTTATGATAGTAGTGGAAGCCTAATTATTACTTTGAAAAGTAAAATAGGCCTAGGGGATTGGGTTGAGTAATAATGAAATTACAATTCAGAGACAGACGAGAGAACATGAAACATAATGGAAATTAGTTTGTCCAAACAAGCATAAAAGAAATTCATTCTATCATAATTTTTTTAATATAAATACAAAATTTGATGAAAACATTTTTTAAATGTTACATTTGAGTATACTTGTTTGAATTTAAGATAAATTATAAACAGAATTTTCAAAAGGTTATGTACAGCAAAAAGCATGTAGCTCAAGACTTATTTTACTTTCAGTGTAGCTTCATTTGTGATAAGAAGTGATGACCTCTATAGAAAACAATTTCATTTTGACCACTAATGCCTTCATGAGGAAAAGAGAAGTGGCGTAGAAGTCAGGAGCCTAATTTTGCCTGCAGTCATAATTAAGACTCTGATCAAGTCAGTTACCCACTCTGGGTTTCATTTTCCTCACACATGAGTGAGGAAATTAATCAAAATACTGATTAGTGTTATCAATATTTTTGGGATTATAGTTCCCTTTGAGAATCTCGTGAACATTAGGAACCTCCTTCTCTCCTAAAAGTGTATACAAGATTATACACATAAAATTGTAAAACAAATGTCAAGTATCCACAGACCTCCAAGAGGTCCCTGTACCTCAGATTCAATCCTTCTAAACTAGAAAATACATATAATTCCTTTCGACTCTAAAAGGAAAACAAGTAGAGGAATGTCTCCAAGCAGATTAATAAATTTTTGGTCTGTGTATCAGAAGGCACAGAATGGTCATTTAAAGGCCACACTGAAATATAAGCAGATATTGCCAAATGACAGAGAAGGAGGGAGATTATAAATTTGGGGCTTAACTTAGACATATTAAACCAAACATGCCACTTATATATTAACATGGAAATTTCTAGTAGGTCTGGGTATACCAGTAGGTATGGCACTCAAAGGAGAAGTCCATCCCATGGATATAAATTTGGGAGTCATTTGCCCATAAATAATCATTGCATCATGGTGATTAGATCTCTGGGTGGCATGGGGATGGTGAGAAGGGAGACAGTGAAGAACTAAAGTAACTCCAGTATCTAAATGGTAGGTAGAGAATTATGAACCTACAAAGGAAACAAAAGGAAGAGCCAAAGAGATAAGCAGTGTTGTGTCATAAAATCAAGGACCCTAAAAGTATCCCTTCTGGATGGATTTTTTAAAAAAATCTACTCTTTGCTCTGTCTTGACACTGGTCCATGCTCTTATACAAGTATTGGGCAAGGGATCACATATTAGATTTTTTTCCTAATTTAGGCACAAGCTGAACAGTCATATGCAACAATCCTGCACAGAAGCAAAGAGGAGGTGTGTTTCAAGTCAGAGTAGTCATCAGTATCAAATGCTTATAAGATGTGGAAACAAGCAAGGAAAGAAATACCTACTGGATTTAAAGGCATGGATAGAAAATAGTGGAGACCATTGAAAGGGCTGTTTTGGAGGCATGCTGAGGACAACAAGCCAAACTGGCATGTGCTGAGATGTGAGAATCAACAGAAAACAAAAAATGAAAACACTAGCATAAAAATATACACCATTTAAAAAGTTCAGCTGGGTAGGGTGATAGTTGGTTAAACATAAGGAATAACTTTGTGGACATTTCATCATTGTTTTGAATTAAAGGAACTCTGGCAAGTTTAAAAAGTAATGGGAAACATATATTTGAGAGGGAGAGACGTTGCATGTCCAAAAATAAAAGGAATAATCATTAATATAATATTTCTAGCAAGATTGCAGGTAATAGAGCCCAAAGCATGGAATGGAATAACTGTCCTAGGATAGAAGGGATAGTTCCCCTACTATTAGAACAGAAGGGACAGCAGATAAGATGGGTTCAGTGTGGATAGGTTTATATTCCTGGCAGCAAGATTCTTCCTACTCAGGAAGATTAATAAATTGCAATGGCTTTCCTTTTCTCTGTTAAGAAAAAGACAAAGACATTTACTGAGACTGATGGTCAGGAATGAGTGATGTAACTGGGTGTTTCTAAAAAAAACACAAACAATAAAGTTACAGTAAGAATGTACTGTGAAAATTAGAAGTTTTACCATAGAATCAAAGGAGAACTGTCACCCAGTACTAAAGGTCTATTTTAAGCTGATCTTCATGGATATTTAGTAGAAATAAACTGCTCTACTGGGTGATCCTCCAATGGTTCTAGGCTGGTTGGTTATAGCACGGAAAGGTTGCTAAGTGGCCCCCTAAGTTTTCTAGTTTATTTGCGTAGAGGTGTTTATAGTATTCTCTGATGGTAGTTTGAATTTCTGTGGGTTCGGTGGTGATATCCCCTTTATCATTTTTTATGGTGTCTATTTGTTTCTTCTCTCTTTTCTTCTTTATTAGTCTTGCTAGTGGTCTATCAATTTTGTTGATCTTTTCCAAAACAGCAGCTCCTGGACTCATTGATTTTTTTGGAGGGTTTTTTCTGTCTCTATCTGCTTCAGTTCTGTTCTGATCTTAGTTATTTCTTGCCTTCTGCTAGCTTTTGAATGTGTTTGCTCTTGCTTCTCTAGTTCTTTTAATTGTGATGTTAGGGTGTCAATTTTAGATCTTTCCAGCTTTCTCTTGTGGGCATTTAGTGATACAAATTTCCCTCTACATACTGCTTTCAATGTGTCCCAGAGATTCTGGTATGTTGTATCTTTGTTCTCATTGGTTTCAAAGAACATCTTTATTTCTGCCTTCATTTCGTTATGTACCCATAGTTAGGGTCAGAAGAAGAATTGGAAAAAAGAAAAAAGACAGAAGAGCAAGAGTGTTTAGGATATTTCTAGGAGTGTCACTGCAGTTATAAAACTGTGATCTAAACTAAATAACAAGGGCAGTGAACAAAAGACAGATGGATTGAAAGAAATTATATATTGAAAAAAAGTTGTATTAGAGTAATTACACAAGTTGGAAAGGGAGTGTGTTACAACCCATGAAATTCTGAACTAGTAGTTCTAGAGGTGGAGCAAATATGTGTACATAGCGTATGGCCTATCTTTGTTGTCCTGAATTAGTGACCAGAAAAATATGTGGCGCCAAATTGTGCTCCATCACCAACCTTTTTGTCTCCCCTTGGTGATCCTTCTACCTAGAATGTTTATTGGTAAACCTCCTTCCATGAGGGCATGTTTTGAAGACAATAGATGTAAAAATTCTCATGGATTTGGTTATGACTTTAATATCCAATGTAATATAATAAACTAGACTCACTATTTCCCTCCTGTTCCTAAATCAGTTTTCCTCTCGACTTCCATATTCCAGTAAGCTCTCTTAGGCACTAACCACTGAAGCATTAGACTCACCTTTTACTCTACCTCCCCACCTCCCTTGCACTCAGTAATCACAAGTCTATAAGCCTTGACGGTTATTTATCTTTCTTTTTTTCTTGTCATTAATTGCAGACTCTATGATTATTTACACAGAATATTTAAGAGAACCTATGAACTTATTAGAAGTAAAAAACGAATACAAAATCATTATATAAAAACAAACTGCACTTCAATAACCAAATTTTTAAAATACAATTTACAATAACAATAAAAACTATGATATGTAAGAAGAGGTATTAAGCAACCACTGATAAAGTTAATCCCTCTTAATTTTTAAAATTTGTTTTTGTTTCTTTTAAATTAATAAACTATTTTAAAGCAGTTTTAGGTTCACAGCAAAACTGAATAGAAAGCATAGAAAGTTCTCATATACCCCCATTCTCACAAAAGCACAATAATTATTTCTTCAGTTTCTCTCCTATCCATCCCTTTTCCCAAAGGTCTTTCTTGTTACAATCCACTCCCTTCATGTCTTCCCTTGTCTCAGTATCTTTAATATTTGCTATTATCTTCAGGATCAAGATCTTATTTATTTTGTTTCTCCCCCTATATTGTAAATTCCCTAAGGTAAGGATGATATCTATGATACAAACATTTTCATACCCTTCTCTCAAGAGTCTAGTCTACAATGATTACCAAATCAATATCTGTGAATTTGATACAGTCACTAGAATCTGGCAAGGCTGAGCTTCATGAAAAATTTAATTTAAAAAACAACAACAATAACAACAAAATCCTTACTCTTTGTCTTCCAAAGAATATTCTAGTCTTCTGTATCCAATTCTTATCCAGATACCCTTTGACAGATATACTAAGGTGACCAGAAATACATGGCATTTTTCAGTCATTCCTCTAAGATGGTCTTTTGGATTTTCTTAACAAAACTGGGATTTGTGACCCTAGCATTTTTCAGACCGATGTTTCCTTCACATCACCGTATTGATTCTGTTAAATGATTTGTAATTTTTTATTATTTGTTCCACGACACCTTGACAGTTTAGCTGTTGGTCAAAAAAGTGGCTAAAAGTCGAGAGCTTGAACATCTGTAATCTCTGGAATATAAGAGCATGGGCTTCCCTAGACAAAATTATGAAATACAGAACATGAGATTTGATTTTCACAAAGGTCTACTTTTACATGTTCCTCTCAAATTCCCTTCCCTCTATATCTAACTCAAGTTAAAAAGTCTTTATGTCCTTTCTCTCTTTTATCCTTATTAAAACATTTTATTGAAGCCAGTATTTTATTTCTGTACATCTACAATCTACTATATAGAAATATATATTATTTATTAGCTCTTCTTTTTTTAATAATTACAATTTATTTTAATTATAAAATAAATAAAAGCTGCAATTAAAAGATTTGTAAAAAACATAAGTTATTTATATCCATTATCCTACAACATAGATACAATTAAGTGCATTTCCTTCCCATGTTTTTTAATGAATGGACATTTATTTGCTTCTTTTTAAATATGGTTAATAGCATTCTATACATACAGATCTCTGTCCTCTTTTCACTTAATAGTTTAGTGAGACCATAATTTTTCTCAGAATCCTCCTGTTTATATTAAACATGTTCTAAAACAATATGGGATGCCTCTTAGAGAATATCCGAAGCACTATGCCCAGAGATGTGAATTCAGTAGGGAACAAATGCTCAATTTTTACCAGCATCCCAGGTGATACTACTACAAGTACCTCAGACTAATACAGCTTTATTTATTTTTTTACCCATTCTGGAAGAAGCAACTGGTTGCATCAACTATGCTTTTATCAGCATTAACTAGCTCTGATCTGTTCTTCATAACACCCACACTAAGAATCCACAAATGAGATCAATCTCATTATCTTCCCTCTCTACTTATCACCAATTCTGGAGTCATTCCCTGTATCTTTTTCTCAGTCTTCTCCACATCCAATAGATCATAAAGTCTGACCCAAAACACAGAAGCAGATGATCTAATCAGACTCCCATGAATTGGAGATAAGAGTATAAACTTTCACTAAAAATTTCAAAAGTGCAGGACTAGATGAAACGAAGAGAGGTCTGGGACATCCTATTCGGTTTCCCAGTTTCTTCTGTCCCACATGGGATATTCATTCTCTGACCCAGAATGACTGATGAGTAATTCAAGGGAGGTTTTATGGAGCTCTTCACAGACGGGAGTATATAAGTCTACATTTTACACTCCCAAAGAAAAATGGTTTATATGATATTCTCCAGTGAGCCATACCCCATAGATTCTGTACTTCCTTACTAAAAGACATCCCCTAACTAGGGATATATGGTAAAGGGCTTCACTAGATAAGGTCTCTTCCTTCTAGAAATATCATTCATCTTTTACTTGGCCAGCCAGTTGACATGGAGATTAGACTGGGTCACCTATTTCCTCTTGTTTCCCCACAAGACATATCCCTGGTAAAAGACATGGGCCAATCACAGGCTAGCTGCCAGGTGTCTTACTTCCTTCCTCCCAAAGTTCCTTTGTTTATACCACCTATATAGCACTAGAATTCGTCCCTTACTCCCTATCTCCACTAATGCTCATCTGACTCATCTCTAGACTCAACATTTTCAACACCCACCAACTATCCAAACAAATTTAGTTTCCCCAATTCTATGTGCAGTCTGGTGCCACAGGTGCTTTTTGAAAATGCACATTCTGATATAAAATCCTTTGCCGGATATCGAATGTGCTACATCATATTTCCTTTGCTTACATTTCCAGATTTTTCTTCCAACACATCCCCTGATATCCAGCCAAATCAAACTATCCCCCGAACATGCCATTTTTGCATGAACTAGCAAAGCTCCCAAGCTCTCTTACATGAATGCCCACATTTCTGTCAATAATTTGCAATGTCACCTTTTCTCTAATGCCTTCCCTGAACTCTCCATTCAGTTCAAGGCAATTACCTCCTTCTCTGTTTCACCATAATTGTCTATAAATAATAAGTAAAATAGTTAACTTTAGTGAGCCTTGACTTTGCAAAAGGTACTGTGCCAAGTACTTTCTATGCATCACATCATTTAATTCTCGGAGCAACTCTCTGAAATATGTACTATTATTCTGATAATTTTACAAAAGGGAAACCAAAGTACAGAGCAAATAAATGACTTAGCTAAAGTCACACAGTTATTAACTAAAGGAAATAGGGTATAAATGCAGCCCTGGTTTACTCGAGAACACTCCTAAACCCAATCATAAGATGTCTCCACTCACGCATCACACAGCTTCCCTACTTAAATCAATAAATATTTGCTAAGTGACAACTTGCTGCCAGACATAGTGTGAGGCTTTAATGAGCATGGAGAGCAAGTTGAATAAAAAAAGAAAGCACTGTCTCTAAATGAAGAAATCATCAGTTGTAAAAGTCTACCTAACATACCATCTTTCATCACTTCACACAAGAAATAGTACTATCAGACATAGTGCAAGACTTTACTCCATAGGAAAGAGAGACCAAATCTAGTGTGAAATTATCCCCCTTAACTTGGCTGGCCAGAACACCCACTTGAGGATTCACAAGGAATTTCTCTGAGGAGTTTGAAGTCACCTAGTAATTGCTGTCATTCAGGGGATTTTGTGGGATTATTTATTACAATTTACAGGTATTATCACTGTCTATAATTGCCCTCTATCTACCCTATATCTTGCACTTCACTGATTTAAGTTCATATTCCAATGACAGGCAAAAGCTATTCACCTGGCAAGTAGCTTGCACAGAACTTCAACTTGTATCTTACCTAAATTATGAAGAGCAGAATAGCTTCTAATCTACTTTCTTCCATTTTACTTCAAAGCAATTTATGGGTTCTTTTCACTCCTGACTCAATTTATATAGTACAATTAAACTGAGATGCTAAAAACACCTAGCCAGTGTCTTCTCTTTTATGCTCACATCATTCCTCAAATGGGAGATGGGGAAATAATCTCAAGGAATTTAAGTGATTTTCATGAAATTAATAACTATAAAGTAGCAAAAACAAAAGGTAAGCCAAGATTTCGGATTTTTCTCTAATCCTTGCCAGAATCCTTATGCTCTTTATCACAACTACAACTATAATTTGTCATGCGCGTCCATGTGAAGAGACCACCAAACAGGCTTTGTGTAAGCAACATGGCTGTTTATTTCACCTGGGTGCAGGCGGGCTGAGTCCGAAAAGAGAGTCAGCAAAGGGAGATAAGGGTGGGGCCGTTTTATAGGATTTGGGTAGGTAAAGGAAAATTACAGTCAAAGGGGGGTTGTTCTCTGGCAGGCAGGAGTGGGGGTCACAAGGTGCTCAAGTGGGGGAGCTTTTTGAGCCAGGATGAGCCAGGAAAAGGAATTTCACAAGATAATATCATCACTTAAGGCAAGGACCGGCCATTTTCACTTCTTTTGTGGTGGAATGTCATCAGTTAAGGTGAGGCAGGGCATTTGCACTTCTTTTGTGATTCTTCAGTTACTTCAGGCCATCTGAGCTTGTAGGAGCAAGTCACAGGGGATGTGATGGCTTGGCTTGGGCTCAGAGGCCTGACATAATTGTCTAACAATTTAACAGATATTCCTGTATTCTAGATTCTAATATGACCATTTTAAGATTGTATACTTCAACAATATAAATATTCTCCAGGTATTTTTTATGATCCAAACTGAAATCCTACTTCCTATACTTTTCCTCATTGATAACTTGCAAATAAGCACTGGAAATTATGAGATTAAAATTACCAGTCTCATTTCTATGACATACACATTAATATGTAAAGAAATGCCATAAGGGGAGTTATGCAACGATGTTTTTGCAGAAATGAAATGTGTATGAATATGAATACAGTTGTAGGTATTTCAATAAAAATTACAAGTCTTTCAGATATTCTTTCCAAATTCAAATGAAGCACCGGGTGTGCAGGATATGGCAGATGTGCCTGCTGCATACTAGCATAAGGAGGCTAGGTGGCTACAAACAAATTTCCTGATCCCATTGAGACAGGCTTCTATAGGTGATCGGTTGTCCTCCCACTGTGAAAACTGGCTATGAAAAAGAAATACTTAAGCATTTGCCCTGCCTTTCCTCTGTGAGCAGTATTTGAAACGGTTCTTCAGAGAAAGTTCTTCATTACAACATCCCAGCTAATAAATATGGAAAACACAAATTAGAAAACCACAATTTGGTACCCCTTATGGTAATACTTGAATCAGGCAATTGTATTCAATCATACAACTATCAAATAAATGTTTGATGCAAAGTTACAATGGAGGGATTTGACTGCCACCACTCACATCAACTGATTAGTGGGGCAAATTAGCACAGAATCACCTATAAATAGTTTTGCCAAAAAACAAACGAAGTTGAATATAGTCAAGGTCGAGTCAATGCCCACTTACAGAAAATACTGGTACAGAAGAACAATTTAAATGATACTACAAGAAAGCAAGCAGCCATATATTCAGAACAGGGGACATTAATCAGCTCAACAAGACCTCCTTCTGTAAACAAATTGATGGCATTACATGTAAAGAGAAACTGAAATGGACAGAGTGAGAATCAAAGCGGAGAGACTATCTCATATTAACGGAAAAAAAGACATAAAAATACGATGTATAGCCCTGAGCTTTATTTTTAAAAAGGCTATAAAATATTTTTGAGACAATCTTGGAAATATGATTATGAATGATGTATCAGATATTGCCAAGAAATATTATTTATCCTGCTAGGGTTGATAATAGAATAGTGGTTATATGTTCTTTAATAGGCATTTTTTAGATACTTAAGTATGTAGGGGTGAAATTACATAATATTTGGGGTTTGTTTAAAGTTCTTCAGCAAAAAAGAAACAGACATGAAGTGATGTTCCGGTTATTGTTGAAAGTACCAGGTGCATATGTGGGAGTTTTTATAAACAACTCTTTTTCCACGATGTTTAAATTTTCATAATATAAACTTTAAAAAAATGACAACATCTAAGCAAAGACCACAAAACTGCAGCCTTAGCAAAAGGTATGACTGGTGCTCTTTCACACAAAGGCCACTGCTCTGCTGACAAAGCTGGCACCTTCCTCCAAAACCATTAATTTAAGAAGAGAAAATGAATGATTCACAGAGGCCATAAAATAAAGAGCCTTCAACCCTAAATATTACATTACTCAAGATTTTTGTTTCCCTTAATTCACTCCTGAAACTGTCCAGAAGTGCACAATGATTTTGAAAGATTTTTTTTTAATCAAAGAAACTTCAAGATTGGACATAAATAGCCTAGGTTATTTAACCCTTCAAGCAACTCACAAGTTCCATACCTGCAAGTTGGAAAAGGAGCTGTGTATTTCTGCAGAGGCAAGGAGAATATACACTGCCCAATGAGCCTTGAGAGGTGGCCAAGAACAATTAACAGAAAAGAATCTTCCAGAAGGCAAATAAAGGAACCAGGAAGGACAAACAATAGGCAAGAAAGTTTTACTCAATGGCAGAACTAAGTGCTGCCAGACATATTTAACAAAAAATGTATTCTGTTGTCAGAAAAAGGAATCTGTTATGTCTGCACAGCAGGATTTGCTATTGACCTGTGGCTGCTGTGACTTTCTCATTTTCCCATTCTAGGAACAAAAGCTTTCAGTGAAGCTATCTTGGTCCTATTCAATATTATTTATTGAATGCTTTGGGGGGCAAGTAACATACATTAATATAATACCCACAGGTGACCATTTCACAAGTAATCACATTCAGATCTCATACAATGTACTTACTGTACGTAGCCCAAAGATGGCAGGCTGGCTGATGAGGATTGAGGAAGGCAGGCTGATGAGGCTTGGGGGTCTCCCTTTTTGGAGAACGTTAGTAAATATTCATTTGCATGAAGGGCAGTTTCATCATATTAGGCAGGAACATGGGTTGATAATACCATTACTGTGGTTAGAATTTTAATAGGGAAAGAAGGCAGCTGTATTTGTCTGTTCTCATGCTGGTAATAAAAACATACCCAAGACTGGGTAATTTACAAAGGAAAGAAGCCTCACAGTTCTGGGCTCACAGGCTGGGGAGGCCTCACAATCATGGCAGAAGGCAAATGAGGAGTTAGGTCACGTCTTACATGGCAGCAGGCCAAAGAGTCCATGCAGGGAAACTCCCCTTTATAAAACCATCAGACCTCATGAGATTTATTCACTATCATGAGAATAGCATGGGAAAGACATGTCCCCATGATTCAATTACCTCCCACAGAGTCCCTCCCACAACACATGGGAATTATGAGGGCTACAATTCAAGATGAGATTTGGGTGGGGACACAGCCAAACCATATCCGTATCCAAAGAGATAGAGTGTAGTGGATCCTTTCGGCCAGCTCACTCAAAATCTTTCTACCTTTTTAATTTAAAAAGACTGGAAAGCTTTTAAAAACTGCATTCCCATCATAAGTAATCAGAACAATGAAATTTAAATCAACAATAAAATATCACATTTAACTTTACTCTTGCAACAATTAGAAAACTGAATTTTGCAAAGTGTTGGCAAGGAAGTGGAAATGACAGAATCCTCATGTACTGCTGCTAGGAATGTAGACGTGCTCTCATTTGTACAGCAATCTGACAATATTTAGTCAAATGACATATAAGCATACCCAGCGTCCCAGCAATTCCCTGCCTAAAGAATTCTCACACAGGTCCACACTGGATGTGACCATGATCAGACTGAAGGCAACCTGAGTACAGATCAGCAGGGAAGAGTTTAGTTAGGTAAAATACACACTAGGAAGTAACATTCCACCCTTAGAACCAACCAATTAGCTTAGATAGGCACATGAAAATAAAGTGCTCTTAAAAAGAAAGCACTAGTGAGAGAGATATCATATATATATAAATTAAAAACCTAAGCGAGACAGAATACTCATTGTCCAAGAACACATATAAACATAAGGATCTGCATTCAATATATTAGACTAGTTACCTATGGGAGATGAAGTGGTAGAGATCAAACAGTTTAAACTTCAATAATAAGTCTTTTCACAGACCAATGATGATAGTGTGCTATGAAAATTTGTTGCTATTGTTTTGTTTTAAAAGCTGTATTTTCTACACCCTCTTGTGACCTGGGTTCCATAAGTGATTCAGATTCTACAACCACTCTGGTAAACTGAGGCATAAGGGGAAACAGGAAGTAAGTTGATGATCTTACTTTAACTGGCATGGATGATGGCACAGATGGTGGAGCTAGATCCTGTAGCTACACCTGGCTTCCTGATTCTGAGCTCCCAGGTCCTTGCAGGACAGTAAGTCCCCTGGTAGTCCTATTCTAGGATGTGGTTGCAAATCATTCCTGGAAGCTCAGCCCTCCCAGTCAATCCGTGAGCAATACATTATACTTAATAAATCCTTCCCAGCCTAAACTAGCAAGAGTGAAGTTTGTTGTCTGTAACTAAGACCTCTGAAAAATAGAGAGAACTTGAAAAACATTGCCTGTTCAAGCTTTTCCCAGACTTTTTTACAAGATAAAGACTTTGAAAACTACCATAGTAGTTTGCTAGGGCTGTTATAACAAAGTACCACAAACTGGGTGGTTGCAACAACAGAAATGTATTATCTCAAAGTTCTGAAGGCTGCGAGTCCACGATCAAGGTGTTGGCAAGGTTGATTCCTCCTGAGAGCCATGAGGGGAAATCTGTTCCATGCTTCTCTCCTAGATTCTGGTGGATAGCTAGTAATTTTTAGCATTCCTGAAACATCACCTGTATAGGAAACATCATTCCTGTAGAAACATCACTTCTACCTCTACCCTCATGTTCACATGGTGTTCTCCCCGTGTGTGTGTGCATGTCTGTCTCTATCCTGAGTACAAATTTCCCCTTTTGATAAGGATACTAGTCATATTAAATTAGGGCGTACCCTAATGACTGCATTTTAACTTGATTCCCTCTGTAAAGCAGTGCTTCTGAAAAAGGTCATATTCTGAGGTGGTGGGGAGGCAGGGCTAGGACTTCAAAATATTTTGGGAGGAGAACATAATTCGATGCATAAAATATTGCATGCAATTTAATAAAAAATATAACCATTAGTCCCTAGACTCAAGTGATTATACTAAAACAATGGGGTAAATCTTTTTTCTCCTTTTTTTTTTTTTATTTTAGGTTAACCGAACACTGGATATTACTGAGTTTCACAGTATGAATGCTAAATAACAAAGTATAATTATGATAAATATGGCTTGAGAGTGGCAGCTATAAAACAGACATTGTGAAAGTTTATTTCACAATCTAAACATGCTAAAACAGTAAGCAAAAACCGAAGTATCAAAATGGTTCTTTCATGCTTTAGAAACACATTAGTTCAGTAGAAGAAAAGTAAATTATTACACTAAGCTATAGCAACTTTCATGCTGAGATTCCTAGAATATTTATTCTTGGTGCCGTTTGCTAGCAGCATTAACTATTGTTAACAAGGTCCATATCTTCTATTACATAGCAATTATCTTTCTCCCACTGTCTATGAAGCATGCTAAATCACCCATCACAGGTCCACTTGACTGAAATAAAAAGGAATACACCAAAACCATTTCAAATTCTAATTTAATCACAAATATAGAATATTTGTCAACGGTAACCAGGAGACGTCTTCATTTTAATTTGACTTCAGGATTTCTTCATAGGAAATAGGCAATATTTATAAGAAATATGGCAAAATCTGGACTTTTGAATAGATTTTACATTTCTGCGCATGGTAAAATTTCTCAGAAAAGGAGTCAGGTATAATACAGAGGCCAGAAAGATTATCACTTGCAAAATACTCCATTGTTCTCTAAACAGGCCATTTTTAGCAAAGGATCAATGTTAACTATGTCTCATTTCTAACATAAATTGGTCACTATTCAATCACAGTTCAGAGGGCAAATGTTTTTAATAGCCAGTAGTAGTTGCAGAGTCATACTAATGCTCTCCCGAAACATGCTTGTATGTGTGTCCACACACACACACAAACACACCCTCATGCCTAGACTTTGTGGTCAGTAGTAGGAGATACTCTTCAGCCATGAGCTTTAGCCATCACACAGAGCCTCACAATTTTTATGTTATGTATCTATTCAGAATGCTATTCACCTACCATGTGCAATCTAAAGTCAGAGAAAGTACATATCCTACAAATGTCATGGCCCCACTCATGAAAGGTAGGAAATATGTTCACTACTGTTTACTACCACACCTTCAATATCTAAGAGGCTGCTTAGTTTATAATACTGGTTAATGAATACATGAATAAATATAAATGAACTGAAGAAGAGATATGATTCAGCACCTTAAAATTAATCTAATCTGGATTTCCCTCAGTTTGATAGATTTTATGTTTCTGATTTTTTTGAAAATCGTTAAATGAAATAGAGCATGAAAAGGTGTTTCACCTCAATAAATGTTTTATTAATAGCAATATACTCAACACATTTTTAAAGGAAATGACAGCCTGACACACTAAAGTAAGGACAAACACTCTATTTCATTTAGCACAGATTACTTGGCACGCAATACTTATGGCATTATGTGGAGATAAGGTGAAAGAGACGATCAATTTCTACCATTTTCTCTCTGAAGAACTGAAGTACAGAAAAGTAAAGAACCACAAAATAAAATAAATCTACATAGTGATGAAGATTAAGAATATAGCCCAAGGACTTTCATTGCTAAATCTCTTTTTTACTCTAAATTAGAATCACCATTGAAGGATTAATCCCCAAAACCACCATATAAATGACACCAATAATTTGCAACCACCACACCTGCTACCTCCCACCACTCACTATAAAGCTGCCACTGTAGTAACTTTTCTTATCAAAAGCAAAAGTCACTTTGGAATCATATGTACGAAACCTTATTATCCACCTGCAAGGAGACATGCTAGGTGCAGACTCACCAACCAGAAGAAAAGAGATCAGAATATTAGAGAATTATTTCTGAATGTCTGCCAGCACCTGCCTCAGATCTCTCTGCTTTCTTCAAATACCTGGACTTAAGCAACTAGAAAACTTATATTGAAAATACGTCAGAGTGGTTTCAATAAGAGCTGATTGAGTTGACAGCTAACATAGTTTTCTTAAAATTGTGAAGATATGTATTTGAATCCAAAATCTAGCCTGAAATTTTGGCCAAATGCCTAGACTTTGGGCAGTGTTTGAGCCCACCTGGCTCTGTGACAATTTGTTATTTTGTGTAAAACTGTTGAAAATGCAAACTAAAAGCCCTCATCAGAAATATAAATAAAGATTATGATTAAGAAGTGCTTTGTCCCAGAGTTTGAGACAATTTCTATTGACTATAAGTATTATTTTTAATTGTGTCATAATTAACCAGTGACCAGCACTCGACCTGGAAGAGTAAATTTTTTCCACCTAATCAATGAAAAACCAACTAGAATAGACTTATTTAAAAATAAGTTACAATTTATTTTATACTTAGCAGGTCAATAATTTTAAAAAGAACTCATTAATGATAACAGGACCTTTTCAGGGCAGCTTTTAGATAGGAGTTCCTTTCAACTTCCTTAAAAAGAAAAAGAGAAGAAATCTGGTACTGAGAATTATTGTAAAGAAATGGGATTGCCTGTGTATTATTCTGAGGTCCTTAAATTAATAAATGGCAAAGGCTAACATGTATTGAGCTTTTAATTTGTCCCTGATACCATTTGTGCCTGATACCATTCTAAGTATGGATTGCTTTATTTGATCCTCATAACAAAGCTTTCAAGTGAATATGGTTGTTTTTCTCACTTTCCCTTCAGGAGGGAGCATGAAATTATTTTCCCAAGATCTCAAAGCTAGAGCCAAAAATTTTCAAGGAATCTGATTTAGAAGAATTAAAACATACATTGTGTTCAACTAATCACCTCTTAGAAGTAGAGACCAACAGATTCTGGCATTGTTACTCCATAAACATGGTACTACTCTCCTTATTTTCCTTATACCAAAAATTAGAAAGCACACCTAATTATGCCAAAGGATAAGAAAGAGCAATATAATATGAATCTTATTCTCAAGGTTTTTGATACAGTAACTGGTGAAATCAACCAAAATAATAAAACTGAGTGGTTAAATCATTCACTATTCTGGTGATATTAAGTCAATACTACATATTTCTTTATTATATTAGTTTCTTCCATTTTATTTGCTTTTTATTCCATATGCTTTAATATTCCATATTATTTGCTTTTTTCCCCTATAAAAGCAGGGTTTGATGGGAGACTGGTTACAATATGTAGAAATAATATTCTAAGTTAACTGTTGAACATACATTTAACTAAGTTTAATGTTGAATAAGCACAGAATATTATTGTGTTATATTGTTGTATAGTACTGTATTATTGTATATTATAATTGGACACACTAATAACTGTCCAATTAGGAATCATGAAGCTGCCTGTTGTTATTACCAGCAAAGTTGGTTTATTTTCATTAACTACTACTTTGACACAAGGTAAAGAAACATAAGTAACACTAATATTTTAATATTATTATTAATATAAATTAAATATTTTAATATTGATTATAAACAGTAATACCTGTTAAATACATTTTAAGATGCCTTTTTAAAAATGAATCAAGATTATAAGATAGAATTAACTGGATCCTCATTTTTACAGATACCTTATCAGTATTATCAGATACTTCCTATATTTAATTTCTACAATAAAGTCTATGTAAGGAGGCAATATTCTCTTTGCATCTAAGATTTTTTTTAAAGCAAATACTCAACACTACCTGTGGTTGTAGGTAGGCTTGGGGTATGGAACATTTGTCCAACACTCTAAACTAATGAAGTCACTTAATTTTTGATCCCTCACAACTTCTATTCCACCAATCATTTATTTATTTATTTATTTATTTACTTTTTTTTTTTTGACAGAGTCTCACTCTGTCGCCCAGGCTGGAGTGCAATGGTGCGATCTTAGTTCACTGCAACCTCTGCCTCCCGGGTTCAAGCAATTCTCCTGCCTCAGCCTCCCAAGTAGCTGGGATTACAGGTGTCCGCCATGACGCCCAGTTAATTTTTTGCATTTTTAGTAGAGATGGGATTTTCCATGTTAGCCAGGCTGGTCTCGAACTCCCGACCTCAGGTGATCCACCCACCTTGGCCTCCCAAAGTGCTAGGATTACAGGTGTGAGCCACCACACCCAGCTTCCACCAATAATTAAATATAAAGAAGTGTGTGTGTGCACATGCATGTGTGTGTTTACAAATCTAAGAACTTCACTTATAACATTATTTTAATCTGTCCCATATTTTAGTTAACATTTTACTTATTTTCATTTCGTATAGGTGCTTATGTAACAACTTCTCATGTCATTAATCCTGCTTTTTGCCCTCTTGTTAACATACTAAATAACCTCTCTATAACATAATTCACAATGATATAAAGTTTATTGTGATCACCTTAAACACAAGGTCTCTGTCTTATTCATATTTGTATGATTTACCCACGCTTTAGCCTGGTAGTTGTTCCATAAATGCACTTTAAAGTTGAAGTGAAACTTAACCTCAAATTCAGTGACAACCTAATGGAAATTCCAACATCTCTAGTTCATTCCTTAATTCACACTTTCATTCAGAAAACAAATTTTTTAAGTTCTTAATGTGGCCTTAGCCTCTGCCCTGAGGGGCTGAGAACACCACTCCCAGGCACAGAGGGAGAAAGCTACTGTAGAAGATCAACATGCGAAAAGATCATGACATATTGTAGGAAACACAATGAGGGACCTATCCTAGTGCACCAGGAAAAGAAGTGTGAAGGATTCTACAGCAGGGGTTCACTTAGCATTACATGGCTACGATGCCAAGGGGTACACCGAAAAGCCAACAGGTCAGGGAATAAACTTATAAATGATATACACTCAGCACAGAATACTTCATATATTTTCATTTGTTAAAAAAGCAAAATACAACTAAATTTGTATGAGAATCAGACACTAATCAAAAACTGGTATCATTAACAGAAACTAATAATGAGATCTATATAGCTGATAGGCAGATGACACCTATATTTCCCATTATACTTACAAATTATAAAGTAGCTAATTTACTTGTTGGAATGACTTTGAAATCTTATAAATAAAATTATTCTGATCTTTAGGTAAGTCCTTGCAAAACCTCTGGTGCTTCAGCCTCATACTATTAAAAAAAATGCACTTTAAATTTAAGTCAGTTTATCGAGCCTACAGGTATTACTGGTTTACCAAACCTATAACTTGGTTACCCCCCAAAAAAGTGTTAAATTGAGTCAAATGTTTTATTTTCTTTAATTATAAAAATATTTATGAATACGGTAGCATTAATCCATAAAATAACCCTTCTAGCAAGTAAAGACTATTTACTATATTTCTATGAAAATTTAACATAAATTTTAAAATTTTGAGTTCACTCATAAACATTTCACACCACACTTTTTTGCTTATAAATAGAAGTTCTAAGTACTCAGTAGACACCGAAATATATTTGTCAAATTAACTGCAGGAAACAGGCATTATTTTTCAATGTTTTAAGAGTAAGGGCTTTGACATAAGACAGAACTATTCAAATCCCAGCTCAGCCCTATACAAGCTCTAAGAACCAGGGATGTTACTTAATGTTCTAAATCATAGTTTTCTAATCGAACTATTAGGGAACTAATGTCAAGCTCAAGGAATGTTATAAGAAATAAACAAGGTATACAGTCCCATCAACAGTATTAAAGTGTTCCTATTTCTGTAAACTAGCTCAACCATTGTGGAAAACAGTGTGGTGATTCCTCAAGGATCTAGAACTAGAAATACCATTCGACCCAGCCATCCCATTACTGGGGATATACCCAAAGGATTATAAGTCACGCTGCTATAAAGATACATGCACACATATGTTTATTGCGGCACTATTCACAATAGCAAAGACTTAGACTCAAACCAAATGTCCATCAGTGACAGAATGAATTAAGGAAACGTGGCACATACACACCATGGAATACTATGCAGCCATAAAAAAGGATGAGTTTGTGTCCTTTGTAGGGACATGGATGCAGCTGGAAACCATCATTCTCAGCCAACTATCGCAAGAACAGAAAACCAAATACTGCATGTTCTCACTCATAGGTGGGAATTGAACAATGAGATCACTTGGACATAGGAAGGGGAACATCACACACCGGGTCCTATTGTGGGGAGGGATAGCATTAGGAGATATACCTAATGTAAATGACGAATTAATGGGTGCAGCACACCAACATGGCTGATATATACATATGTAACAAACCTGCACATTGTGCACATGTACCCTAGAACTTAAAGTATAATAAAAATAAATAAATAAATAAAGTAATGTATGCAAAACATTTAGCATAAAATTAAGTGATAATAAATGTGATGGTAAATTTTTTTAACAGATTCTGTATCTTGAAATAATCAATTTTTTTCTGAGCTTACAAACAAAATATTCAATATCAATATTTATAAAACTGTGGCAATGTATATGTATTGTACTTTTGTTATTTAATATGTCAATAAAAATTTTAATGTCATGGGGGAAATTTCATTAAATGTATACACTTATTAAATGTATAAAACCAAATAAACCAAAAAAGGACAGCATATAAACCACCTATATAGTATTACCATGACTTTTTAAAAATGTCTTTTTATCTACGTGTACATAGAAAAAAGACTGGAAGGAAATGAATCAAGATTTTATTGACACTTACTAGTGGTGCTGATTAAAACTGCACTTTTTGTTTTAACAGGTCCCTAAAACTACATGTGCTACTTTTATGATTTTAAAATTATTTAATCTTATTTTTTGTAATGAGAACATTTGAAATGTACCCTCTTAGCAATCTGAAAATATAGATTATCAATGAACTATATATAAAATTATGACCAGGCACGGTGGCTCACGCCTGTAATCCCAGCACTTTGGGAGGCCTAGGCAGGTGGATCACCTGAGGTCAGGAGTTCAAGACCAGCCTGGCCAACATGATGAAACCCCATCTCTACTAAAAATACAAAAATTAGCTGAGCGTGGTGGCAGGTGTCTATAATCCCAGTTACTTAAGAGACTGAGGCAGGAGAATTACTTGAACCCGGGAGGTGGAGGTTGCAGTGAGCTGAGTCACGCCACTGCACTCCAGCCTGGGTGACAGAGCGAGATTCTGTACCAAAAACTAAAAAATTAAAAAAATTTTTAAGTATAAAATGGGTGACTTTTAAATGACAAGCAATCATTTTTCAGATTTTTAAACAAATTCCAGTTAATAATTTATGACAGCAGAATAGATAATAATTAAATACTGGTTTTATACATATTTCTCTTTTTTCCAAAGAGGTTTTTGCTTCTTAACTAAGGTATACACACACACATACACACACAAATTGCAAGTCCTAGCATCCTCAGCTACAAGGGAAAGAACCTTGTCAAATAAAGCTTGTAGCCACTTAGTTTTTCAGCTTCATTATCTGCATAAAGATTGACCCACACAAAGCTGAAAAGGGTGACAGGGAAAGCCAAAGCCATAGCCATATAAAAAAAGATAAGTTCAAAGACAGAACTATGCCAGATATAAAAGTTCAATGTCATTAAACAACAATCAGCGTCATAGCACAGCCTCTAAACTTTTTGCACTCCAAGACTTTTGTCATTTAACTGCTTTATTACTGGAACTAGTTGCATTAAATCAGAATCTTGATGTTTTAAAAAGTTATCCTCTCCTTTTGTTTATTCCTCAGTAATTCAAAAGTCATTCAGCCATGTGAATGCAGAGAAAATGTTCACACTGTCATTGTAAAAATAAGTAGTAACTCAGGAGAAAAAGAATCAGCTTTTACAATTGTGGTTAACAAAATTAACTTCCATAAAATGATGTTTGGTAATCAAACAAGTATTTTTGGACTCATAAAAGATGCAATTTTAATGGCATTCACCTAAACAGAATGATTTTTAAAGATGTTTCTTAGAAAGCTCTTAAATTCAGCAAACATGCTAGCACAAGATTGAATAGCTGTTTGAGTATTTTCAACTCAACTAGCTTTCTTCAACTCAACACAGTGAAATAAATTAGAATGAATTTGAAAGAGTGGATATAAAAATCCATTAAGACAAATTACATTTCACAGCCCAGTTCAGTAACAGCATTAATTCCTAGATCTGGCATTGATATGTATCAAACAAACAAACAAAAGACATACCAAACATAAAGAATATCAAGTACAACCTAGTGAAATGTGTACATTCACACACATACTGCTCAACCAAACTATGGAGTTCAAAACTTGAAGCACTATTAGAAGAGAAGAACAATACATCAGCACTGCCTTTTCTGCAAACTCACTGATTATGAGAAAGAAAGAAAACATATAAAACTAGCTTTTTTCTAAGGATAATCAACCTGTCACATTCCAAGCACGTTATCTATATTCTATATAATTCATGGCCAACATAAAATGTCTTTTTTTGTCTCCCAGATACTGCTAAAGGCAGCCAAAATGACACTCACCAGACATCCCCCCAAAACAGAAAGCACAATAAATCACTGTTTTAACCCCAAGAAAGGACAATCCATCTTCAGTATTAGAAGAAGAATATAGAATTTAATAGCACCAGTATATGTTGCAGTGCACTAAAAACACTTGATAAATAATGAGTTAAGACTGAGAACAGATATAAGTGTTCATGTAGCCAAATGAAGCTGATATTAAAGTTTAATAGCCTGTATATAACCTTGAGCATAAAAACCCAATGACTTGGATACAAGCACTTAAAGAGATATGAATCTAGCTCAATATTTATCAGAATATATTGCCAAAGTTTCAAGTCCTAGTGCTAAAACACTTCTTGGCCCTGAATCGGAAATGGGTTCTGTTGGAGTCAATCCAGAAAAACCAATTGGAGTATGATTAGCAACATTCGGTGACTTGGCCTGAAAAATTCAAATTGAAATTCAAGGAAAGAAATTAGTTATTTAATTGGTTATTTCATAATTCTGAAAGTATAGTATGCTATCATTTAATTGCAAAATAATTTTCCATTAACTTTACAATTAAATTATACTTACTATAAAACAAAATTAAAATTTAATGTTGACAAGAACAACAAAGACAGTAACATGCTACTCACAATAGTAACAGCTAACATTTGTTAAGCTTTTATTATGAGTCAGGCACTAGTCCAAGTACTACATGTATATTCTCAAATCTATAAAACTGGTACTGTGATAACTCCTGTAATACAGGTGAGGAAACTAAGACAGAGAACAAGTAAATAATTTAACCAAGATCACACATTTGGAAAACAGCAATATCTAGGATTACTGGACCATTTGCCACTTTCTTCCCCTCTACTGCAGAAACTCAGGTGTGGTGGGGGTGGCGGGGGTTGGTGGGGAATTAAAATTGATGCTCAAGTGTGTAAACTACAACAGTTTCAACTACTAAGTTCACATGTAACCCAGATTCTAAAAGGTGTTAAAGCGACTGATACTTGTTATACACTAAATAAATGTCACACGACAAATAAATATTTGCTGAAAAAAAGGTGTCAAAGAGGGAAATTAAAAGTTATTAAGGTTATTTTCTGCATCTAAAACATAAGTGGACAAACAAGGTCATCCAGTAATTTTGCTCTAATGAATAATACTGATAACCTTTTTAAACAGAAACTTGCCAAATAAGATAAATACATTTTGTCATCAACTAAACTGAAAAGGATGGAAATACAAACATTTTACAGTGTATTTTCATTCACAAAATATTAAAAGGAACCCATTCAAAATAACGTGTAAAAATATAATGAAAGCTGTAAAAAACATAAAATAAATATATGTATTCTAATATTCAAGACAAATTTTACATCTAAAATTCAAAATGACAACTCCATTTTGTTGATATATGACTAGCTTACCACTTCAAAAGAACAATAATTTATCTGGAATTGCATATTTTCTCCCAAAATAGGTTGTCTCCTTAGATTTCTGGGACTTTTATGAATGAATTTCAGAGGTCATTAATAATATGAGTACTCTGAAAGTAGTTATTCATAATATGAATATTTTATTTAACACTTCTGTAGCTTTAGAAGTGAAACAGATCCTGAATTTCAAATATCTCTCAAATTTACCTCATTAGTTAAATTAGCTAAGTTTCCAGTTTCAATATGCTAAGGACACTTTTTCCCTAATGTAGAGATAACTTGTATTATCTCTTCATAATCAAAGCCATGATCATTCTCATGTCCACGTCTTTCTAAAGGAATAAGAAAAACCAAAACCAAGAAAGATTTTCAAAATTTCAGAAAACTGTGCGGAACGTCCATGCTTATATCTTCTCTAACAAAAAACACTAACTACAAGGAAGGCAACAGTTCATTTTACCTCATTTTCTGAAATGCCTGGAAATCTATGCTGAAATGACTTAAATGGTTTAAAATCTAAAAAGTTGTTGATAAAGGTCACAATGATAAGGAATAAAATGGTGCTAAAATGCTTAATTACTTAATATATATTTAAGAGGTGTCAATTTTACACAAGCAATAAAATATCTTCCCTTGGGTGGCTTTTCTGACCATTAATCTTTTTATTGTGTAACAAGTAATACTTTGATATAATTAAGACCGTTTTTTAGCTACCAATTCAGTGGACAGACTCTTCATTTGCTTCTCTGTTGAAACTGTTGTCTCAAGAAATCCAGCATTACTTTCTAAAAAGCAGTCTACCTCTGAGAACCTGTGTGCTGTGGTTTGTCACCCAACTTCCAAGGTTACCAGAATATACAAACACTAAGCCAACCTTCCAGTTAAGATTGCACCTGTGCAAGAAGAAGTCCCTTCCACTTCTCCAGTCAAAATAAAGTCTAGAAAATTGTCCAGTACCCAATTACTGTAGTGACTGAATTACCAAAATAAATAAATACACTTTAAGCTGGTCTATTTCCATCACAGGATTTCAAGGCTACTCTCCCAACGCGACAGGCAAGTTTTAACTTGTGCCTGGCCAAAGGAAAAACGTTTGCCAAATAATGTTCCTGTTGCCATTCCTGCTGGCTTTTCGTTTGTCCAAATCGCTCTCTAGTCGTTGTCTTTTCACTTTATAAACGCCACTGAGAATTGTGCCCACCACAGCCCCACCCCACTCCCAATCCCCAGTGCAGGTTCAGATTGTGGTATTTGGTAGAGTTCTTGAACTCCACATAGCCAGCTCCGGAAGCGCACTGCAAAACGCACCCCGGATGCTTTCCCATATCTATTCCCTCACTCTCACATTTCAGAAAATCGCTTTATTTATTCACTCTGAGAAAGTGGGCTCAACCCCCGCTTTTGCGCTGGAGAAGGAAACACAATCATTCTCTCTCTCTCTTCCCCTCCCTCTCCAACTCCTTCTCTCCCTCCACCCTCACCCCTTCCTAATCTCCAACACTAAGAGCACTCAGACATCCAAACTTTCTAATTCCTTCCGCCCTCCCCTGTCCCAAACACTGGGCAATCAGACTGGAGATAACCGACGCGGGGAAATCTGGGTTTCCATTGTCAAGGAGTCCCCTTTCCCCACAGCCGCTCTTATGCCCCCGCCCCCTCGAGGGGCTCTGGGGGCACCTTCACGCTTCTCCCCTGCCCTCTAGAAAACCACCCGTAACTGGAGGCTACCGCGTGGCAGCTGCACCAACAGCAGGTAATCCAGGCGGTGCGGGGCGACGCCTTGTGATGGCATCCTGCCCTCGGCAGGGACACTACTGAGGGCCACATGAAATGACCCCCAGCAGTCCTGCGAAAGCAAAGGGATGGAGGAGGGTCTATGCACCCTGCCCTGTGCCCCAGTCTCTCCCACCCTGTCCTCCGAAACAGAGGAGCCCCTAGCATCCGGGAGCGGGCTGGGTGGAGAAGGCAAGATCAATAAAGTTCAGCAAGTAAGACAGCTGGGAGCTGGGTGCTACTGAGTTCTAGAAAGGGGGAGTAGAGACGGAAATATCCGAAGGGGCGAAATGTAAATCGTGTCTACTGCAAAAGGGAGTCGTGCAGGGAGGGCCGCTCTCTATAAGGAGTTAACCAGCTCCTGGCCAGGACACCCCTGCTGGGCCTCCAGCGGGGCTCAAACCCGCTGCGGGTCAGCAGGGGGCGAGGGGTGCGGGGAAACGCCTGGGCTGCGAACTTACGGAAGAAAATGTACTCGGTGTAGCTGCTCCAGATCTTGTCGTCGCGGTACTGGTTGACGAAGGCGGCGGTGCCCGAGGAGTTACACGCCACCATGTGGAAGCCGGCCTCGGACAGGCGATCAAAGGCCTGCTCCAAGTAGGTGAACTTGAGGTAGAAGCGGGACGTGTACTTCTCCGGCTGCCGGTCGGGGTCGCGGCTCTCGTTGAGCGTGTCCCCGAAGACCTCCTTGGCCAGGGCGATGCGCCCGCACACCATGATGCGCGCGACACGCCGGAACTTGGCGTCGGCCTGGTTGTCGCGCACGGTGGTGTAGGAGCCCCGGTAGCCCAGCGTGAGGAAGCCCGAGCGCTTGTCCGGCGCGCCGCTGCCGCCGCCACCACCGTGCGCTCCCGGGCCCGAGGGCACGGCGGCCACCGCCCCGCGCAGCAGCAACGCGTCGCTGCTACCCTGCGAGACGTTGTCCTCCAGGTCGCTCTGGCAGCCCTCGTCGTTGAGCGAGTTCTGCTTGATGACCTTGGGCGACAGCAGCTTGACCAAGTCGGTGAGCTGGAAATACTCGGCCTCGCGCAGGAGCCGCTCCTTCTCGGGGAAGTGCTCCGGCAGCGCGAGCTGCTTGTCCCGCAGATAATCCAGCACGTACCTGAAAAGGAAGCCGTCCCGGTCGATGAAGAAGCGCGCCCGGCTGTCCCTGGGCAGCTCGCCTCGGCGCCGGGCGCCGCCACGGGGACTAGAGGGCGAGAACATGCTGGCCAAAGTGCTGTCCGGGACGCTGAGCAGCGTCGAGTGCTTGGTCACATAGACCTGGCCGCCCACATTCAGCTCCACTACTTCGGGGAAGGGCGAGGGTGCGCAGGGCCCCGGGGCGGCGGCGGCCGAGGCGCCGGGCGAGCTGGACGTGGAGACCATCTCGCTAATGGGCAGGATGGTGCTGCCGCCGCTGCCCGTGTCCTTCAGAGCCATAGTCCCCCCGCCGCCGGCCCAGTGA
Source organism: Rhinopithecus roxellana (assembly GCF_007565055.1). NCBI lineage: Eukaryota > Metazoa > Chordata > Mammalia > Primates > Cercopithecidae > Rhinopithecus > Rhinopithecus roxellana. The sequence goes on along the minus strand of NC_044550.1, from coordinate 123,903,847 downwards.
CCCGAGAGAGCTACCCTTTCTCGTTCCCGGAGCCCGCGCCCCAGCACTCCGGGTGCTCTCTGCGCCCTCGGGCGGGGCGGCGCGTTCCTCCGGCCGGGGCAGCCCCGCTCAAGGCTCGGGGCAGCTGCGGGGTCGGCGGCGCCTAAGCTCCATCGGAGGAGAGACGCGCGGGAGAGGAGCTCCGCCGGTGCGGCGGCGGCAGTGGAGAGGCAAGTAGGAGCGGCTGCTCCTTTGGGGCGAAGGCGGGGAAGTGTGAGAGAGACTTGCGAGAGGCTCTAGGACTGCTGCTCGGCTCTCCGCGGGGAGGGTGGGAGGAGGGGCCGAAGCAAAGAAAACTCGCCCCCCTGCCAGCTTGCTAGCGCGCCGCAAGGCCGGAGCGCCGACGGTGGCGCTAACTACTCCTGGCAGCCCGGGAAGAGGCACTGACGTCAAGCCCCGGACTGGGACCCGAGCCTCAGCTGTCATTTAAAGAGATAGGCTCCCGCCGCGGCTCCCGGGCTCCGACGCTAGGGGGCGGGACCGAGGGTCGAGCCTGTGAGAGGTGCCGCTGGGCGGCCCGCTGGGAGAGGCAGGCAGGGAGCGCCTAAAGCAAAGGCGAGAAAAAAAAGACAGCGCTCTCCTTCGTTCATTTCACTCCCTCCTTGGGTCCATGCCCACCCCTTTTCCTCCCTCCTTTCCTTCTCTTCCTTTCTTCCTTGCCTCCGTCCCCAGTAAAAACTAGTTTTTTACACTCTCATTAAAGTAAGGAGTGGAGGAGCGGAGAGAATAGGTTTTGATTATAGCAAAGATGTCAGGCTCCTAATTTGGCTTGCGAGCAGTGATGTGAGGGTAATGTAATGTGAGGGTGGGAAGATGAATCTCTTGAAGTGGCTTTATGATACAGTTTAAGTGAAGGGCTAAATGCGCGCACCTGTCTTAGAATCAAATTTTACGACTGCATGCACTGAATATTGTTGAAAAAAATTTAAAACTCTGAAATCTGATTTCAGTTCACAATAATAAAGGCGTGTAACGACTGTTTCCTTCCAACGTTTTTACAATATTTAGTTTTATAGTAGATGCTTAATAAATGTTTATAGAGGGAGAGACAGAGCCCGAGAGGAAACTTACTCGATTTGTTCATTCTTTCTAATCCTGATCAGTCTCTTCATTAATCTCTCCATTTCCCTTTCAACTCCATCATGCAAGAAAAGTGGCTGATATTTTTATTAGTCCTAACCCCAAGAGTAAGGTCACAAATAAAAATTATATGAATTTAAGCTCACTTTAATTTCCATGTGTACAAAGTACAGGTACAGTCTGCAAAATGGGCATTACTTGTGATAGTGAAAATAGGAATGCAAATGAGAAATCTTTCTTCTACCCTGGGTCATACGTTTGTATTCAGAAACATAAAGAATCATTGATTTATGAATTACAAAAGAGAAAAGACTGTATTGTGGCACAAAGTAGTGTGCTTCAATTATCATAACAATATTACAGATGAACTTTATCCATTAGCCGTCGATATACAGATTTTAATATTTTTTAAAAAGTTAAATGCCTACTAACAACTCCTTTTCTTCAGACTACCCAAAAAACTATCGAATTTCAGATACGGTTGTAAATTAATACATTATTTTTGGAGCATTACAAATTATGTTTAAATCATTGATCCTTATAAGCTACATCCGTAGACGATGTCATACCAATTTTGAAGTTGCATTACATGAAGCAGAGAGAGCCTAACGGACCAATGAAAGAACACAATATATTTGCCAAAGGACTGAGACTTAAAACGGGGTTTTGGTATGCATTGTCATGCAATCCGTTTACTCAAAACTATTGTGTCCTGCCAAATTTATAAACTGATCAAATTAACTAATTTAATTGATTTTGGCCTTCATTTAAAAGTTAAAACCAAGTATTAAAATAATAGAAAACATACACTATTTTCTGCCTCATTAGAAGAAGAAGAAAGTATTCGGGATTTAAAGTAATCATTCCTGGATAAATGAATTAATAGATGCTTTATAACCTTCATAGATGAATAAATAATAATGCCTCAAACCACTAGTAGTGAAGCCCATTTATCATAAGGTAAATGTCCCTAATGATAAGTATGGTGCAGACTGTAGAATTGTAATGAAGTGGATCTGTAATAAATATGCATATGAATATGAAGTCGCTAATATTATCAGGTTGAAATCCACCTTTACTTTTGAATTAAATAAATTATGTCTATAAGACAAAATGGTCGAAAATTTATACTCTAAATGAATCATCTCAAAAATTCACAATGAATTGTATTGTTTGATATATTCATTTTTAAATGATTCCTTCAACATTTATTAAACATTTTTTCTTAATTTCTTCCCTCTTCATACTCCTATTACTCTCCTCCGTCTCCCAGTTATACCCTTCAACCGAACTCAGACTGAACAAATCGCAGATCTACAATATTTCTATCTTTCCTCTTCCTTCTGCTAGGAATGCCCTTCCTCTTCCACCAGATCCCTACCCCATTCTCCCTGCTTACGGATTTCCTCCAGCTCTTAGTTTAAATATCACTTTCTCTGGAAATCTTTACATTCACTTACCCAACCTAGTGAAGCGTCCTCCTAAGATGTTCCCATAAGATCCCATGTTTACACATGGGCAAAGTTGATCACACTGATTTGTAACTGTGTTCCACCAGAGTGTAAAAATGGCATGCGACCGTATGCACTATTATATCCCCATGGAGGTAGACTATAGAGGTAGCCCATAAAGAGGTAGCCAATTTATATTGGTTGAAAGCTCACTGAATAGAACTGTATTAATATCATAAATGGATGACAATGTATCACCTATGTGCTGGGTACTAGGCTAAATAATGAGATTGCAGAATTGAGTTAGACCCTGTTCTTCACAATTAAAATCAGGTAAAGTGAGAACCAGAATCTAATCAAAATAAACTCAGAACTGAAAGAGAAGAGAAAGCAAGAAAGAGGCACAATTGAAGGAATCCATTTGGTGAACTGAGCAATCAACACCAAATACCGTAATCAGAACCATTTTGCTCTAAGCCACAGACACCATTAATGTTCCTTAGACCAATTTGATCACACATATGGGTCCTTTAAGATCTTCTGTTGCTACACAGAGACAAGGCAGCAAGCTTCTCTGAATAGAAATTACACTAGAACAGTTCCCATACCCATCACATTTTTAAATAACACGGTCAAACCTGAGTGTCTCTAAAAGCACAGCAAACAAACCAAAAAGGATATATTGAGTCCAGATTTTAACACATAAATAATTTAAAATTTACAATAACAAATTAAATATTTCTTCACTAGGCAGAGAGTTACTTAAAGGCAGAAAACGTATCTTCTTCTAAAGGAGAAAGAACACAAAAGAAAACGAGATTTAAAATCAAATAGAACTAAGTTAAAATCTAACTTTGTCTCTTACTAGCTTTTCAACAAATTACTCTGAACCTCAGTTTCTTCATGGGCACAGTGGAAATAACAAAGACCTCAGCTCATCACATCAATGATGGTTTGTAACAAGACCACCTTGTCTGATGGAGTTCACTGTATTTATAATGTCTGTTTCACAGTGTGGTTCTCAGGAATGGGAATAGAGTTACATCTTGACTAGATAGATCCAAGATCCAGAAGCCGGTAACTGATTTTAGTAGCTCTACCTACCTTCCAGTTGTCTCACCCCTAAGTCCTGGGGTTACACAACCCTGTCATTATGAACAGCCCCATACCATCATGTCCTTCCCTGTCTGTATCTATTATTGTCTCCCTCATTGCATGTTATCATCCTAGACACTGATATAATTTCATTGATTTCGTTTACCTTGGTCCTGTTCTTTTTTTTTTTTTTTTTTTTTCTTTTAACTTTGTTCGGTCTTTTGACCGTGGTCTAATTACCCCTTTCAGCTTGCTTCTGTCCAAGGCCAACTGTGCTTCTAATTTTCAGGAAACCATCTGGTATCTGTTAATCTAGTTCAGGACATTTGAAAGTTTTACCAATAATAATAATAATAATAATAATAATAATAAACACAAACAAACAAAAAACCCTCAAGTATCTCATGTAATTCTAAGCAAAAAGCCTGACATTCTTTCCAGTATCAGAGTCTTTGCAATTTTTAGAGCAGGGCTATCTAATACAAATATAGGAACCATATATCTCATTTTTTAATTTCTCACAGCCACATTAAAAAATAATTGTGAAATTAATAATGTAGTTTATTTAGTCTAATATGTCCAAAATCTCATTTCAAAATGTATTAATGACATAATTTACATATTGTTCCACATAAAGTATTGAAAATATGGTATGTATTTAGCTCTTCTGACACATCTAAACAGCTATAACATAACTTGGACTAGCTATATCTCATATGCTTAATAGTCACATGTGCCTACTGGCTTCTAAACTGAACAGTATAGCTCTAAAGCATTTGGGACTTTAAAGCATGTCTGTGTTTTAAGGATTAGGTAAGAAAATACAACTTTTAAAAGTTTTTAATTACAGGATTGTAATGAGAGGAGGCTAGATTCAATACTTGAGAAGTCATTTAACACATGGAATGGGGACCATAAAACATCACTCTGGCCAAAAAAAAAAAAAAAAAGAGAGAGAGAGAGAGGAGAAAATATAATGTAATCACTAAAGAACTTAGATGTTCCTTACACAATCATCACACCCCCATAATGTTTACAGCATGCATCACTCTTGTGAAAAGCAGGCCAGGTCAGGGTTTATTTTGTGGGTATATAGACTTTAGCAAGTTTAGAAATAAAGAGCTTGCTATCAGATCAAACAAAGCAGAGTTGGCCTTTGTAGGAATAAGACTGAAGATAAGATGGGAAAGATCTACAAATTCAGCAATTGCTGCTGAATCTAGGGAAAGTTGGAAAGCAGAGTATGCATTGCCCCCAAACCTCACATGTTAATTGTAAGAGTGTCAATGGTTCTATAAAATGGAAAACTTTTGCAAATCAGGTATTTAGGAAATTCAGAGTATCTATGCTTAATGAACACATTAAATAACATATTCCAGCAACTTTAATATCTTAATATAATTCAATATGAGTTCTGATTCTATATTTGAAATTGTATAGAAGTACTACTAAAGTTTAGGGTAACACCTGGTTAAACTCTGTAAAATTAGATACCCAATGAATTTCGTGAAAGCTTGTCCAGATTATGATCCAGTATAGCTAAGCATTTAATTTAATACCTGGCACATAAATAGTGATCAACAGGTACTTGCCAAAATTATTTGCAAACTATTTTCATATTAACTAATATGATATATAAGTCAGGTTTTCAGAAATAGCTATTTAATATGCTATGGGTGGGGGGAATGTTTATGTTGGGAAGGTGGTTAGCAATAGATGGTCTAGTCTCTCATTGTGCATAACTGGTTGCCTCCTTAAAATATAGGTTAGCTCCCCAAAGCCTGGGGGGAAAGGGCAACATAATTCTCCATAACTTTAGAACATTCTGGAAAAGAATTTTCATTAGGCTGGACAATGGGAATGATATTGTGACTCTATGTCTCTTCAAATAGCATAAACCAGGAGCCTAAAACTGGTGATGGTATATGTATAATATAAATTTAATAAAATTTGTACTGCTATTTAAAAAAATTTTCACTGACTGGAAGAAGACTTTAACATACACAGTACGTTTAAAATATTAATAATTTCTGACAGCAAATCAGTTTCCCTTAGAAATTACTTGCAAATTGTAAACTTTCATTTATTATTTTGGCCAGCAACTATTAACTGATGAGTTTGGCTCCATGATACAAAATGTAATCATAGCTAAAATTCAATCGTTTCGTACACTTTTTAGCTTTTTGTCCTACTCTGTTAGTAAACTTTCCACTGCTATAACAGAATATATGGGACTAGGTAATTTATAATCAATAAAAATTGTTTTCTCTCAGTTCTGGAGGCTGGGAATCCAAGATCAAGGTTCTAGCATTAGGCAAGGGTCTTTTTACTGCTTCACTACATGCCAGAATGCCAGAAGGCAGAGGGAAGAGAGAGGGGTGAGGAGGGGGAGGGAGAGAGAGAGAGAGAGAGGCATGCTCATGCCAGAAAATTCTTTATTAGGGCATTAAACCCACCCATGACTGTGGATCCCTCATGGCCTAATCACCTATTAAAGATCCCACCGCTTAATACTATTACAATGGCAATTAAATTTCAACATGAGTTTTGGACGGCACAAACATGCAGATCATAACACCTATCTACTAGGTTTGTCAAGAGGATTATTTAGATAATGACTATAGGGCATTTTATGCTCCTTAACTGAAGTTACTATGGAAATAAAACAGTTTTATGATAATATTACTTTTTTTTCTGTCATGCTTGTCTCTAATGGGAGCACTGGGTGAATTCAATATAAGAAATTAGTCCTTCAATTTAAGATTTGCAGTTAGTAAAATGTTTGGAAAATATATTAAACCTAAAGAGAAGCAATCAAAAATTTAAAAGAAGTGTCCTTAAGTAATCTACTATTAAAAGTTATAAATGTAGAATGTGGATGGGAATGCTGATAGTTTGATAAAACAAAATATAGTTTATATTTATTAACAAGTCAAATAGCTTCTTTTATCATAGGAATTTTATACAAGGATTGCTGAATATATGTCAAATAATTGAAGTCCTTGGTAGGAGTCAATTGTCTGAGGCTGGAACAATACCTTCACCTAATTGATATGTCAGGCTGAACCATATATAATAGCCACTTTCATAAAAAGCCTCAAAAAAATGACAATTTTTTATGGTTTATCTGTATTTTTCATATGATTTTATATGACAAATTTCATGTGGTTGCTAATAGTTTTCATCAACAAATACAGTTAATATAGTACCATATCACTGAATGCTTAAATATTTAGAAATGCATAATTTATAGCATGAGTTTTAAATATGCGCTTTAGTGTGCTGAATATTTATAATTTTTTCTTTAAAAAGTTCTATCACTTTACTCTTGGTTTTCTCAGCAAATAAATATAGCTTGTACAAAGAACTATTTTTTAAAATCTTTTGCTTGTATGTGTCCTGAATTATCACTATCTCTACATAGGTAACAAGTTCGTTGAATACAGGTACTATTCTCCAGTTGTTTTATTTTCAGTTCAGTGCTCTGCAAACAGAAAGCCTAAAATGATGATGGGCAGATTGTTTATCTACACTGTAGCTAATTAGCATGAGACGACTCACAGGCATTGGTGGTACAATTTAATTTTGCTATGTACTGCTAAGTAGGAAAATATTGATATTTATATATCTGTAGGTTCTATTTTAAAAAGTACATCAGTTGAATCAAACTTTAAAAATACAATTAAAGTACAGTGCTTTAATCTAGGAGAGCACTGTAATGTAAGGTATAAATTCAGCTAATGAACACCTGATATAACACACAATGTTATTCAGGCTCAATAAACAGGTTTTTAAAAATCTAGCTTTTGAGTAAATTGTATGTTATAAAGTTTCATGCCAATGAGTGTTAGGGTGTGCTTTATTTTTCCCCGTCATAACTCGAGTGAAACAGAGGTCTGAACAAGAGACAGAAACTGAATTTTAATCCCAGCCTTAACAATGATACAGATTTTCTTAGTGACCCAGAGCAAGTATCTTTTATGATCAGTTTACTAGTTTATTAAATGGACACTTCCTAATATCTTCTGGGAAATACTGTTCTGGTTATATATTGTTGCACAACAAAGCACCCCAAAACTTGGTGGCTTAAATAACAATAATTTTACCATTATCTTTGTGGTTCTGGGTTCAGCTGGCTGATTCTTGCTCAAGGCCTCCCAAGTCTGAAATAAGACAGAGGCTGGGGATGGAATCATCTGTTGTCTGAGCTGTGAAGACTCAAACAATTAGGGCTACAACAGTTGAGGCTCTTTGGACACTGGTTCTCTCTCTCTCTCTCTCTCTCTCTCTCTCTCTCTCTCTCTCTCTCTCTCTCTCTCTCTCTGTGTGTGTGTGTGTGTGTGTGTGTGTGTTTGTGTGTGTGTGTGTGGTTTGTATGCATGGTCTTTCTACCATGGTTACTCAGGACTCCAAAACTGTACAACTCATGAAGAGAGAGCTAGGCAGAAGGGGTTTCATATTTTATATCCTAACCCCCAAAATCCCAAAATGTCATTTCTATCATATTCTATTAATCAAGGCATCCACAGAACCTTCCCAGTTTTAAGAGGAAGAAACAAAATGCTGCCACTTGAAGGGAGAGGGAGAAATTCTAGTAGAGTATATGGCACCAAAAATATCATTGTGGCCATTGTTGGAAAGTACAATCTGCTGCAAAAGCTGCGAGAATCAAACACCATTATACCTCCTATAATATTTACATGGGGAAAATTCTGTGACTAGAGCCATAGCATTTTGCTGTGGCACACATTCTGTAGGTTTAGCATACCTAATCATGATGTATGGGACACATATACACAAAGAGGTACACACACATGCACAAGCAGCTAATTCAAGAGTATGGCTATCTGAAATCTTAAGCCAATACTCAAAGACTTGAAAGGACAGTCAGGTGTTTCCTTCATTGTAGGGAGACCCCCTGAACTATTGCTACGGAATAAAAGATGAAATGCTCCTGATTACTGTAAATACAAAATTGTATGCAGTAATTTTGTGTAAAGACAATGCCAGGTTGGATTGCCAGGATGAGCACGTGATGTGCTTCCCCCTGCAGAGAGCCTATGAACGGACGTGCAGTCAGGGAGGTTTCACATCACCAAGATTCCTATCCCAGAAAAGCAGATGTTCATAGCTCTGGGAATAGAACGCAACCCTTGCGGAAAGCCTATAAATGGACGCATGGGGGGCACCTGTCCATATGGATAAGATAGGGCTATAAACGGCCTCATCTTGCCACGGCTCTTCTAGGCCTCTTTAGGGTTAAGGCCTACTCCCTTCTGAGAATTTCTGGTCTAACTGGTTGTCTAGCTTCACGTGCCTGTTTCTATGGATTGTTTGTAACCAGCTTTTGCTGCAACTGTTACTGCTGATGAATATCTTGCTAATCATCGGTTATGGAAAGACTGTGTTTCTGTTTTAAGGCTCTGTTAGAAATTACTGATGCACACACTATATTGTAAATCCTTATTTCTGTATACTGTACTTCTGCATACAGATGTTATGTTAAAGAATTACTTCATCCCCATGTGACCATCTCACCTCATAATCAAACGACTCTAAATCCCTCACTAACCTACCCCTGCCCTCACTAAACTTAATAATAAATGTTGGTATATCCAGTGCATTGGCGGCACCACGGGACCAGAAGGCAGTGACCCCCCTGGACCCAGCTTTCACTATCTTGTGTGTGTCTACTATTTCTCGACCTGCTGATCCACCTGGGAACAAAGAGAGAGCCCCTTTGCATTGTGGGTTGCTGGCCAGATCCTGCAATACTTCATTTTGAATAAGAATTTCCATTTTTTTCATCATGATCATTTATTCTGCTCTAATAAATTGCTTTAGCCAATTTGCCTTTACTCTAGTTAATACAGAACTACCGTCTACTTCATTTTTTTCACCCCTTGCAACATCTGCAAGCCTTAAGTCTCCTTCAGTGAATCATTTCTTTTCATCTTTAGATATTGACCTGGTAAACACAAATATGTCTGTGAACACTTAAAAATTTACTTGTTACCCAGTTTTTCAGCAATGTTCTCTACTCTGATCATCATATGATGCATATAGTTCCACTGCATAAATTTTTATCTCTGCTTTCCAAAGTTCATTCTTCTCCCTGCAGAAGTATTGGCTTTTTGTCTAGGAGTACTCATTACGCTCATTTAAAAAAGTATTACCCATGTTACTCTCATTTACTCCATATTACTCATTTATTTATTCAAATATTGGAAAATTGACCAATATTATACAAACTGGATAATATTGGATAATTGACCATTCATGAAACCAGAAATTTTGAAATTTTCTGACTAATCTTGGGGAAATTCATCAAATAAAAGGAAACAATCAGTTACTTCAATGCAAATATCAAAAAAGATAGCATTTATCTTTTACTTATGTATACAGTTTTGATTAATTTTGAAGCAGCTTCACAATTTCAGTTCATACCAATTCCATTTCAATAAAATTCAAGTATTTATTGAAAATGAACGACAGCCACGTATTGCTTACCAATGGGGATACATTTTGAGAAATGTCATTAGTTGATTTTGTCATGTGGGAACATCATAGAGTGTACTTACACAAACCTAGATGGTATAGCCTGCTACACACCTAGGATGTATGGTAGGGCATATTGCTTCTCGGCTACAAACCTGTACAGCATATTAGTGTATTGAATACTGCAGGCAATTGTAACACAATGCTATTTGTGTGTCTAAATCTACTAAAACTCAGAAAAGGTACAATAAAAATATGGTATCAAAGACTAAAAATGGTACACTGGTATAGGGTACTTACCATGAATGGTGCTTTCAGAAGTGGAAGTCACTCTGGATAAATCAGTGAGTGACTGGTGAGTGAATGTGAAGGCTAGGACATTATTGCATTACTGCATGCTTTTATGTGACTGGCAGCACAGTAACTTTGTTTACACCAGCATCGCCACAAACACAGGAGTAATGCATTGCACTACAATATTACAATGGCTACATCATCTTCAGCTCCATTATAATCTTGTGGGACTACAATCATATATGCAGCCCATCAATGACTGAAATGTCATTATCTGGAACATGACTGTATGTACTCTACTAAGTAAACTGTGGGTCATGACAGTGGATAGGACATATACCCTGTCATTAAAAATGTACAACATGGGAAAGGAGAACTAGACAAGTCCACAAATAACTAGAGATTGAATTACAGAGAGGAATAAGGTAAATGTTACAACAGAAGAATACAGAAAGTGATATGAGGGTACGTGGAAAGAGAGAGAGCACTTCTGGTTGAAGGACTAAAAAACACGAAAATAACTGGATAGTGGGTATAACAGATAGACTCTAAAAGATAGACGTAACATTGATAGACTTGGATGACAGTTTCAAAATGAAAATATAGCATGAGCAAAACAAGGCCTAGTAATAATACTGTCTAACTAATCTATCTAATAATTATCTATTATTATAGATAATCTATCTAATTATCTATCAACTTATCCATCTATGTATTCATCTATCAAACCATGCCCTTATTTCAGAAAAATGGCTTATAGAACAATGTAAATAGTTTAAAATCAGGACAGAGAAAATATAATATACAAAACTGAGATAAGTAAGAAATGTAGAACACAATTACACATTTCATAGTGTACTAGGTTATTAAATTTGACCCAAATTGGACTTGTGTGACATATGAGCTTCCTAGAGGAAAGAAAATGTGGCCGGTCAAATGATTCAAATTACCAAAAAGAAAAAAGAAATTACCAACCCACTTGGGAAAGAAAATTGATTTGTTAAATGTTTCAATATGTAAGGCAGATTGAATATAAGATAATGATCAATATCTCAAATGATATATTTAAGGTACTTGTACTAGCAGATTAAGGGTACCAGAAAATTTACTTATCCTAAGAGCTGAAAACCAAACATTAATCTACAACTTAATAAAAGCAGTTCTATAAGGGATGTTGGTAATATTATCCTTGATTTGCAAACCAGGAAACAGAGAGTTACGGATATTGAGTCAGTTACCCAAAATCACACAGTTAATAACTATTAAAGTTTGTATTTGTATTTGTATCCAGGTTTGCATTACTTTGATGTGAGGATAGAAGTTTATGTGTAAAGGATAGAGTTGAGTTGGCAGAGAGAATTTGGTTGGGGGAAGAATAATTGAGAATGTACTGTCAGGGTTGAAATAAAATATTGGAGGCAGGAAAACTAAGGATGCCTACAGGTTGAGATGAAAACAGACTGTAGAAATAGTGAGAAAGTTAAAGAAAGGCTCTTTAATGGAGAAAAGCCTAAAGAAAGAAGAGATCAAGAGCGCTGATGAGGGGTTTAGCCTTGGCAGAGAGGCAGAACTAGTCTTCTTTGAACATATTGTGAATAAAAGAAATGATATCACCTAAAGAGCTCAAGAAATGGCCCACCTTGCTTTCCAGAAGGTTTCATATCGAAGAACCTAGAGTGTGTTTAGATTTTTAGGCCAAACTCTTTCAGGGAAAATATTTTTTGTTGCACTTAGGACCCTAAAGGAATCAGCATTTGAGAGCAAAAGCATGGAATGAGATCAAGTAACTATTTTTCTAACTTCATTCCATTTCTTGCCTGTATGAAATCAGTCATGTTTAGAAATGTGTATCCTAGTCTAGGCATTAGAATAACTAGATGTCCCCATTAGCTGTGGACATTCCATCAGCCTAAGGTTTGCATGGTTTTTGGAAATGTCAGCCCGACTTCTGGATGTTTCACATTGGACTGCTTACTTATTCTGTGGGAGCCTCAATATCACCATATAAAAATGATGTTTTAATATTTATATATTCAAATTTTATTAAAAATTAAAAGCCCCCAGATTGTGCCCAGCACACACTAAGCAATCAATAACTGTGAGTTATTTCCTTCCTTTACCTTAAATCCTCACACAGCACATATCAAGATCTGACAGCTGAAAAAGGATCCTTAATAGAAGATCAGTAAAGGCCTCCTACTCTGGCATGTATTCATTATTTCATTTCCAATCCTTTCAATAAATATTTATGTGATGTTTTCTAAGTGACAGTCACCCAGCTCACCTTCAAAATGATGCAGAACCTCAGATTTTAGCAGCATTCTCCCAGCAGTACTTTTATCTTGAAACTTGAGTCTATTCCCTGGTCCTGTTTTTTTGGATGGTTTGTCACTTTTCTTGTACTGGTATTTAAAATCCTATATCTTAGTACAAATCTTGCTCCCCTTACACTAAGATGTTGGTTTCTGCTTCCTGCCTCACATCCATTTCCTGGCTGTATATCCTGTCTTTATTATTTATGTATTTATCTATTCATTTGTTTATTTTTGAGACAGAGCCTCACTCTGTCACCAGGCTAGAGTACAGTGGCTCAATCTCAGCTAGCTGCAACCTCTGCCTCCTGGGTTCAAGTGATTCTGCTGCCTCAGCTTCCCAAGTAGCTGGGACTACAGGGACGCGCCACAACGTCCAGCTAATTTTTGTATTTTTAGTAGAGATGGTGTTGGCCAGGATGGTCTCAGTCTCTTGACCTCTTGATCCACCTGCTTCGGCTTCCCAAAGTGCTGGGATTACAGGCATGAACCACCATGCCCAGCTTATCCTGTCTTTAGATAATAATTTGTTCTGATGCCTGATGCAGCCTGGCCAGGATTAATGAGACAACATATCAAATGTGCTTTTTAACACCTTAAAGAAAAGAATATGAAGAAGAGCAAAATGTAAATTGTTTATTTTATCAATAAAATAAAAAAAGGAATATTCAAAATATATATTCTAAATTAATATCTCCTATTCGTTCCTTCCATCCTAGAATTTCTCTTATTTAATCTTCTTTCTCAAAGGGCACCGTAAGGATTGTATTAGGGTCTAGGTAGGAAATGGATGGCACACACTCCTGTTATGTAATCGCCAAGACTTAGTGTGTATAGAGCTTAAGAAAAGAAAGACACAAAGGAAGCACTTTTACTAGTAAGAGCAGAAAGCCATTGCTATGTCTAAGTCTGAAGGGTAAGGGGAAGAAGCGGTCGCTGGAACCTCAGAGATAAAGCTGTACAAAGAAAGCTGTTTGAAGAGGCTGTGGGCTTTGGTAAAGAGGCATCGACCTGGAGCAACCTAGCAGGAAGGAAGCAAGGGAAAAATAAACACTCCAATCTTATTCTTCTCCTATTTTATTTTTTTGTCAGTTATCATCACTTCGTTAAATGCAACCAGAAGCCACACAGAGAGCAGGGAGCTCATTTTTTATTTCATATGGGTCAGCATTCTGAGAACACAAAGAAGACTGTAGAAGGATGAAGAGTGGACTGGGAAGGGCAAACAGGAGATATCCAGATCAGACAAATAATACAAGGTGACAATGCCATGACAGCAATATAAACAAATGCCAAGGGAACCAGCCAAGAAAGAGAATTCTGGACAGATTTTGATGGCATGCAAGGCCAAGATGAAAGACAAGTGGAGGATTTGGGCCAAAAAATAATATTCCTAGCTGGGAGTTTATTCAGAAAAAGTACTTGGTATTATTAGAGGAATTTGAGTAAATTGATACAACTGGAATACAGAGGGAGCGAAGGGAAATAAGGTCAAAGATAGGCTGTAATCCGAATTAAGTCGTGGGGATTTATCACAGCATTTTAGAAAAAAGAGTGATATAATCATCCTACTGGTTTAAAAGAAAAAAGATAAAGGGGAGGAATTAGTGACAACTAGATGGACAGTGATACCATTTATACGTCTTCATATACTCAGTGGCAACAATGATTGTATTTTATCCCTGCATAGCATGTGCCAGGCGCTCTTGTAAGCACTTTGGATATAATAAGCCATTTAATCCTCACAACAATCCTCTAAGTATTCTTATAATCTCCACTCAAAATTAAACTGATACACAGTAAATTAGATGACTTGACAAAGTTCACACAGCTAGCAAATGGTGCAGTCAGTCAAGGGATCAGACACGTGGGGCACAGTCCAGGAACATTTCATCCCTGGAGCTTCCAATTGCCCTCTCCAAGTAGAGTCAGGCACAGTATCAACATTCCCAGCATCAGGGTATGGCAATATACACAGAGTATTAGCAAATAGGGAAGCTCCTCTGACACTCAGCATCCAGAGTTTTATTGGAACTTAGTCATATACACATGGTTGGCTGCCCAAGTGACTGATCTCAGCCTCCAGCCCCTCTCAAGTTTCAGCTGATCCCATATGATTCGAAGCCCCATTATGAATGATATTATTATACTGTCTGTGATATAGTTTGGCTCTGCATCCCCACTCAAATCGGATCTCGAACTGTAATCCCCACATGTGAAGGGAGGGACATGATGGGAGGTGACTGGATCATGGGAACGGTTCCCGCATGCTGTTCTTGTGATAGGGAGTTCTTACAAGATCTGATGGTTGAAAAGTGGCAGTTTCCTCTGGCTCTCTCTCTCCTGCTGCCATGTAAGACATGCCTTGCTTCCCATTTGCCTTCTGCCATGATTTTAAGTTTCCCAAGGCTTACCCAGCCCTGCAGAACTGTGAGTCAATTACACTTCTTTTATTTACAAATTACCTGGTCTCAGGTAGTATCTTTATAGCCATGTGAAAGTGGACTAATACAGTCTCTTGCAGCCCAGGACTTCCAGGTAAACAAAAACACTCTTACAGGCAGGACATTACAAGGGCTGAGATAACCTTCCAAGAGCCGAGTAAGATAACATCCCAAGAGCTGAACACAAAGGCCAAACTTCTCTTTGGGCAAGATTAAATTCCTTACTACACACAGGTGAAATTAATAATACATTTTATCTAGCTCAATATATCCAAAAAATTTTCATTTCAACATATGATCAATATTAAACATTATTAGCATAGCTTACTTTTTTTTTCATACTAAGCCTGTGAAATGCTATGGATATTTTACCTTTACAGCACATCTCAACTTGGACTAGCCACATTGAAAGTGCTTTGTAATGTCATAAGGCTAGTTGGTAGTCTACCAATGAATGCAGCTCCATCGTTTCCTCATTCTTGCTGAATCTAACAAAGGTTTATATATTTATCCCGTGGGCATAATTATCAGTGTTTTCTAATATATTTATGTATTATTTTAAGTAATAATAATAATTACTACTAGGTAATTTCTTATCACATTTAAAACTAATGTTTAAAATAAAATATGATTTTCAAAAACCAAAACAAAGCAACATCAACAAATAATTTTTTTACCCTCCCATTTGAAGTCTAAGTTTCTATTCCTTATCTATACAGTCTTTGCTCCTTTGGTATACTTTCATTACTTTTAGATTGAATTTCACCCTATTCTTAAAGTGACAATTTAAATGTTTAATGATCTTCCTCTTGTCACTTATAATTCAATTTTCTATTTTCAGTTAGCCTGATTTTTGTGTAGGATATAATGTCTCCTCTCTTCTGATAGCATCTTAGGCAATGCAGTGCAATTTGGACAGACTTCAGGGAATCTCCCAGTTATTATTTTTATGTATGTGCAAATCCTCCCCTTACTAAAAGGGATGTATGACATAATTTATTTTTATCTTAATCTGAAGATATTTCAAGAAGTTTTTGAAAACCTTAAAAATATCTAGACCCTGCCTAAGTTACCACAAAAACTGACCTGGAAGCTCTATTATCTATTACAGAAAATATTTTTCCAGCATTCTCCAATTACAGTTCAACGCTTCAAAATGTACATTTAAACTACATTTAAAAAACACAAAATGGAATAATATATGTTATTTAGAATGGCTTTGTATATGAACATAATAAAAAGCATTTTAAAAGGCACTTCTGATAGTAGCTATTGAAATGCCAAGCTGTAAAGGTCAGAGTCTGCCTATGAGTGCCTTAACACACCTTCTTAGCCTCTTCTCTTCATCTGTGGCATGACTTCCTATAGTGGTGGAGCACATTGTGGGCTGAGATGCACCTTAATCATTTTAGATTCATCCTTTCTTTATTAAAGTTATACAATATTATAGTATCATATTTTCCCCTTGTCTTCTCCCTTCAATGGTCTCAGAATCATACTGTTTCTACCCTACATAATGGGTACCTCTCCATCACAGAAACCATTTCATGTAAAGTTGATGCTGTACCATTTTTTTTGTTGTTACTTTAGTGCCTTTTCTGTCTGTAGTCATTTTTCTGCTTTTTATTGAGCATATCTGAGATAGGTTCTTCCTATCTAAACATGGAGGAGAGAGATTTTAATTAATTAATTAATTAATTAATTTTGGTCTAGATATTAGCCCCCTTTGCCTAGAAAATTAGTGCTTTTTTTAAATAAGGAAGGGCTGCATTTCCGAGTGAGTGAGAGAGAGAGAGTGTGTGTGTGTGTGTGTGTGAATTGATATCGCAGAAATATATCAAAACCTTTTAAAGTTCTTCCTATGTTCTTAACTGTTGACATATCTGTTAAGCAACAGATATGCTGTTTCTTTAGTTAGGAATTTTAAGTTCTTTGTCTTCATGAGATAAAAATGTTATGTGTTTCTGTCTTTGACCCTTGTTCTTGTAACATTTATGAATTATCAGTGCTGCTTGATATAGCTGGAATTCTTTTTTCCTGCTAAAACACTGAGTTACTTTTTCTCCCTTAAATGTTACCTTAAGGTTTTCCTTTCCCTTTAAGGCCATAAGTAATTCTTCCTTTAAACAATTATGTGATTTACTGAATTAGAATATAACTTCAAAATAAACTGTAAATAAAATTTTACTGTAAATTAGTAATCTATCAACAGATTTGACCACCAACCAAATCAGTATCTTGACCACGTATATGTGAAACAGAACTAGGTGAATTTATCACTGATGTGTCTCTAGTTACAAATATCCCTGGACAATTAATGGCAACTACAAGCAACTATATGCCCAAATTGGAAAATCTAGAAGAAATGAACAAATTTCTAGACACATATAACCTACCTAGATTGAACCATAAAGAAATACAAAACCTGAAGAGACCAATAACAAGTAACAAGATCAAAGCCATAATAAAAATTCTTCCAGTAAACAAAATCCTGGGACCCAAAGCCTTCACTGCTGAATTCTACCATGTAAAGAACAACTAATACCAATCCTACTCAAACTATTTTGGAAAATAGAAGAGATGAGAATACATTCAAACTTACTCTATAAAGCCAGTATTACCCTAATATCAAAACTAGACACAGACACATCGAAGAAAGAAAACTACAGGCCAATATTTCTGATGACTGTTGATTCATAAGTCTTCAATGAAGTACAGGCAAACCAAATTCAGTGATACATTAAAAAGGTCATTCATCATGACCAAGTGAGATTTATACCTGAGATGCAAGGATGATTCAACACATGCAAATCAATCAATGTGATACATCACATCAACAGAATGAAGGATAAAAACCATAAGATCATTTCAATTGATGCTGAAAAAGCATTTGATAAAATTCAACATTTCTTCTTGTTAAAAACCCTCAAAAAACTGTGTATAAAGGAACTTACCTCAACATAATAAAAGTCATAAATTACATACACATAGCTTGTATCATACTGAATGGGAAAAAATGAAAGCCTTTACTTTAAGATCTGTAACATAACAAGGATGCTCACTTTCACCACTGTTATCCAACATAGTACTGGAGACCCTAGCTAGAACAATCAGACAACAGAAAGAAATAAAAGGCATCCAAATTGGAAAGGAAGAAGTCAAATAATTCCTGTTTGCTTGTATATTATCCTTGATGATATGATCTTATATTTGAAAAAAGCCTGGGCTGGGCGCAGTGGCTCACGCCTGTAATCCCAGCACTTTGGGAGACTGAGGTGGGCGGATTAGGCGGATCACGAGGTCAGGAGATTGAGACCATCTTGGCTAACACAGTGAAACCCCGTCTCTACTAAAAATACAAAAAATTAGCCGAGCTTGGTGGCAGGCACCTGTAGTCCCAGCTACTCAGGAGGCTGAGGCAGGAGAATGGCGTGAACCCAGGAGGCGGAGCTTGCAGTGAGCCGAGATCATGCCACTGCACTCCAGCCTGGGTGACAGAGCAAGACTCTGTCTCAAAAAATAAAATAAAATAAAATAAAATAAAATAAAATAAAATAAAATAAAATAAAAAATAAATAAAAAAATTAAAAAATGAAACAAACCTGAAGACTACACCAAAAAGCTTTTAGAATTGATAAATTCAGTAAAATGGCAGGATGCAAAATCAACATATAAAATTTAGTAGTGTTTCTATATGCCAACAGGGATCAATCTGAAAAAGAAATAAAAAGGTAATACCATTTACAATGGCCACAAATAAAATTAAATAACTAGAAATTAACTTAACCAAAGAAGTGAAAATTTTTCTATAATGAAAACTATACAACATGGATGAAAGAAATTGAAGACACCAAACAAATGGAAATACACTCCATGTTCATGGATTAAAAGAATTAATACTGTATCAATGACATTTTTCACAAAAATAGAAAAAACTATGCTAAAATGTATATGGGACCCCAAAAGACCCAGAATAGCCAAATCCATCCTAAGCCAAAGGAACACAAATGGAGGAATCACATTACCTGACTTCAAATTATACTACAAAGCTATAGTAAGCAAAATGGCATGGTACTGTCATAAAAACAAACATATAGAGCAATAGAACAAAATAGAGAACCAAGAAACAAATATATGCACCTACAGTGAACTCAAGAACAAAGGTGCCAAAAACATACACTGGGGAAAAGATAGCCTTTTCAATAAATGTTGCAGGAAAATTGGACATCCATATACGAAACTTAATCCCTATCTCTGGCATTATACAAAAATAAAATCAAAATGGATTGAAGACTTAAATCTAAGACCTCAAACTATGAAACCACTCCCAGAAAACCCTGGTGAAACTCTCCAGGATATTGGCCTGGGCAAAGATTTCTTCAGTAATATCCCACAAGCATAGACAACCAAAGCGAAACTGGACAAATGAGATCACATAAAGTTGAAAAGCTTCCGCAAAGCAAAGGAAACAATAAACAAAGTGAAGAGATAACCCACTTTATCAGAGAGAATATTTGCAAACTACTAATCTGACAAAGTATTAATAACTAGAATATATAAGGAGCTAAAACAAACTCTGTAGGAAAAAAATAATAACCCAATTTAAAAATAAGCAAAAAGTTTGAATAGACATTTCTCAAAAGAGGGCGTACAGATGGCAACCACACGTATGAAAAGGTGCTCAACATCATGGATCATCAGAGAAATGCGAAACAAAATTACAATGAGATATCATCTCACCCTAGTTCAAATGGCTTATATCCAAAAGACAGGCAATAAAAAATGGTAGAGAAGATGTGGAGAAAAGGGAATCCTCATTCACTGTTGGTGGAAATGTAAATTAGTACAACCACTATGGAGAACAGTTTGGAGGTTCTGTAAAAAACTAAAAATAGAGCAGCCATGTGATCCAGCAATTCCACTGCTGGGTATATCCCCCAAAGAAAGAAAATCAGTATATCAAAGAGGTATCTGTACTCCCATGTTTTTTGCATCACTGTTCACAATAGCCAAGATTTAGAAGCAACCCAAGCATCTATCAACAGATAAAGTTAAAGAAAATATGATACTTATACACAATACTATCTGACCATAAAAAACAATGAGATTCAGTCATTTGTAACCACATGGATGTAGCTGGAGGTCATCATGTTAAATGAAACAAGCCAGACACAGAAAGACAAACATCACATATTCTCATTTATCTGTAGGATCTAAAAATCAAAACAATTTAACCTATGCAGATAGAGTGTAGAAGAATGGTTACCAGAGGCCGGGAAGGGTAGTGGGAAAGCTGGGGGAGGTGAGAATGGTTAATGGGTACAAAAACCATTAGAAAGAATAAGACTTAGTATTTGATAGCACAACAGGGTGAGTATAGTCAAAAATAATTTAATTGACCATTTTAAAATAACTAAAAGGGTATAATTGAATTGCTTATAGCACAAAGGCTAAGTGCTTTTTTCCCTTGAGGGGATGGATACCCCATTTTGCATGATATGATTGTTATGCACTACATGCCTGTATACAAACATTACATGTACCTCATATATACACTTCCTATGTACACACAAAAACTAAAATATAAAAACATTTTTGACCAACAAATATCCATGAACACTTACAGAAATGTGAATTAGAAAGCTGTATCTTTCTGGAAAATACACCTAACATTATGATGTATTTAAATAACCAAAAAGTGAATAAATAAAAAGGGTCATTTAGTAACTAGAAGGTATAGCCAAACTAAAAATTTAATCAAATAAACAAATTTAAAAACCAGAAATTCTGTGTTGATGGTTATGGCAGTAACATTGCTTTTGAGTCTCTCTGAATCCATCCATAAAAATAGATGCAATAAGTAGGATAGTAAAATGAAACAACCACACAACCATTTGCCCAAAAAAGTTTAAAAAGAAAGGAATTTAAGTTGCACAGATAAAATGTACGAAAGACATCTAGTTCAACTTGAATTTTTTAGCTTAAGTGTGCCCCAGATATTATGAGACATACTTACATTAAATATGTAATTATATACTTATATTGTTCACCTAAAATTAAAATTCAACTAAGAATCCTGAATTTCTATTTGTTAAATCTAGCAACAAATCCTATAGCAGTACAACTTGTGTAGTATCAACATTTTTGTTAGGGGCGGTAAAAAAACATTTCACAGACAGACGTAAGGAAGGAAAAACCCAGAATCCCAACAGTTGCTTTCTGGAAAGAGCAGCAAGCCACAGAACAACTGAAACTGGGCAGGTTTTCTACAGTCTCCATGTTGATGTGAGTTCAGAGTCCTGCCGTGAGGTCTGAAAGAGCTGGGGGTAGGCTGGGCCTACTAATCCACTGTAGACCTATGCAGGATGAAAGGAGAACCCTCTTGGAATAGAATCAAAATTAGCAGAACAGGAGCAATAGATACAAATAAAAAGGAAGAGCCAGAACATTAGGAAGAGACAAAAGCGAGGATATCTCTAGGCCTTATTAACGCTTCACAAAGACAAGAGGGATCACTAATGCTTGGAAGGTAGAAAAGTTATCCTATTCATTTCTTCTTTTTAAATGCCTATTATTTGAGGACTGTTAGAATAAACAATAGTATATCCACACAATGGATTATGATGTGGCTGTACAAAAGAACAAAAAAATCTCCCTATTAACTGTGAGAAGATCTCCAGGATATACTGTTGCATGGGAAAAGTATCTATGTATACTAGAAAACCAAAGTAAGAAATATATTGTCTTCAAATAAAATTTAGAAGTTACACTATAAATAGATTATATAAATTACAGAATAAAAACCGATGCCGAGGAAACATTTTTTTGCTTGATTTTTGACTCTATCTTATTCTAGTAATAAAATAGAGCCAGTACATTCAAGTAGAACTCTTTAGTTCTATAAGTTTTGCATATAAAAAAGCAGCTGCATAGTAATGATAAATTAATAATGGCTTTGAATCTAAGAATAATGTTGAATTTGACAAGGTTCACAGAGAAGTGAGATGAAAAGGGAGCATAAGTTCAAATTTCAGCAGTATCTACAATTTTTTTCAGAGTTATTCTTAACAGACAAGAATAATATATATAATGCCAAATTATATTTTAAAAGGCAAACAAGTATTAAAAACTGAATGGACTATACAATAATGGACTTTATCTCAGGATTTTAAATTGATGGTTTCAGTCTATGAGAAGTGAATTTTAAAATAAAAAGCCAGCAACAATAAGGAACAACATGAAAATAATATGCTGGTAAGGTGTGTTTCACAAATGCTGTTATATGTTACATTGATTTTCGTACTGATGTGATAAAAGTCTTTAGAAAACTCCTATTTGGTTTAGATATACATTCTTATACTCCTCAATCAAGCCTACTGTAGTACTTTCAAGGTTCAACAATATTTGTTAAATTATTAAATGAATAATGATAATTATTAATGTAAACATTACCATATTAAATCTGACTTCACACAATAAATGGTTTTATTTATACCTTACAACTTTGTTGATAACGGTTATATTTGGTTGGCTGGGGCATTTTGATTGAGGTGTTGTTGCTGTTTTTAATTTTTATTTATTTTGTTTATTTATTTATTATTATTTTTTTTGGAGACGGAGTCTCGCCCTGTCGCCCAGGCTGGAGGGCAGCGGCGATCTCCACTCTCCCCTCATACCCACTTCCGCCTCCCGGGTTCAAGCGATTCTCCTGCCTCAGCCTCCCTAGTAGCTGGGACTATAGGCACAGGCCGTCACACCCGGCTAATTTTTTGTATTTTAGTGGAGAGGGGGTTTCACCGTGTTGCCCAGGCTAGTCTGGGACTCCTGAGCTCAAGCAATCCTACCGCCATGGTCTCCCAAAGTGCTGGGATTACAGGCCTGAGCCACCACGCCGGGCCTTGTTGCTGGATTTTAACCCTCAACAACTGAGTTGATTTTACTTCTCAGTTTATAGCAAGACATCAACAGATTGTGCTCTGCACATTTAAAATGCATTACTATTTACTTGTCTCTCCTCTTTACCTTCCATCCCAGTTCACCTCATCCCTTACATGCCACAATTTGTATTTAATGCATGGCCTTTAGATTAATTTCTATACATTTACTTACCTCTATATATGTATTTTTAACATTATATAAATGACATCATGCTGTAAATCATGTACTATTTATTTTTCCCATTTAATATTCTTATTTACATCTATTGTTTGTTCCTATATGTAAATCTAGGGTTTTTCTTCTGATTACTCTTCTGTGATATGCACGGCTACATTGTTATTTATCTGTTCTTGTATGATAAATATATATGTTACCTCCATTTTTTTTTTTTTGTTTTACTCTTTTTTTTTTTTTTTTTTATTATACTTTAAGTTCTAGGGTACATGTGCATAACGTGCAGGTTTGTTGCATATGTATACTTATGCCATGTTGGTGTGCTGCACCCATCCACTCGTCAGCACCCATCAATTCATCATTTATATCATGTATAACTCCCCAATGCAATCCCTCCCTCCTCCCCCCTCCCCCCTCCCCATGATAGGCCCCAGTGCGTGATGTTCCCCTTCCCGAGTCCAAGTGATCTCATTGTTCAGTTCCCACCTATGAGTGAGAACATGCGGTGTTTGGTTCTCTGTTCTTGTGATAGTTTGCTAAGAATGATGGTTTCCAGCTGCATCCATGTCCCTACAAATGACGCAAACTCATCCTTTTTTATGGCTGCATAGTATTCCATGGTGTATATGTGCCACATTTTCTTAATCCAGTCTGTCACAGATGGACATTTGGGTTGATTCCAAGTCTTTGCTATTGTGAATAGTGCCGCAATAAACATACATGTACATGTGTCTTTGTAGTAGAATAATTTATAATCCTTTGGGTATATACCCAGTAGTGGGATGGCTGGGTCATATGGTACATCTAGTTCTAGATCCTTGAGGAATTGCCATACTGTTTTCCATAATGGTTGAACTAGTTTACAATCCCACCAACAGTGTAAAAGTGTTCCTATTTCTCCACATGCTCTCCAACACCTGTTGTTTTTGACTTCTTAATGATTGCCATTCTAACTGGTGTGAGATGGTATCTCATTGTGGTTTTGATTTGCATTTCTCTGATGGCGAGTGATGATGAGCATTTTTTCATGTGTCTGTTGGCTGTATGAATGTCTTCTTTTGAGAAATGTCTGTTCATATCCTTTCCCCACTTTTTGATGGGGTTGTTTGTTTTTTTCTCGTATATTTGTTTGAGTTCTTTATAGATTCTGGATATTAGCGCTTTGTCAGATGAGTAGGTTGCAAAAATTTTCTCCCATTCTGTAGGTTGCCTGTTCACTCTGATGGTAGTTTCTTTTGCTGTGCAAAAGCTCTTTAGTTTAATGAGATCCCATTTGTCAATTTTGGCTTTTGCTGCCGTTGCTTTTGGTGTTTTAGACATGAAGTCCTTGCCCATGCCTATGTCCTGAATGGTACTACCTAGATTTTCTTCTAGGGTTTTTATGGTATTAGGTCTAACATTTAAGTCTCACTCTTTAACCATCAAAATAAACATCTTCATAAATATCTCTGTGTACCTGAAGGAGTGTCTCTGGTTATATACGTCCCAGAGTGAGTAGGTACTTACGCAATTTTACTAAAATGCTGCCAATTTACTCTCTAAAATAGCTTCACTAACTTACACTGTCAAAAATAGAGTACAAGATCTCCAATTTCTACCTCATTTAGTAGCCAATGATTTATCCAATGTTCTCACTTTTGCTAATTACATGCGTATAAAGTGCCATCTACATGTTTTTGTTTACATTTTTATTTTGAGTGAATGTGAGAATATTGCCAATATTAACTACTTAGAATTTCCTTTTATAACTTGTTTATTTAAAATCTTTACCCATGATTTTATATTGAGATTCTTTCATAATCTAAATTATTAGACATTTTCCAGTTAAGGATGATGCAAATAGTCCAAAGACTAAGGAATTACTCAAAAAATAATTTAGGTATGTTAACGGCGCACAGGAACCATCCTAGAGAGCTTTCAATAGCCCAGAGTACAAAATAAATATTGACGAGTACATATTGATTTAAATAAATGATTGAAACATAGATGAATGGGGGAAATAGGCAAGTCTGTCCAGAAGAATTCCAAATTATTTATGCAATTACTGCCCCATTGAGGAGGTGGAGTATAATACCTCTCCACCCTTACGTTTGGACTGCTCATAGTTGACTTTCTTCCAAGTACAGGGTGGAAAAGTGTGTTGACTGGGTAGAAAGAGGAGAAACAGTGACATTACAGTGGATACATATGATAAATACCATATCATTAGGTTATTTAGGTTAGAATCAAGAGTTATAATTTACCAAGTGATATGTGCCTTTGATATGATGTGATGAAAATGGCACTTTGTTCCTGTGGTCTTACCCTTTAAAATCCCTAACCCCATCTAATCACAAGAAAAACATCAGCCAAGTCTATACTGAGGGATATTCTACAAAACAACTGGTGAGTACTCCCCAAAATGGATCAGGTCATCAAAAAAGAAGGAAAGTCTTTGCAAACTCTCACAGTTTCCAAGATCCCACGGAGACGTTGCTATGGTCTGAATGTGTACCTCCAAAATTTACATATTGAAACTTAATCGCCAATGTGATAGTACTAAGAGGTGGGGCCTTAACAAGGTGATTATGTCACGAGAGAGCTGCCCTTATGAATGAGATTAGCACTTTTATAAAAGAGGTGCTAGGGAGCTGTTTATCATTTCCACCACATGAAGTTGAAGCAAGAGGTGCCATCTTGGAAGCAGAGAGCATCCATCTCTCACGAGACACTGAATCTGCTGGCACCTTGACCTTAAACTTCCTAGCTTCAGGAACTGTGAGAAAATAAATTTTCGTTTTTATAAATCACCCAATCTCAAGTATTTTGTTATAGCAGCACAAAATGACTAAGATAGAAATGATGACTAAATGTAATGTACTATCCTGTATGGGATTCTGGAACAGAAAAAGGACATTAGACAAAAACTAAGGAAATTTGAGTCAAGTGTGGACTTTAGTTAATAGTAAATGTATCAGTATAGATAACATAGTTGTGACAAATGAACATAAAAATGTAAGATATTAATAATGGGGGGACTGGCTGCAGAGAATTTAGAAACTCTCTGTACTACTTTTGCAACTTTTTAGTCAATATAAAACTAATCTAAAAGTAAATGTTTATTTGTTTAATGCCGCTAATATTTTCTCCTAGCCTGTCAATTATCCATTAATTTTGTCCATTTTGACTTTACTGAACAGAAATTTAGACATGATTGTCTTTGACAAGGGTGACAGTTGTGGAGGTGAAGTGAAGTAGGCAGGTTTGGAAAGTATTTTAGGGTGTGTTAGATGTAGAGAGCGAAGAGCAAAAGAAAAGACATTTGGAATGAATTCGAAATTTTTTACTTCAGATATATAGTAATTACTTTCCAGAATCTTCATAATCCTTATTGTGATTGTAAATGGTATCCTATTTTCTATTTCAATTACTAAATGTTTATTACTGTTGCAAATAAGTTCTATTGATTTTGCATATTGATCTTGTTGCAATGTCTTAATCATTCTAATAGTTTGTTGATTATATAGGGCTTTCTTTATCAATGATAATTAATTACAAATACTGAACATTTATCTTCTTTTTATTCACATACATAGAATTTATTTTGTATTTAATTAGACAACTCCCAGGACTATTTTAAACAGCAGAAGAATGTTAGAGTTTTTGCCTAATTTCTAATAGTAAAAGGAAACTTCCAAAATTTCTTCATTAATGATAGCATTAATGTTGGCTTATGTTTGTTAATTTGTTTTACTTTATTTTGCCAATATGGATGGCTGGCAATAGGGGTGATGAAAGACAGCTTTTATATGATAAAGGAAATTTCCTTTATTCCTATTTTTTATGAACATTAAAAAATCTCAAATAAACACTAAACATTATCATCAAAAGCTTTGTCTGCATATACTGAAATGATCACAAAAGGGAAGATAGCTGAATAGGAACAACTCCTGTCTGCAGCTCCCAGCAAGATCAATGCAGAAGCCAGATGATTTCTGTATTTCCAACTGAGGCACCCAGTTTATCTCACTGGGACTGGTTAGACAGTGGGTGCAGCCCATGGAGGGCAAGCAGAAGCAGGGTGGAGTGTCGCCTCATCCGGGAAGCACAACGGGTTAAGGAACTCCCTCAACTAACCAAGGGAAGCTGTGAGGGACTGTGCCCCGAGGAATGGTGCATTCCAACCCAGATACTATGCTTTTTGCATGGTCTTCACAGCCTGCAGACCAGGAGATTCTCTCCGTGCCTATGCCACCAGAGCCCGGGGTTTCAAGCACAAAACTGGGTGGCCATTTGGGCAGACACTGAGCTAGCTACAGGAGTTTTTTTTCCGTGCCCAGTGGCGCCTGGAATGACAGTGAGACAGAACCTTACACTCCCCTGGAGAGGGAGCTGAAGCCAGGGAGTCAAGTGGTCTAGCTCAGTGGATCCCACCCCCACAGAGCCCAGCAAGCTAAGATCCACTGGCTTGAAATTCTTGCTGCCAGAACAGCAGTCTGAAGTTGACTTGGGATGCTGCAACTTGGTGGGGGGAGGGGCGTCCACCATTACTGAGGCTTGAGTAGGCAGTTTTCCCCTCACAGCATAAACAAAGCCTCCAGGAAGTTTGAACTGGGCGGAGCCCACCACAGCTTGGCAAAGGCACTGTAGCCAGACTGCTTCTCTAGATTTCCCCTCTCTGGGCAGGGCACCTCTGAAAGAAAGGCAGTAGTTCCAGTCAGGGGCTTAAAGATAAAACTCCTATCTCCCTGGGACAGAGCATCTGGGGAAGGAGCGGCTGTGGGCGCAGCTTCAGCAGATTTAAATGTTTCTGCCTACTGGCTCTAAAGAGAGCAGCAGATCTCCCAGCACAACACTCAAACTCTGCTATGGGACAGACTGCTTCCTTAAGCTGGTCCCTGACCCCCATGCCTACTGACTGGGAGACACCTCTCAGCAGGTTTGACAGACATCTCATGCAGGAGAGCTCTGGCTAGCTTCTGGCAGGTGCCCCTTTGGGACGAAGTTTCTAGAGGAAGGAACAGGTAGCAATCTTTGCTGTTCTACAGCCTCAGCTGGTAATACCCAGGCAAACAGGGTCTGGAGTGGACCACCAGCAGAGTCCAGCAGACCTGCAGCAGAGAAGCCTGACTGTTAGAAGGAAAACTAACAAACAGAAAGGAATAGTATCAACATCAACAAAAAGGACATCCAACCAAAACCCCATCTGAAGTTCACCAACATCAAAGACTAAAGATAGATAAATCCACAAAAATGGGGAGAAGCCAGCACAAAATGATGAAAATTGCAAAAACCAGAG
Source organism: Rhinopithecus roxellana (assembly GCF_007565055.1). Classification (NCBI taxonomy): domain Eukaryota; kingdom Metazoa; phylum Chordata; class Mammalia; order Primates; family Cercopithecidae; genus Rhinopithecus; species Rhinopithecus roxellana. The sequence goes on along the minus strand of NC_044550.1, from coordinate 123,875,244 downwards.
CACCTCTTCTTTTTCAAAGGATCACAACTTCTTGCCAGCAAGGGAACAAAACTGGACGGAGAATGAGTTTGATGAATTGACAGAAGTAGGCTTCAGAAGGTGGGTAATAATGGACTCTTCCAAGCTAAAGGAGCATGTTCTAACCTCATGCAAGGAAGAGAAGAACTTTGAAAAAAGGTGAGAGGAATTGCTGACTAGAATAACCAATTTAGAAAAGAAGATAAATGAATTGATGGAGATAAAAAGCACTGCACAAGAACTTCGTGAAGCATACAAAAGTATCAGTAGCCAAACTGATCAAGTGGAAGAAAGGATATCAGAGACTGAAGATCAACTTAATGAAAGAAAGCATGAAGACAAGATTACAGAAAAAAGAATGAAAAGGAACAAACAAAGCCTCCAAGAAATATGGGACTAGGTGAAAAGACCAAACCTACTTTTGATTGGTGTACCTGAAAGTGAAAAGGAGAATGGAACCAAGTTAGAAAATACTCTTTGGGATATTATCCAGGAGAATTTTCCCAATCTAGCAAGACAGGCCAACATTCAAATTCAGAAAATGCAGAGAACACCACAAAGATACTCCTGGAGAAGAGCAACCCCAAGACACATAATTGTCAGATTCACCAAGGTTGAAATTAAGGAAAAATGTTAAAGACAGCCAAAGAGAAAGGTCAGGTTACCCACAAAGGGAAGCCCATCAGACTAACAGTGGATCTCTCAGCAGAAACCCTACAAGCAAGAAGAGAGTAGGGGCCAATATTCGACATTCTTAAAGAGAAGGATTTTCAACCCAGAATTTCATATCCAGCCAAACTAAGCTTCATAAGTGAAGGATAAATAAAATCCTATACAGAAAAGCAAATGCAGAGAGATTTTGTCACAACCAGGCCTACTTTATGAGAGCTCGTGAAGGAAGCACTAAACAGAAAGGAACAAACAGTACCAGCAAATGCAAAAGCATACCAAATTGTAAAGACCGTTGACACTATGAAGAAACTGCATCAACTAACAAGCAAAATAACCAACTAGCATCATAATGACAGGATCAAATTCACACATAACAATATTAACCTTATATGTAAATGAGCTAAATGCCCCATTGAAAAGACTTTAAATTAAAATTAAAAGACACCAACTGGCAAATTGGAGACTAGCAAATTGTCTTTAAATTAAAAGACACAGACTGGCAAATTGAATAAAGAGTCAAGACTCATTGGTGTGCTGGATTCAGGAGACTCATCTCATGTGCAAAGACACAGATCAGCTCAAATTAAAGGGATAGAGGAACATTTGCCAAGCAAATGGGAAGAAACAACAACAACAACAACAAACAAAAACAAACAAAAAAAAAACCAAAGCAGGGGTTGCAATCCTAGTCTCTGATAAAACAGACTTAAAACCAACAAAGATCAAAAGAGACAAAGAAGGGCATTACATAATGGTAAAGGGATCAATTCAACAGGAAGGGCCAACTATCCTAAAAATATATTCACCCAATACAGGAGCACCTAGATTCATAAGGCAAGTTCTTAGAGACCTACAAAGAGACTTTGACTCCCACACAATAATAATGGGAGACTTTAACACCCCACTGTCAATATTAGACAGAACAACGAGTCAGAAAATTAACAAAGATACTCAGGACTTGAACTCAGCTCTAGACCAAGTGGACCTAATAGACATTTACAGAACTCCCCACCCCTAATCAACAGAATGTACATTCGTCTCAACACCACATCACACTTACTCTAAAACCGACCACATAATTGGAAGTAAAACATTCCTCAGCAAAGGCAAAAGAACAGAAATCATAACTAACAGTCTCTCAGACCACAGTGCAATCAAATTAGAACTTAGGATTAAGAAACTCACTCAAGGGAGGGATTGCATTGGAGAGTTATACATGATATAAATGATGAATTGATGGGTGCTGACGAGTTGATGGGTGCAGCACACCAACAGGGCATAAGTATACATATGTAACAAACCTGCATGTTATGCACATGTACCCTAGAACTTAAAAGTATAATAAAAAAAAAAGAGAAAGAAAATAAAAAAAAACTTAGAAAACAAAAACAAACAAACAAAAAGAGAAACTCACTCAAAACTACACAACTACATGGAAACTGAACAACCTGCTCCTGAATGACTACTGAGTAAATAAGGAAATTAAGGCAGAAATAAATAAGTTCTTTGAAACCAATGAGAACAAAGACACAATATACCAGAATCTCTGGGACACAGCTAAAGTCATGTTAAGAGGGAAATTTATAGCACTAAATGCCCACAGGAGAAGGTAGGAAACATCTGAAATCGACATCCTAACATCACAATTGAAAGAACTAGAGAAGCAAGAGCAAATATATTCAACAGCTAGCAGAAGACAAGAAATAACTAAGATCAGAGCAAAACTGAAGGAGATATAGACATGAAAAACCCTTCAAAAAATCAATGAAACCAGGAGCTATTTTTTTGAAAAGATCAACAAAATAGATAGATAGATAGCCTGACTAATAAAGAAGAAAAGAGAGAAGAATCAAATAGATGCAATAAAAAATGATAAGGAAGATAACACCACTGATTCCACAGAAATACAAACTACCATCAGAGAATACTATAAACACCTCTATGCAAATAAACTAGAAGATATAGAAAAAATAAATAAATTCCTGGACACATACAACCTCCCAAGTCTAAACAAGGAAGAAGTCGAATCCCTGACTAGACCAATAACAAGTTCTGAAATTGAGGCAGTAATTAATAGCCTACCAACCAAAAAAAGTCCAGGACCAGATGGATTCACAGCCGAATTCTACCAGAGGTACAAAGAGGAGCTGGTGCCATTCCTCCTGAAACTATTCCAAACAAAAAAAAAAGAGGGAATCCTCCCTAACCCTTTTTATGAGGCCAGTATCATCTTGATACCAAACCCTGACAGACAAAACAAAAAAAGAAAATTTCATGCCAATATCCCTGATGAGCATCGATGCAAATATCCTCAATAAAATACCAAATCCAACAAACCAAATCCAGCAACACATCAAAAACCTTATCCACCACAACAATTAAGTTGGCTACATCCCTGGGATACAAGCCTAGTTCACCGTACGCAAATCAATAAATGTAATCCATCACATAAGCAGAACCAATGACAAAAACCACATGATTATCTCAATAGATGCAGAAAAGGCCTTCAATAAAATTCAACACCCCTTCATGCTAAAAACTCTCAATAAAGTAGGTATTGATGGAACACATCTCAAAATAATAAGAGCTATTTATGACAAACCCACAGCCAATATCATACTGAATGGGCAAAAGCTGGAAGCATTCCCTTTGAAAACTGGCACAAGACAGGGATGTACTCTCTCACCACTCCGATTCAACATAGTATTGGAAGTTCTGGCCAAGGCAATCAGGCAAGAGAAGGAAATAAAGAGTATTCAAATAGGAAGAGGGGAAATCAAATTGTCTCTGTTTGCAGATGAAACGATTGTGTATTTAGAAAACCCATCGTCTCAGCCCAAAATTTCCTTAAGCTGATAAGCAACTTCAGCAAAGTCTCAGGCTACAAAATCAGTGGGCAAAAATCACAAGCATTCCTATACATCAACAGTAGACAAACAGAGAGCCAAATCATGAGGGAACTCTCATTCACAATTGCTATAAAGATAATAAAATACCTAGGAATACAACTTACAAGGATGTGAAGAACCGCTTCAAGGAGAACTACAAACCACTGCTCAAGGAAATAAGAGAGGACATAAACAAATGGGAAAACATTTCATGCTCATGGACAGGAAGAACCAATATCATGAAAATGGCCATACTTCCCAAAGTAATTTATAGATTCAGTGCTATCCCCATCAAACTATCATTGACTTTCTTCACAGAATTAGGAAAAACTATTTTAAATTTCATATGGAACAAAAAAGACCCTGCATTGCCAAGACAATCCTAAGCCAAAAGAACAAAGTTGGAGGCATCATGCTACCTGACTTCAAACTATACTACAAGCCTACAGTAACCAAAACAGCATGGTACTGGTACCAAAACAGAGATATAGACCAATGGAACAGAACAGAGCCCTCAGAAATAATACCTCACATCTACAGCCATCTGATCTTTGACAAACCTGACAAAAACAAGAAATGAGGAAAGGATTCTCTGTTGAATAAATAGTGCCTGGAAAATTGGCTAGCCATAAGTAGAAAGCTGAAGCTGGATCCTTTCCTTACTCCTTATACGAAAATTAATTCAAGATGAATTAGAGACTTAAATGTTAGACCTAAAACCATAAAAACTCTAGAAGAAAACCTGGGTAATACCATTCAGGACATAGGCATGGGCAAGGACTTCATGTCTGAAACACCAAAAGCAACAGCAACAAAAGCCAAAATTGACAAATGGGATCTAATTAAACTAAAGAGCTTCTGCACAATAAAAGAAACTATCATCAGAGTGAATGGGCAACCTACAGAATGGGAGAAAATTTTTGTAATCTATTCATCTGACAAAGGGCTAATATCCAGAATCTACAAAGAACTTAAACAAATTTAGAAGAGAAAAACAACCCCATCAAAAAGTGGGTGAAGGATATAAACAGGCACTTCTCAAAAGAAGACATTTATGCAGCCAACAAGCATGAAAAAAATCTCATCACTGGTCATTAGAGAAATGCAAATCAAAACCACAACGAGATACCATCTCATTCCAGTTAGAATGGCGATCATTAAAATGTCAGGAAACAACAGATGCTGGAGAGGATGTGGAGAAATACAGATGTTTTTATACTGTTGGTGGGAGTATAAATTAGTTCAACCATCGTGGAAGACAGTGTGGCAATTCTTCAAGGATCTAGAACCAGAAATACCATTTGACCCAGCAATCCCATTACTGGGCATATACCCAAAGGATTATAAATCATTCTACTCTAAAGATATGTATGTTTATTGCAGCACTGTTCACAATAGCAAAGACTTGGAACCAATCCAAATGTCCATCAATGGTAGTCTGGATAAAGAAAATGTGGCGTATATACACCATAGAATACTATGCAGCCATAAAAAAGGATGCATTCATATTCTTTGCAGGGACATGGATGAAGCTGGAAACCCTCTTTCTCAACAAACTAACACAAGAACAGAAAACCAAAAACCACATATTCTCACTCATAAGTGGGATTTGAACAATGAAAACACATGGACACAGGGAGGGGAACATTATACACCAGAGACTGGGGGTAGGAGGCCAGGGTAGGGATAGCATTAGGAGAAATACTTAATGTAGGTGACAGGTTGATGGGTGCAATGAAAACACATGGACACAGGGAGGGGAACATTATACACCAGAGACTGGGGGTAGGAGGCCAGGGTAGGGATAGCATTAGGAGAAATACTTAATGTAGGTGACAGGTTGATGGGTGCAGAAATCCACCATGGCACCTCTATGCCTATGGAACAAACCTGCACATTCTGCACATTTATCCCAGAACTTAAACTATAATAAATTAAAACACACACACACACACACACACACACACACACACACACAAAAGAAATGATCACATGATATTTCCCCTACAGTCGATTAGTGTGATAAATTTTGATACTACATTTTCTGATGTCGATTGTTCTTGCATTGCTTAGATAAATCCTCTTTCATTCATGAACTGTTTTTTTAAAAATGTGCTACTAAATTTTGTTGGTGAATTAATATTTAGAAAATTTTAATCTATGCTTGAAAGAAATTGAGCATAGATTAAAATTTCATTTTCTTATGGTGTTTTCACTAGTTCTGATACTGTGCTGGATTTTTTTTTTTTCCCTTTAAAATTTATTCTCTATTCTTCTCCTTCCTGCTCTGTCATGAAAGGTAGTGAATGGGTTCCCTCCACAGGTTCTTTTGCCCCTGGCTTTGGTAAAGTTTATTCAAAGATCTATTTTTTTTTTAACTTTTAGTTTAGGTTCCAGGGTATGTGAGCAGGTTTGTAATATAGGTAAATAATGTGTTATGGGGATTTGGTGTACAGATTATTTCATCACCCAAGTAATAATCATAGTACCCCACAGGTAGATTTTAATCCTAAACCTCCTCTCACCCTCCACTCTCAAGTATGCCCCAGTGTCTGTTCCTTTCTTTGTGACTATATGTACTTGATGTTTAGCTAGAACTTACAAGGGAGAACATGCAGTACTTGGCTTTCTGTTCCTCTGTTAGTTTGCTTAGGATAATGGCCTCCAGCTCCAACCATGTGGCTGCAAAGAACATCATCTCATTACTTTTTATGGCTGTGTAGTATTCTATGGTTTATATATACCACATTTTCTTTATCCAGTCTACCATTGATGGGTATTTAGGTTGATTCCATATCTTTGCTATTCCAAATAGTGCTGCAATGAATATACACATCCATGTGTCTTTATAGTAGAATGATTTGTATTCCTCTGGGTATATACCTAATAATGAGATTGCTATGTTGAATGGTAATTCTGTTTTAAGTTCTTTCAGGTATTCCCAAACTGCTTTCCACAATGACTGAAATAACATTCTCAGTGCATAAGCATTCCCTTTTCTCCACAGCCTTACTGGCATCTATTATTTTTTGACTTTTTAATAGCCATTCTGATGGTTTGAGATGGCATCTATTTCTGTCATGAGATTTAAAAGCAGGAGTTGAGTGAAGTCTGAATCTTACTACCCTGGAATTCTCTTTCTGTTAGATTGTAGAATTTGATACATCCCTTTACCAAAAGTTTCAGCTCCACTCTGGATTTTTCCAATAATTTCCTCAAATTGCTCCTTTAGGCTAAAGAGTGGTATTAGTTGCTTATGTTGTAAGCCTGGATAAAAACTATTCCCTCTTGATTTTCCCAAAGCCAGCCAATATCATTGTAGAGTGTCCCTTCACTGAAATCTCCATAGTCCCCCAGTGTGGGCATGCCAACTGCTTCCTACTGGGAGCCTGACTGATACGGATATCAAAGTTACACTCACTTCAAAACGTGAGTTGTGCATCTTCTTTTCTTTTCTACTATAAGATATAAGTTGTGTACAATGGATACATATTTTTTGACAGTTTGGTAGAACTCACTCATAAAATTATAGTTTTAGGGCAAGGATTTAGTGGTAGAGAATAATGTGTACACATTTTCTATGTTAATTTTAGAGTATTATACAAACTAGATATTGCAAAAATATCTATTTAATTAGTATTTCAAGTTATTGGCATTTAGCAGTTTATAATATTCTTTTGAATATCTTTCACACCTGTAGCTATATTCCCTTTTCTTTAATATTTTATTTATATGTTCTCTCTCTTCTAGTAATGTTGCAAAAAGTTTAGTTTTTCTTTTTTTTTCTTTTCTTTTGTGTGTGTGTGTGTGTGTGTGTGTGTGTGTGTGTGTGTGTGGCAGAATCTTGTTTTATTGCCCAGGCTGGAGTGCAGTGGTGCAATCTCGGCTCACTGCAATCTCCACCTCCTGGGTTCACGCCATTCTCCTGCCTCAGCCTTCCGAGTAGCTGGGACTACAGGCACCTGCCACCACGCCTGGCTAATTTTTGTATTTTTAGTAGAGATGGGGTTTCACCTTGTTAGCCAGGATGGTCTCAATCTCCTGACCTCATGAGTTGCCCACCTTGGCCTCCCAAAGTGCTGGGATTACAGGCATGAGCCACCACGCTTGGCCAGTTTAGCTTTTCAATGTCATTTCAAACAATGAGCTTTTGCTTTTGAAATCAACTTTTAAGTTTTTAAATTCTTTGGCTTTCTCTGTCATTGTGTTCATCCATGACCTTTATAACTTCATTTCCCTTATGTACATGGTAAAATAGATAACGCCTTTAAATTATGAGTGAAATATGAGGTAAGGAGATAAAATTTAAGCGTTGTTTGGGGAAAATGTCTCAAACTTCCTAAAATGATCAAAGCATCTAACAAAGTATTGCCCCTACGGATGTAACAGACAAATAAATTTTCATCATTGTATTTTTTTAATCCTTGATTTTGGAATGTTTGGATTAACTGATAACACGTGAATGAGAAAAGGCATTTAATTAAGCTACAAAGATATTACCAAGGCAACTTGCAAAGTATAACTATAATCTTCCATTCTGTTTTAGTAGCATCTTAGGTGCTTCTTTAGATATCCTCAGCCTCATCTGTCTTCACTGGCCTCCACCATAACAGCAGACTCTGAGTAGATACTCAGAATTCAGCTAACTGAGGCTGAGCAGGCACATGTCTGAATTCAATATATCACTTCCAGACTTGAAGGAAACACCCGACTACAAGGCTTTCCTAGTAGCCACCAAAGCAGTCCAGTAATAAAATCTAGTTTATTTGGAGGAATAAGTTCCCTGTGGAATGAAATTTATCTAATGAAACAGGGAAGGGGACAGAGCTAGCATATAAGTTTATCTCCCTCCGTCCAACAGAATGTCTGAGACATGTTTTTTTTTTTTTTTTTTTTTTTAATACAGTTTGTTTAGTGACAGTCTTGATAAAAGGGGCCTTACTAAGTGACCATCTGTGCTTGCTTGCAGCAATCTGGAAGCACAGTAACTTATCACCTTGCTATTGCTGTCCAACTGACCCTGCCTGTTCCCTATCCTTCACCCTCACTAGCCTGAGACTGCACTTCTCAACTAAGCTTTGCCACTTACGTGTTTTTTTGTTTGTTTGTAACAATTCAACCATGATTATCTTAGATTTCTTTTCTACCTTCTAGGAAAAGCCCCACATTTCCAAAGAAATACAATATTCTTAAGTAAAATGACTTTCCTGAGAGTAACTCTTCTCATCTTTCTTTGAATCCTGAAAAGATTCCTAAAATGTTACCTATGTTTCACGTCATGATAGCCTTGAGAGAAAAATAGTCTCAAGATTTAATCAAATATATTTTTCTTTGTAAATCAGAACCACAATAAGCCACAATAGTACTTCATACCAATGAGGATGGCTACATTATGAAATTAGGAAATGAGACAAAAACAAAACAAGTGATGGAAATGATGTGAAGAAATTGGAATCCTTGTATATTGCTGGTATAATGTAAAATGGTGCAGGTGGCAAAAAGTTTGATGGTTCTTCAATAAGTTAAATTTAGAATTACCATAGAACCCAGCAATTCCACCCCTGGGTATGTATGCAAAATAATTGAAAACAGGTGTTCAGGCAAAAACTGGTACACGAATGTTCACAGCAGCACCATTCCCAATAGCTAAAAGGTGGAAACAACCCAATTGTCCATTGACTGATGAATGGATAAAGAAAATGTGGTATTTCCGTACAATGGAATATTTTTTCACCATAAAAAAGGAATACTTACACATGCTACCACATGGATGAACCTTGAAACATGCTAAATAAAAAGCCAAACATGAGAAGCCACATATGCTCCTATGTACATGAAATGTCCAGAAAAGGCACATCTATATATAGAGAAATGAGATTAATAGTTGCCACAAGCTGGGAGGAGAGAGGAATGAGAAGCGACTGCTTAAAGGGTACAAGGTTTTTTGAGGGAGGTCATGAAAATGTTCTGGAATGAGATACTAGTGATTGTTGTACAACATTGTAAATGCACACTTTGTTATGCATGCTGAATTTTATGTTAGGTATGTTTTACCAGAATAAAAGAGAAATAAATAAATAAAAATAAATGTATTTATCTGAATCTACCCCACCTGATCTTTACAAGCTCATGATCCTTTTCTAAAATGATTCCCAACTTGTTATTAAGAATCCCTGGGGTAGGGAATTAGGGGGAAAAAAAGTAGGTTAATCCTCTTTAATAATTATTCTGTGCCACTACTTTCTTCTCTTTTAACACCGACTGGCTATAATCGTACCTTCTATAGCGATTAATGACAAAAAAAATAGCTTTATCACAAGTGTCCACTGAAGGTGCCAACTCAGATGCTGACATCTGTACTCAGGGTCAGAGGCTCCCAATGTTGTTTTTGTTGTTTAATTCACTTATAATCCACTTCATTTCAGAAATGCCTTGAGTTAATGAATGCGTATGTCAAGAGCAGTTATGTCTGTGCCCATCATTGCCAGGACTACCTATGTAAATGTGGCTGATGCTCTACAGAGTGATTTCACAGGCAGATTTCAGGAAAATAACTATTTCAGTTTTTGCGTGTTCATTCTTTGGAGACTGCTGACCCAGTTCTAAAACTTAAAACACGAAAAAGACTGAGTGTTGGGAATAACTGTGTCTCCCATTGGTGCACTGGGAAGACAGTCATGCAACAGTCACCATCACATGGCCCATTGGCTGCTGGCAAGAATGATGCCAGCTGTGCCCTAGGATTTTGCTCCGGGCTTGTCCTACATGAATAACGCCTCCACCCACCTCAGCCCCGCAACACCTCACCCTGCTCTCTTTATAATCTCTCACAATACTGATAAGCAACACACAAAAGTGGTGGTATTTAGACAAAAACTTCTAACATGTATATGTGTGAGAAAACTAATTGAGATTTCTTCTGAGCCAAGACTGTGATTAAACAACCCACTATGACAGTGTCTCTGAAACAAAAAATGAACAAACACCAAAAAAAAAAAAAAAAAAAAAAAAAAAAAAAAAAAAAAAAGGATTCTAGGGACTAGTAATCTTTGAGTGTGAATCTGGAATAATATAAATTTCAAGATTTCATATAGGAAGGAAAAATTTGCTTCTCCTAGGGGCACAGTAAATAGAAGTTCTATGAAGATAAAATGGGTAAATCAAGCTAATCAAAAAATGCTGAGTTTAAAATGAAATTGTATACCCTTGCTTAGAGAAATTTTCTGAATTAAGTAGTGTTCAACGTAATATAGACACAATTACGAAAATCAATAGTACCACCAAACTGGGTTACATTTAAATTTCTAATTCTTCAAGAGGGATCCATTTGAGTGGGGATATTATTTTTGTTTTTAAAAAGGCTTCTATCTACTGAAAAATTCTATGTGTAATCTATATATTACACATACCAGATAGCTAATAAATATATTTTCGATGAAAGAATAAAGAGCTAATATTAGATATAATTCTACAAAAATTTCTTATAATTTGGAAACACTCATTTGCTAATTTTCTATAACACAGTTTATCTGTTAAATCTTCAAAACATGAGAAATATTTTTTATGCTCCCATATCATTTTTGAAAAATATGAGAACACTTTTCTGTCATGAAGAATAAAATACTGCATGAGGATCAAATGGCATTTATTTGGTCAAGGCAGCTAAATATTTTTGAGATGAAAGACTTATTTGGCATTCTAGAAAGTAATTTTACTAGAAGATTAAAGATTCCAGAAAAGGTGGTATTGGAAATTATTGACATTAAAATAAAGGAATGTAAGCTGAATAATGGGAGGATCTGAAAAAAGTCTAGGTGGAATTGGAGGATTATTCATATGAAGCAAAAAGGTATGCTGCAATCATAACTATAACCTACAACGGAAAATGGAATAACTAGCCTATATGTAACAAAAGTTACAAATTGCTGATAAGCTGTAAGGAAAAAATGAAAGAGTGTGCTGCTTTGTGAATTAGAAAAGTTTGATAGGTATAAAGAAATTGATAAACTAAAAATTGTAATAGTCATAATATTAATTCCCTCAACAATTATATTTTTTAAAGCTACCCTGTGTTGATGTTGACCTTTCTGTCAAGTGCTGAAAACGCAAAAACAGAGATGATTTAAAGACCCCTAGGAGTTGATACTCTAGAGATAGAAAGGATATGTATGAGAAAAGAAAAAAAAGATACAATTTGCTAAGTACTTTTATAGAAGCATGAACAAAGTCTTTTAACAATATAAACTGGGGAATTGTTGGAACTCTCTGATACAGTTGCCAAAAGCATCACTGAGAAATGGTGGCTAAGCAGGATACTCATGATCAGAAGCTATTGACTGGGTCTAGGGAAATGTTTCTGGGCCACAGGTGATAGAGGATGACTATGGATAAGAACATTGCAAACAAGAGAAAAAGAGACTGAAATAAATACCAAGTATTTTAAAGCCAGACTCTCACCACTGTAAGTTTCACAGTTATCACAGTTCGCAATTAGCTAACAAGAAATGAAGTGCATAAGAGCAACATAACATTGCTTTTCTGTAATTTTACCCTTATCATTTCTAATATCATGACACCCAAAGTCATAAAAAGAATTTTGGCATATCTTGGCATTAGCTATACCACTTTCTTTTCCTCCTCTGCTCTGGCTTAATCACAAAGCTGATTTGTTTGTTTTCTCTCTAACACTTCACTAGTCATATCTTTCCAATTTCCACTACAGTGTGAGTGTTGAATGTCTGTGTGTGGGCGGGGGAGCTGATGGTGTCCTGATCACTGTATTAACAGAGACAGGTTGGAAGTAGGCAAAATTTGTCTTTTTATATGTCACTTTGAATATCCCTTTCACCCCCTAAGGTATCCTTTCTTGGCCCTGGCATAAAATCTTATTAATAATTTATATTCAAAGCATTCTTTCTACCAAGTAGCATTTATATGCTAAAGGAGGTTAGAATAACAATTCTCCATAATGATATGATATCAGCATCCATAGCACATGAGAGAGAAAATATCTGGGGGAAGGGAAAGTCTTCAACATATTTCATTCTCCATTATGTTGCAGACAGATATCTATTTCTCCCCGATATACTACAAACTTGAATTCAGAGTCCTCTAACTCATAATGAGAGCATTAATGTTTATCACTTTACTTTCTTAAAAAAGAGAAATAACGTATTATTTTAGTCAAAAACTTTATTCTTACAAAGCATTTTCACATACCTTATCTTATTTAAGCCCTGTTTGTTGATGTTGTTTCTGTTATTACTCCCATTTCAGAGATGGAGTAACTGAGGCTCAGTGAGGAATTAAGTGGCTTGCTTCAGGTGATATAAATACTAAGTGCAGATCCTAGGCTTGTATTCACACATGTTGTCTTTCAGTTGACTACCGTTCTTTCTCTACCCCATGCTACCCTGTTCCCTGCTCCCTTACAAGTTTCTCACCTATGATTTCAGGGCCCATGCACAGAGATAATAAGTATGTGTAGGGCCACAGATAGGCATTCTTCATATCAAGTATCCTAGATACAAGCAGTTTAAGCATTGTAAGAAACAGAGCTGTAGAAGCTATCTTGGATGAATAAACGATCAGGGCAGGGCAGAAAGTGGTTAGCACTCCAATTAATTAAGGTCAAGCCAAGCTAAAAGCAGGTCTTAAATGAAACAGATCTTTAGTTCTTCCACCTCTAGCCCATCTTGCTGCTGCACTCCAGACCCCAGGTCATCACAGCGATAGCCACCCCTGCTTTGTAGCACCCAACACAGGGGCCTGCGTAACCTAAATTCTCATTTTCTCAGATTAGAAGGAGGACTACCAATTAAACTTCATTTCATGTTGCATTAACCACATGGCTTGCATTAGAAGAGAAGTGGAAAGGTTTCTACCCCATGCAATGATTTTCATATTATGGAGTTTTTAAATAGAAAAGATTGTGAAATGAAAGCAATCAGGAGGGCAACAGGACCTTTAGTCACCACAAAATTATTTCACAAAGATAGCCACATATTCTGAAAATGTATAGGGCTACTCTAAAATTCCTGAACAGCTGTTACTTAAGAGTCTTATTGTTTTGTTCTTCTGGGATTTGTTTTGTATAATTGTATGCCACACAAGGCGTCTGTAAACAATGACAATTTCAGATGTAAACATTAATACATTTATTTGGAAGTTTTAACAAAAGGAGGTTTTCATGACCAGACTATGTGTAAGGAAAATGACTGCACTGCAGATAGAAGTAGGCCGAGGCAAACATCTGGTACAGCATGACACAGCAGGTTTGGAGTGCAGGCGCACAACCCCATGCATTGTATAATCACATTTATGTAAATTTACACTTTATGTGAGCTCATACCTGGCTCTGAGCCACTATTACCTGTAAGGTATATAAATGCACTGTTGATGCTATGGAAAGAGGAGGGAATAAAGCCATGTCCCAACTGCTTACAGTCCCTTGAGTGTTCTTCCAGCTGCCTGCCACCTGTTCACCAACTCCCCTTGGACCCCAGCTTGGGTTGGAGCCCAATAATTGGTGTAGTCAGCAGTATCAGAAAGCAGAACATGAACAGCCATTGGAGCCCCAGGAGTGGACTTAGGGACTCCCTCCCCACCATAACAGAGTACATTTCATATAGTGCCTATAGCCCAATCAAGTTGTGAGTATTAGGTAAACAATGTCAACAGTGTCCAGGGGAACCCTTACCTGCCTGGATGCTTCGCCTTTGGGATAAAGGAGTGATTAGTATCTTCTACTCTGCCTCTGAAATGGAAAAGTTGGCTTCCATCACAACTCACCCCTCCCTCCTTCAGTAGTTTTAGGTGAGCAGGTGGTTAGCCCCAGGGCAAGGTGACCACACCCTGCTTGAATGGCTGATGGTGGCCCTATGGGTAGCATGGAATGATGCCAGTGAAATACCAGAAACTGTGAGTAAATGGCAGTCATATAAAGATTTGGTGCAAGTATTCCAGGAGATGGGTATGTAGCAGGCTATGTTTGATCTGAATACCCAAGGGCCAGATGCTGAATGCTTTACTTCTCCCATGAGGGACCTCATGTTGGGTTCTGCACCCCCAGGTGCCTTTGGCTTCCTGGTTGCTGTCCTCACCCATATGTGGAACACTGCATACACGAAGTAACTACTGCCATGGTGGCCCTCAGGGAAGCAGAAGGTCATTGCTGGGACTGAGGGGTCCACACCACTAAGAAGGGGAAGGACCTCTTTCTCAGGGGCTCCCTCATGTGACAAAAAGGGGCCCCAACAAGTGGCATACACACACAGATGTGGATTGATTTGATTTTGGTTGGGGTTGACCAGGAGAAAATTGATAGGCAACCCAATGAAGTGCTGTTGACTTCATGAAGGCAACTGTCCCTGGAGCAGCAATTCCAGAAAATGCCTGAAAGGGAGAAGGACAATGTTGCTTGACCCAGTCCTGCCCGGACACTCCAGCTAAAGGACTACTTGCAGGCAGATGAGGGCATAGACTCTTTTGTGTTTGATTAGGGAACTGGCTGAGGTGCCAGCTTGGGGGAACACTGGACAACTGGATGGCCTTAGCCATAGTAATTGCTGCCCAAGGTGGCATCTGTGCCCTTTTAGGAACACAGTGTTGTACTTTTATCCCTGACAATCAACAGAACATAATGGCAGCTTTGCAGGGGCTATCACAGGATATTAAAGCAGTTGAGAACCTTACTGACAACCACCTACAGGCATGGTGGGCATCCCTGGGTGTTGGCCTATGCTGGATCCTAATAGTTACAGGCAGAATAGCAGGAATCTTAGTAGTAAGTTGCTGCTGCCTTTATTTCTGCTGTGGCCTATGGATCCAGGGCTCTGCCCTATGGGCACATCTCCCTGGTGAAAGGACTCCCTCAGCCTAGGGAGTGGAGTGTAAGGAAAATGGCTGTGCTACAGATAGAAGTAGGCCAAGGCAAATATCCAGTACAGCATGACACAGCATGTTTGGAACACAGGTGCACAACCCTGCACATTGCATAATCGCATTTATGTAACTACTTTATGTGAGCTCATACCTGGCTCTGAGCCACTATCATCTGTGAGATGCATAAATACACTGCTAATGCTGTGGAGAGAGAGGAGGGAATAAAGCCATGTCCCAACTGCCTACAGTCCCTCGAGTGTTCTTTCAGCTCCCCACTGCCCATTCACCAACTCTTCTTGACCCTAGCATGGGATAGAGCCTAACTCTACATATCTTAGTAGTAAAGAGCACCAGCTTTGGAGACAAGCCGATTCAAATGTCAAACAGTCATCCAGTAGCTGGCTGACAATCATACCTCTCAATCCCTTATCTGTAAAATGAAGACCAAAATACTTGACTTTGAGGAAAAGGAAATAAAATAGATGTAGATACTAAGTCTTCAATAAAAGGTGATTGTTATTGAAGGGCAATACAGTTGATTTTCATTACTCATGGTAGTTTTGTTCTATAAAGTCACTAAGAACAATGAATCAGCAAATAATGACCCATTGTTCCTAGAAGAAATACAGGATTAGGTTCCTGTGAGACTCTGGTCACATTTTTGCCAACTGATCAGATTGTTTTACGTGTGTTTCAGTTTAAAGACATTGTATTTCATACTTATTGTTAATTCATTAACATTGAGCTCATGGCCAACATCCCTCTAATTCATGCCTAAATAAAGCTTATATAATGCAGTTATTTTCTCTCTGAACCATATCACAACCTTCTTGTACTTAGTAACAGTACGCAGCACTTCAGTACTTCTGGTTGGTGGCCATTTTAAGTAGTGAAATCACCAAAAGAAGGGCACAAAAGTTCAAAAACAAACAAAACATGGGACTAAATAGATTGTGAGAAGGACACCTGGATCTAAAACAAGAAAGAGCATTACCTTGTTCAACCAAGGAACATGCAAATTGGGGGACTAGGAGCACACTAGGAGTGTGCACATGGGGAACTCAAATTTTTTGCAACTCCGTACATGTCTGTGAACAACCACAGAAGTGCAGTAAATATTGATTTGGGGATTGAAAACATATTTTGGCAAGTAGGTGAAATCATGAATATGGAACCCAGGAATTAGGAGTGACTACATAATGTTTTAGGTAAGGGCTTGTGGTCTATAATGACAGAGATTGGCTTCACCACTCACAATCTGTACAGCTTTGGGCAAATAAGTGACTTGTTCTCTTTTACTCTCAGTTTCCTCATCTATGAAATAAAAGTAATAATAACTATACCCTCTTAGATTTATGATGAGAATTAAATGATATATAGCCTGTATACAGCTGATACATATTAAATGATCAAAAAATATGTTACTAATGCAAGGAAGACTAATAAAGCAAAAAGAATTAACTCTAGCATAAGTGGAATTTTTAGAACACCTCAAAATGCTGGAAGAGGGGGAAAAGATTTAGTTTCCCCTTATTTCCTGTGTATAAGTGGGACAAATTTTAGTGACATATATAAAGAGTATTATTTGCTAACATAAAAATGATTTTGGTGAAGTATTAAAAATCAATAATGTCATTTTGAGGGTCTCAACTAAAGTATGAATTGCTAAGTTTAATGGAGCCTTGTGCTAGAATTTCAATTAATGCAAATGGAAGAGAACATTGAGCACTTAGTACTAATTTTATTTGCCTAGATTAAGCCAGAAAAAATGAGCTCATGTCTCTAAGGATCTGATCTCAATGTCGAAAAGTAAATGCCCAGAAACATAGTCATATGACCTAAAATTTTATCTTTTTTATATGCTTTAAATTGTTTCTATTTTTGATAAACCCTAGCTTTTGCTGAAAATCCTAGTAAGACATGTTCAAACAACGTTCAAACTGTACAATGTATGTAATATCAAAAGAAAACAGAGAAAAACTACATTATTAGTAATTAACCCAAGAATTCCTGCTTAAAAATAGTAACTGCTTAACTTATTACTTTTTGATAGAGACAGGGTCTTACTCTTTCACCTAGGCTGGAGTGTGGTGGCATAACTGTAGCTCATGGCAGCCTCCATCTCACAGGCTCGCCTAATCTTCCTGCTACAGATTCCTTGGTAGCTAGAAATACCGGTGTGCACCACCACACCTGGCTAATGTTTAATTTTATTTTCTGTAGAGACAGTTTCCTCACATCACCTAGGCTGGTCTCGAACTCCTGGCCTCAAGCAATTCTCCCACCTCAACCTTCCAAAGTGCTGGGATTACAGGTATGAGTCTCTACACCCAGCCATTTTATTAAGACAGTACTTGAATTATGCCTTACTTTATTTCACTTAGGTATATTAAATACTCAACATTTTACCAGAGGTTCATGGGACCCGAGTTAGTCATCTCTTCTCCACAAAGGTGGAGAAAAGTAACTTTAAAATTGTGTATTAAAGAAAAACTTATATACAGCTGATTTTTTCACTGATAAATCTTTTGAAAATAATTTTAAAACAATTTAAATAATTTTTAGGAAATTCAAAGTAAATATTGATATTTTGTAGTTTTCTTGTGGCCTCACTCTCCTTATTGTCTTCCATAGATATTAATTGAAGATGCTGCTTAGGAAAAAACAAAGCAACTTCCAGCTTTAGTTCGGTTTTTTATATGGATAGATTTTTGTGGGCTGTCAATAAACTGGCATACACATTGCATGGACTTTTCCAGTGGAAACTCTGCACAACCCATTGATTTCAATAAGGAAGACAAAGAAAAGATGAGCTGTAAGGCAAAACAAGACTTCATGTAAGAAATAGGAAGACATCATTCCATCCAGTGATGTTTGATAAGTACTATTTGGAGAAATGATTTACTTCTTTCATAAGCCTATGGCCTGAAGCAAAGTAATATCATTATTTGAGTCAAGTGTCCTATATTGCCACAACCTCTATTCTTGCATATTTCACAGTTCATTATACTCCATAGACATATCATGGGGATTTATCTCAATCACATTACAGAAACATTCAATGACTAGAAATGATTCACTTTTCAAAGATTCATTGGTCACATTACTTGGCTTTAATAGAAATATACAATTACGGTTGATAATGCCATCTTACACCCCATGATCCAGATTTTCAATCTGACACCCTTTGGTGTTTATCTTTGCCATCATCCAGAAGCAGCATCTAATGCCAAGCCTGATCATGCAGAGAATATAAATTTAAAGAGCCATTTCATTTATAACAAACAGACCCAGCTGGAGCACAGCTGCTAAATGGAACGACAAAGCAAAATTTCCTGCTACCTGGGAAGGTCTAATTATAAAACCACCTAAACAAGCTTTCAAAATCTGTCTGTGAACTAACCAACATCAATGTGGGTTTAACTTAAAGAGGGAAATAAAGGTGAAACTACTTGAAGCATGTATTACAGAAGAAATCAGGAACATTATATTATTTTCTAAAGTCTACATGCTTTAATTGAAGCTGCCTTGGATTTTAATATCATTTCTTGGTTTTTCTATATGCAGACTTAAAATCTGAAGTGTAGAGTAATCAAAACTAAAAAAAATTGAATTATAGCATTTTTTGCCCTTCTATCTTAGTGTTCTTCATTAAAGAACAAACAATAAAAGATCAGCAAATACAGGCTGGGCATAGTGGCTCATGCCTGTAATCCTAGCACTTTGGGAAGCCAAGGTAAGCAGATCACTTGAGCCCAGGAGTCTAAGCAACATGGTGAAACCCTGTCTCCACAGAAAACACAAAATAAGCCAGGTGTGGTGGTGTACACCTGTAGTCCCAACTACTTAAGAGGCTGAGGTAGGAGGATCACCTGAGCCTGAGGGGTCGAGGTTGCAGTGAACTGTGATTATGCCATTGCATTCCATCCTAGGCAACACAGCGAGATCCTGTCAAAAAAAAATAATAATAATAATAAATAAAAAAAAAAAGATTAGCAAACACAGCATATGACAAAATCTAGAAATTTGAATATGATAACAAAGCTTCTCACAATAATCAAAGAGAGAAATATATTTACATGTAAAGTCTCTGTGACATTCTCTAACATTTTTTAAAGTTATAACAAAATTTCATTGTCATTGTGGTATGTTGTTCATGGTTGTCCTTTTATGAAAATTCGATCTTGGAAAATAAAGTAATCCTTGGTTTACATGATTTTATCCAACGTCTTAGCTGCCCAGTAGCTACTCATTTTGTATCAGAGACCTCCCAATAGACCAATCCTGGACCCTACAGACTGCAGAGAGGTCCTAAATGAGGAAGAATTGCCAAATATTTCATTCCACCAACCCCTGTCTCCTTTAAATAGCATTATTAAAATTCTAAAACCCATACAGTATTCATAAGAGAGATGTATATTTTAAGCATTTCCCAGTTTATAAAGCATTCAATATTTTGATCTCTGAGGGCAATATCAGTGCATCACAGTAAACAGCATAGATATTTCACAGACAACACTTAGAATTGACTGTGGATTTACCCAGATTGAGGGTGGGTCTGCCTTCCCCAGTCCACTGACTCAAATGTTAATCTCCTTTGGCAACACACTCACTGACACACCCAGGAAAAATACCTTGCATCCTTCGATCCAATCAAGTTGACACTCAGTATTAACCATCACACTAGACAAAAACTTAAACTTGCTATTTTAAATGTATCTTTAAATATCAAAGACCTAAAGGCAAATATGTCTAGAAAACTAAAGAAAATTATGAAACCTAAGTAAATAATATTAATAGAAACTTCAAAAGGGAATCAAATAGAAATTCTATACTTGAAAAGTACAACTTAAATAAACAATTAATAGAGGATTAACAGCAGATTTTATCACGCAAAAAAAAATCAGCAAACTTGAGGATAGGTCACTTGATATTATCCACTCTGTGACACAGAAAGATAAAAGAATGAAGAAAAATGGACAGAGCATCAGAGACTTGTAGAACACTATTAAGTGTGCAAAAATACAAATAATAGGAGTCCCAAAATGAAAGAAAAGAAAGAAAAGTTCAGAAATAATATTTAAACAACTAAATAATAAATAAATAGCTACAAACTCCCCAGATCTGATTTTTAATAATTAGTCTACACATCTAAAAAGGTCAATGAACTCTAAGTATGGTAAACTCAAAGACAGCCTCACCTAGATACATTATACACAAACTTGAAAGTCAGAGACAATGAGAGAATATTTAAAGTAGTAAGAAAAAGTTACTCATCATATACAAAGTATCCCAAATAATCCCTAGAAAAAAGTTTTTCCTAGGAATTTTCTGGTAAGCCGATTTCTTTCCAGACACCATGGAGGATGTAGCATGGCATATTTAAAGTGCTAAAAGAGAGAATAATAACTATCAGGCAAAACATTTTATTATTATTATTATTATTATTATACCTTATTATTACTATTATTATTATTATTATATATACTTTAAGTTCTAAGGTACATGTGCACAATATGCAGGTTTGTTACATATGTATACATGTGCCATGTTGGTGTGCCATAAACTCATCATTTACATTGGGTATATCTCCTAATAATATCCTTCTCCACTCCTCCCATCCCACGACAGACCCTGGTGTGTGATGTTCCCCACCCCGTGTCCAAGTGTTCTCATTGTTCAATTCTCACCTATGAGTGAGAACATGTGGTGTTTGGTTTTCTGTCCTTGTAATAGTTTGCTCAGAATGGTGGTTTCCAGCTTCATCCACGTCCCTACAAAGGACATGAACCCATCCTTTTTTATGGCTGCATAGTATTCCATGGTGTACATGTGCCACATTTTCTTAATCCAGTCTATCATTGGTGGACATTTGGGTTGGTTCCAAGTCTTTGCTATTGTGAATAGTGCCACAATAAACATACGTGTGCATGTGTCTTTATAGCGGCATGATTTACAATCCTTTGGATATATATCCAGTAATGGGATGGCTGAGTCAAATGGTATTTCTTGTTCTAGATCCTTGAGGAATCGCCACACTGTCTTCCACAATGATGGAACTAGTTTACAGTCTCACCAACAGTGTAAAAGTGTTCCCATTTCTCCACATCCTCTCCAGCATCTGTTGTTTCCTGACTTTAGTGGTCACCATTCTAACTGATTTGAGATGGTATGTGGTTTTGATTTGCATTTCTCTGATGGCCAGTGATGATGAGCATTTTTTCATGTGTCTGTTGGCTACATAAATATCTTCTTTTGAGAAGTGTCTGTTCATATCCTTCACCCACTTTTTGATGGGTTTGTTTGATTTTTTCTTGTAAATTTGTTTAAGTTCTTTGTAGATTCTGGATAGTAGTCCTTTGTCAGATGAGTAGATTGCAAAAATTTTCTCCCATTCTGTAGGTTGCCTGTTCACACTGATGGTAGTTTCTTTTGCTGTGCAGAAGCTCTTTAGTTTAATTAGATCCCATTTGTCTATTTTGGCTTTTGTTGCCATTGCTTTTGGTGTTTTAGTCATGAAGTCCTTGCTCATGCCTATGTCCTGAATGGTATTGACTAGGGTTTTTTCTAGGGATTTTATGGTTTTAGGTCTAATATTTAAGTCTTTAATCCATCTTGAATTAATTTTTGTGTAAGGTGTAAGTAAGAGATCCAGTTTCAGCTTTCAACATATGGTTAGCCAGTTTTTCCAGCACCATTTATTCAATAGGGAATCCTTTCCCCATTTCTTATTTTTGTCAGGTTTGTCAAAGATCAGATGGTTGTAGATGTGTGGTATTATTTCTCAGGGCTCTGTTCTGTTCCATTGGCCTATATCTCTGTTTTGGTAGCAGTACCATGCTGTTTTGGTTACTGTAGCCTTGTAGTATAGTTTGAAGTCAGGTAGTATTAAGCCTCCAGATTTGTTCTTTTGGCTTAGGATTGTGTTGGCATTGTGGGCTCTTTTTTGGTTCCATATGAACTTTAAAGTAGTTTTTATCCAATTCTGTGAAGAAAGTCATTGGTAGCTTGATGGGGATGGCATTAAATCTATAAATTACCTTGGGTATTTTGGCCATTTTCACGATAATGATTCTTCCTATTCATGAGCATGGAATATTCTTCGATTTGTTTGTGTCCTCTTTTATTTTGTTGAGCAGTGGTTTGTAATTCTCCTTGAAGAGGTCCTTCACATCCCTTGTAAGTTGGATTCCTAGGCATTTTATTATATTTGAAGCAATTGTGAATGGGAGTTCACTCATGATTTGGCTGTTTGTCTGTTATTGGTGTATAGGAATGCTTGTGATTTTTGCACATTGATTTTTGTAGCCTGAGACTTTACTAAAGTTGTCTATCAGCTTAAGGAGATTTTGGGCTCAGACAATGGGGTTTTCGAAATATACAGTCGTTTCATCTGCAAACAGGAACAATTTGACTTCCTCTTTTCCTAATTGAATACCCTTTATTTCTTTCTCCTGCTTGCTTGCTCTGGCCAGAACTTCCAACACCATGTTGAATAGGAGTGGTGAGAGAAGGCATCCGTGTTTTGTACCGGTTTTCAAAGGGAATGCTTCCAGCTTTTGCCCATTCAGTATGATATTGGCTGTGGGTTTGTCACAAATACTTCTTACTATTTTGAGATATGTTCCATCAATAGCTACTTTGTTGAGAGTTTTTAGCATGAAGGACTGTTGAATTTTGTCAAAGGCCTTTTCTGCACCTATTGAGACAATCATGTGGTTTTTGTCTTTGGTTGTGTTTATATGACAGATTATGTTTATTGATTTGCATATGTTGAACCTTGCATCCCTGGGATCAAGCCCACTTGATCGTGGTGGATAAGCTTTTTGATGTGCTGCTGGATTCAGTTTGCCATTATTTTTTTGAGGATTTTTGCATTGATGTTCATCAGGGATATTGGTCTAAAATTCTCTTTTTTTGTTGTTGTTGTGTCTCTGCCAGAGTTTGGTATCAGGATGATGCTGGCCTCATAAAAAGAGTTAGGGAGGATTCCCTCTTTTTCTATTGATTGGAATAGTTTCAGAAGGAATGATACCAGCTCCTCTTTGTACCTCTGGTAGAATTCAGCTGCGAATCCCTCTGGTCCTGGACCTTTTTTGGTTGGTAGGCTATTAATTATTGCCTCAATTTCAGAGCCTGTTATTGGTCTATTCAGAGATTCAACTGCTTCCTCGTTTAGTCTTGGGAGTGTGTATGTGCCCAGGAATTTATCCATTTCTTCTACATTTTCTAATTTATTTGAATAGAGGTGTTTATAGCATTCTCTGATGGTAGTTGTATTTCTGTGGAATTGGTGGTGATATCCCCTTTATCATATTTTATTGCATCTATTTGATTCTTCTCTCTTTTCTTCTTTATTAGTCCTGCTAGTGGTCTATCAATTTTGTTGATCTTTTCAAAAAACCAGCTCCTGGATTCATTGATTTTTTGAAGGGTTTATCTCCTACAGTTCTGCTCTGATCTTGGTTATTTCTTGCCTTCTGCTAACTTTTGAATGTATTTGCTCTTGCTTCCCTAGTTCTTTTAATTGTGATGTTAGAGTGTCAATTTTAGATCTTTCCTGCTTTCTCTTGTGGGCATTTAGTGCTATAAATTTCCCTCTACACACTGCTTTCAATGTGTTCCAGAGATTCTGGTATGTTGTATCTTTGTTCTCATTGGTTTCAAAGAACATCTTTATTTCTGCCTTCATTTCATTATGTACCCCAGTAGTCATTCAGGAGCAGGTTGTTCAGTTTCCATGTAGTTGAGCAGTTTTGATTGAGTTTCTTAGTCCTGAGTTCTAGTTTGATTGCACTGTGGTCTGAGAGACAGTTTGTTATAATTTCTGTTCTTGTACATTTGCTGAGGAGTGCTTTACCTCCAACTATGTGGTCAATTTTGGAATGAGTGCAATGTGGTTCTGAGAAGAATGTATACTCTCTTGATTTGAGGTGGACAGTTCTGTTGATGTCTATTAAGTCCACTTGGTGCAGAGCTTAGTTCAAGTCCTCGATATCCTTGTTAACTTTCTGTCTGGTTGATCTGTCTAATGTTGACAGTGGGGTGTTAAAGTCTCCCATTATTATTGTGTGGGAGTCTAAGTCTCTTTGTAGATTTCCAAGGACTTGCTTTATGAATCTGCATGCTCCTGTATTGGGTGCATATATATTTAGGATAGTTAGCTCTTCTTATTGAAATGATCCCTTTACCATTATGTAATGGCCTTCTTTGTCTCTTTTGATCTTTGTTGGTTTAAAGTCTGTTTTATCAGAGATTGGATTGCAATTCCTGCTTTTTTGTGTTTTCCATTTGCTTCGTAGATCTTCCTCCATCCATTTATTTTGAGTCTGTGTTTGTCTCTGCATGTGAGATGGGTCTCTTGAATACAGCAAACTGATGGGTCTTGACTCTTTATCCAGTTTGCCAGTCTGTGTCTTTTAATTGGAGCATTTAATGTATTTACATGTAAGGTTAATATTGTTATGTGTGAATTTGATCCTGTCATTATGATGTTAGTTGACAGTTTCTTCCTAGCATCGATGGTCTTTGCAATTTGGCGTGTTTTTGCAGTGGCTGGTACCGGTTGTTCCTTTCCATGTTTAGTGCTTCCTTCAGGGTCTCTTGTAAGGCAGGCCTGGTGGTGACAAAATCTCTCAGGATTTGCTTGTCTGTAAGGATTTCATTTCTCCTTCACTTATGAAACTTTGTTTGGCTGGATATGAAATTTTGGGCTGAAAATTCTTTGCTTTAAGAACGTTGAATATTGGCCCCCACTCTCTTCTGGCTTGTTGAGTTTCTGCCGAGAGATCTGCTGTTAGTCTGATGGGCTTCCCTTTGTGGGTAACCGGACCTTTCTCTCTCACTGCCCTTAATATTTTTTCCTTCATTTCAACTTTGGCGAATCTGACAGTTATGTGTCTTGGAGTTGCTCTTCTCAAGGAGTATCTTTGTGGCGTTCTCTGTATTTCCTGAATTTGAATGTTGGCCTGCCTTGCTGGGTTGGGGAAGTTCTCCTGCATAATATCCTGAAGAGTGTTTTCCAACTTGGCTCCATTCAACCCGTCACTTTCAGGTACACCAATCAGACATAGATTTGTTCTTTTCACACAGACCCATATTTCTTGGAGGCTTTGTTTATTTCTTTTTACTCTTTTTTCCTCTAAATTTCTCTTCTCACTTCATTTTATTCATTTGATCTTCAATCATTGATACCCTTTCTTCCACTTGATCAAATTGTCTACTGAAGCTTGTGCATGTGTCACGTATTCTCATACCATGGTTTTCAGCTCCATCAGTTTATTTAAGGTCTTCTCTATGCTGTTTATTCTAGTTAGCCATTCATCTTTTTTCAAGGTTTTTAGTTTCTTTGCGATGGGTTCGAACATCCTGCTTTAGCTCAGAGAAGTTTGTTATTACCAATCATCTGAAGACTTCTTCTCTCAACTCGTCAAAGTCATTCTCCGTCCAGCTTTGTTCCATTGCTGGTGAGGAGCTGTGTTCCTTTGGAGGAGAAGAGGTGCTCTGATTTTTAGAATTTTCAGATTTTCTGCTCTGGTTTCTCCCCATCTTTGTAGTTTTATCTACCTTTGGTCTTTGATGATGGTGATGTACATATGGAATTTTGGTGTGGATGTCCTTTCTGTTTATTAGTTTTCCCTCTAACAGTCAGCACCCTCAGCTGCAGATCTGTTGGAGTTTGCTGGAGGTCCACTCCAGACCCTGTTTGCCTGGGTATCACCAGTGGAGGTTGCAGAACAGCAAATATTGCAGAACAGCAAATGTTTCTTTCTGATCCTTCCTCTGGAAGCTTCATCACAGAGGGGAACCCAGCTGTATGAGGTATCAGTCAGCCCCTACTGGGAGGTGTCTCCCAGTTAGGCTACTCGGGGTTCAGGGACCCACTTGAGGAGGCAGTCTGTCCGTTCTCAGATCTCAAACTCCATGCTGGGAGAACCACTACTGTCTTCAAAGCTGTCAGACAGGAATGTTGAAGTCTGCAGAAGTTTCTGCTGTGTTTTTTCAGCTATGCCCTTCCCCCAGAGGTGGAGTCTACAAAGCCAGGCCGGCCTCCTTGAACTGCAGTAAGCTCCACCCAGTTCGAGATTCCTAGCCACTTTGTTTACCTACTCAAGCCTCAGCAATGGCAGACTCCCCTCCCCCAGCCTCGCTGCTGCCTTGCAATTTGATTTCAGACTGCTTTGCTAGCAGTGAGTGAGGCTCGGTGGGCTTGGGACCCTCCGAGGCAGGCACGCGATATAATCTCCTGGTGTGCCATTTGCTAAGACCGTTGGAAAAGCACAGTATTAGAGTGGGAGTGTCCTGATTTTCCAGGTACCATTGGTCACAGCTTCCCTTGGCTAGGAAAGGGAATTACCTGACCCCTTGTGCTTTTTGGGCGAGGTGATGCCCCACCCTGCTTTGGCTCACACTCAGTGGACTGCACCCACTGTCCGACAAGCCCCACTGAGATGAACCTGATACCTCAGTTCTTGGAAATGCAGAAATCACCCTTCTTCTGCGTTGCTCACGCTGATAGCTGTATACTGGAGCTGATTCTATTTGGCCATCTTGGAGAGTTTCCACCAAAACATTTTTTGGAAAATGTAAAAGAAACTATTTTCAGATAAATGAAAATTGAGATAATTTTCTGCTATAGGAATTGCCTTACAAGAAATATTGAAAGAAATCCTCTAAGCTGAAATGAAGAACACTAGGAAGTAACTCATATTTACATGAAGAAACAAAGAGTACTGGTAAAGGCAAGTACATAGTAAATATAAAAGGCAATGTAAACTTTTTTTTGTACTTTTTTGTCCTATATTATTTAATGTCTTTTTTTGGTCTTACATTACTTAAAAGAAAATTGTATAAGGCAATCATTATAACTCTAAGTTGATGGGAACACAACATATAAGCATATAATTTGTGAAAATAACATTAAAGAAGGAAGGAAAATAAAATTATAGAGGAGAATTTTTATGTCACTTAAATTAAATTACTGTTAATAAGAACTAGATTTTTATAAATAAAGAGATTAATGGTTATTCCCAGGGCAATTACTACAAAGATAATTCCAAAACTAGAGTAAAGGAAATGGCAAAGCAATTAAAAATGGTGTAGTGGTATAGCGGAAAGTATTTAATGTGAAAAAGGGCAGTAATGGAAGAATTGAGAAACAAAAATCACGCAGGACAAATGGTAAAATTGCAGACACAAGTCCTAACTAATCAGTTATTACATTAAATATAAATCAATTAAACTATCTAATTATTAATAAAATGCAGTGACTGGCTGAATAAAAAACACAACATTCTCCAACTATATGCTACATATAAAAGAAATACTTAAGATTAAAAGACACAGGCCAGACGCAGTGCCTCACACCTGTAATCCCAGCACTTTGGGAGGCGAGTGGATCACAAGGTCAGGAGATAGAGACCATCCTGACTAACATGGTGAAACCCCATCTCTACTAAAAAATGTACAAAAAATTAGCTAGGTGTGGTGGTGGGTGCCTGTAATCCCAGCTACTTATGAGGCTGAGGCAGGAGAATGGCATGAACCCAGGAGGCGGAGCTTGCAGTGAGCCCAGTTCACACCTCTGCACTCCAGCCCCGGTGACAGAGTGAGACTCCGTCCCAAAAAAAAAGAAAAGAAAAGAAAAGAAAAGATTAAAAGACACAAAAATATTTAAAATAAAATAATGGAAAAAGATAGTCTATACAAATGATAACCAAAAGAGAGCTAGAGTGCCTAGACTAATAGCAGACAAAATAGAGTTTAAGAAAAAAGTTGTTAGTAGAGATAAAAAGGATATTTTATACAGATAAAACAGTCAATACACTAAGAATTTATACCAATTATAAATGTATATGCATCAAACAGCATAGAGTCAAAAGACATGAGAGATAGAAATTTAAAAATAATAGTTGGAGAATTCAATACTCCACTTTCAGTAATGACTGGAACAACTAGAAAGATCAGCAGAGAAATAGATTTGAACAATACTATAAACCAACTAGACCTAACAGACACATATAGAATATTCCAACCAACAACAGTAGAATTCACATTTTTTTCAGATGAACAATGAACATGTTCAGAAGAGCATTATTGGAACAGAACAGCATTATTTCATATTGGAAATAATTATTGAAACAGAACAGCATTATTTCATGTTTCAAATATGAAAAAAAAAACAGAACATCTATCAACCAAAGAAGGAATGAACAAAACGTATATACATATAATGGGATATTATTCAGTTATAAAAAATAAAGTACTGATACATACTAAAACATGAGTAAACCTTGAAAACATTATGCTTAGTGAAAGAAGCCAGATGTTTTGTACAATTTTATTTATGTGAAATGTACTGAATAGGGCCAGACACAGTGGCTCATGCATGTAATCCCAGCATTTTGGGAGACTGAGGTGGGTTTGTAACTTGAATTCAGGAGTTCAAGACCAGCCTGACCAACATGGAGAAACCCCGTCTCTACTAAAAATACAGAATTAGCCAGGGGTGGTGGCGCATGTCTGTAGTCCCAGCTACTCGGGAGGCTGAGGCAGGAGAATCATTTGAACCCGGGAAGCGGAGCTTGCGGTGATCTGATATCGCGCCATTGCACTCCAGCCTGGGCTACAAAAGTGAAACTCTGTCTTAATAAATAAATAAATGTACAGAATAGACAAATCTACAGACATAGAAATAGTTCTTTCTCAGGTGATGAGTATGTTCTCAGATTAGATAGTGGTGCTAGTTGTACAACATATGAATATACTAAAACCTACTGAATTATATATTCTAAAGGAGTTAATTTTATAGTATGTGAATTATGTATCTTTTTTAAAAGGAAAGAAGCAATGTTCTAGAACTAGTTTTTCATCTAAAACTTGATGCAATAGCACTACAAGGTATACTGGCTAGTGCTTAAAGGCTTTTCAGATCACAATTTACATTGGCTAGCCTTAGATGGCGTTACTACTCCATTAAGAGTTCCAGGATGTCCAACACCTAACACAAATCAACATTGTTTAAAATATTTGTTAATGGGAACATAAAGTCATAGCATAACAGACAGTAATCAAGATATTAGAATTATAATCCATACAAAAATGACAACTCTAAATTTTAATGTTTATGTCATATTAAATTTATACCACATTGAATTTATAAAGCTACATTATTTAGCATAAACTCTTCTCTTTTAGTTGACCTTTCATTACAGAATAAAACAAAAAGGCACTATAATGTACGTAAACGACTAAGAAAACCAGAGTATTTAAGTGAAACTCTATAATCTTAAGTAAGTTATTTAACCTCTCTTAGCATCAGATTCTATGTAGATGGCTCTATTCTCTAGTTTTATATTATGAACAAATAAAGTAACATATATAAAAGTATTTTGTAAAATGGGAGGTCAATTTTTTAAAAAAAATATTATTATATCATACTTGCAGATTATTAATAAATTAACATTCATGTTACCCTCAGTGATGGGTCAAGTATACTACAGGTGTCTCTCCCTTTGAGATTTATAAATTAAATACAAAATGTAATTCCAGGCCTTCAGGTGTTTTTAATCTGACAAGGAAGTGTCATTCTGGTTTTGCTTATGGGTGAAAATATTCTATCATTTGTTTGCTTTCTGGATTGTTTTAATAATTTTTCTTCATTTTGTTCTATTTTTCTGCTTATTTACATACCTGAAAATTTTTGATGGGATGCCAGACATTGCAAATTTTTACTTATTGGGTGTAAGATACATTTGTATCTCTAGAAATGTTTTTGAGTTTGTTCTGGAACATAGTTAAGTGACTTGGAAACAGTTTGATCCCTGTGTATCTTGCTTTTAACCTATTTGCACTGGACTGGAACAAAGTGTAACAAAAACCTGTTTCACATGCCCTCTGACGGTCTGTGAGTTATGCCATCTCTCACTCTAGCTGATAGAAACAGGGACCATTAGTGCATGTTCTAGAGATATTTGCTCTAATCTTTTGGATGGTTCTTTTCCCCAGTCTTGGATCATTTTCTCACATGCTTGTGTTTATCAGTATACATCTAAATGCTGATGGTGGACTGTCTCCGAATCTCTAGAGTTCTTTCTCTGCTAGCTTTTTGCTCTCTTTTCCTTTTCCTACAAATGCCTGCCCACTCTGGCTCACTCAGAATCCCAACTCTGTCTTGTCAACTCAGAGAGATGGCTAGGATCTGCTTAGGTTCTCCCTCTCCACATTGCAGCCTGAAAACTTTCTGCATGTGGCAAGACTGGGCAGTTGCAAAGTTGATCGTGTTTGTTTCCCGTTGCTCTGAGATCTCTCTTTCATTGTCTGATTTCCAGTGTCTTGAGACAGGTTCAGATGGGTGACTAAATGCCTTCCCTATTACTTCCTCTTGGCTAGAAACAACAGTACTTCCATATTAATGTTTTCATTTTATTGGTTTTATGGCCTGTTTGTATCTAATTTGTCATTTTAATTATATGGTTATGTAATGCCTATGAACATAAGGAATGTGTCAATGCTTTAACGCTTTTGACAAACCTAATACAATAACTAAAGTCACCCACAGGATAGGAGGTGGGGAGGAAGGTATTGTTGTTCTTTAAAAGGTGTCAATATATTATTCAAATTGTGCAACACTGTTCTAGTTTGAAGCGGAATATGATCTCAGTGTGTTTTAACCTTGAATGACCTTTCGTTTTTAAAATGACTCCTTTTCTTTTTCGTCTTTGCTATTTACCTTGGAATACCTTCCTATAATATTTTACTTTTGTGGCTCTCATGATACAGACTTGGACTTTTCTCTCTCTGGTATATACCATCTATAAATCCTGGGATTTTTTACTCATAGAGGCTAGGCATTAAGAGTACACACCAGATTTAATAGATAGTGAAAATTCTAGGATGATTGATGATATTCAGAACCAGAAGAAATTGGATGTGTAGAAAAACCATCAATATCAGGAAAGCAGGGAAGCCCCAATGAAGACCTCATACTCAGTTTTTTAATTACTGCTCCCCACCCTTGGTAGTTTTCATGGCACCTGCAGATGATGAAAATGAAGAAAGATAGATAAAATATTTAATCAACAAAGCTTATAAAACTTGTGTGAAAGTTTGCTTCACTGATTCAGGCTTAAGACAGAATATTATCTACTTCAATCAGATTGGAATACCCACGAGGGCAGTAACCACACATATCTTGTTTACAGTTGATTCCAACACTGAGAACAATGCCCAGAACAATTGCTTAGTAAAGACTCTACTTATTTATCTCCTTATTTCTGGTATATTCAGCATATGAGGGTAAGAGGCAGAGGATCAAGATATTGGTATCTGCAAAACACAGCTGTAGTAACTGGTAGATGTAGTAACTGAATTCTAATTCACTGCAGTTGCTTACATTAATTACTGGAAGACATAGACTAGAACTTCCATGAGCAAATAAATCATCTGTCTTTTATTTCTTATTACATTCTTAGAGCCTAGCACATGTATAATGCATACATAATACACACTCAACAGTAATGAAAAAGAAGGTATTATGTAAAATATGAGATGACAATGAACTGTCACTCATTCTGTGGGGTGGCTGAGGAAGCTGTCCTTTAGTGCGAGGTATCAGACAGATTCAAGTAAGACAGTCTAGAATGGAAATCAGACATAGGATGTTTGGAGCCAAATAGAGCTGTGGTATAACAGTGGAGAGAACCATTTTATCATTTATGTAGGGGGTGTTTATCTAATCCAACACTTTTTTTATTTAACGTTATCCAGTGTACTCTTCATCATCCTATACATTCCTTGAAATACACTTAATTTAAATTCTGCCCTTTAAAGTACTGGTTATTCCCTATGGTGATTGAAAAAGTGACCTTGAATAAGTCACTTAAATTTTTGATGCCTTGTGTAGGCCTCTCCTATTTTGCTTACTAGGATGGTACGAGTGTTAATATTTGAGATGCTCTAGCTAGCATTTGGTCTGGCCAAAAAGCCAAAATGGCTTTGATAGTGGATTAAATTCCAATGAAAGTCACAGTAAGGAGAAGGAAAAAAGAATACAAATAATGCAGCAGTAGAATTTCAGGAGAGAAAATGGTAAGTCAAAAATTATGTTAAATTATAAAATATATTTTAGAAAGCATAGGAGGAGCTCCTCCATCTCTATTACCATTTACTAATTCATTAATTCATTGATTCAACAAATACTTGAATTTCTGCTCTGAGCCAGGTACTTTTCAAGGTAACTTGTCACATCAGTGACCAAATGATTCCAGCTGCCATTATTCCTCCTTACGTTTTATCAGGAATTGAGGCAGGTAGAAGTGAAGACAGAAAATGAATAGTAGGCATAATACATAAATTACTTAGTACAATTCTATACAGTGATACATGCTTTGAGAAAAATAAAAATAGTAGAGCCCAGTAAAAGAGTTTAAAAGATGGTAAATGAGGGAGCTGCTGAGTGAAGTTTTAATAGGTGAGATTTGATCAAAGACTTAAAGAAACTGAGGAAGGTAGCCACGCAGATGTCTGTGGGAAGGCCTGCTAGGTTGAAACAACAACCCAAACCAAATTCCAAGGCTGGAATGCCCCCATTGCATTTTTACATCCCAGTGAGACTTACACAGAATGATTAACAGGGAAAACAATTGAAGACAGAATTAGAGAGAAAACAGGGGGACATATTATGGGCAGCCTCTTAGGTCATTGACTGTGGCCTTTACCCTACATAGAATGAGCAACACTGCATGTAGTTGAGCAGAGGAGTGAGCTGATCTGATTTTGGCTTTTGAAAATTTACTTAGACTGTAATGTTGAGAATAGACCATGTAGCAGGTGGGGCAAAAGTATAAGCAAGTACATCTTTTTAAATAAAAAAAATGCATGTGAAATACATGATGCCTGGAATATAGGAAGTATTAATAATAAATGTCACTGATCTCTGAAGACGCTAGTGCCACCTGATTGGAACATCAGAAATAGTGATTTGAAATATTTCTCTGGAACATAGGAAGGGAAAGCATGAATAAATGTATCAGTGAAGGCCAGAGACCTCTCCCTGGACATACACTTTTGGGAGGTAACAGGTGACCAGCAACTTCTGTTTACTTTAATCTGTGACATCTCTGTAGAGAAAACTAAAGCATTAAATAGCATTTATTTCTTGAAAACAAAAACCAAAAAACAAAAAAAAAGAAAGCTTTTGCAGTAATTCATGTGAGATGTAATGGTTTGGGCCAGACTGGTAGCAATGCAGATGGTAAAAAAACATTAGATTGCAGATATATTTTAAAGGTTATTAAAGATTATTAGCCTTTAAGGCAGAATTGGCAATTATTAATAGATTAGGTAGAGGCTGTAAAGAGAGTCAGAGTTGATTCCAAGGTTATTGATCTGAGCATCTATAGGGATGGAGTTGCCATTAACCAAGAGGAGAAACGCTGCAGATAGAAAAGAGTTAGATTATTGTTACTACCTAAATTATCTGCCCATCTCTAGTTTTGCCTCCCTTCAGTTCTCAACATTTTAAACAGAAAACCTGACTGAGTCTTTAGCTAATTAAAAAAATGCATTAGATCACCATCTCTTTTAAGATAAAGTCCAAACTTCTTGACCTGATTTCACTTTTTATATTTTGTCTCTCTCTATTCTCTTCCCTCCCATGCTTCCTACCCTCATCACCACACCCACTATGAGTCAAGTAATACCTAACACATTAGATATACTGTCTTTCCATTTCTAAAATATGTAGCCTTCTTTTCTCATTCATCTCATTTGTTGCTCAGTCACCTTAGCTGTTACTTCTTCAAGGAAGCTATTTTATCGAACACTATAATACATTCCCCAAATATACCCACATGTTAAGATGCTTTTGTTATTAGGACATTTTCCACATTATATCATAATTGCACATTTAATTTTACTCACCATTCACTGTAAGCTTTAGTAGGAATCAAATCTGGCTCATTTTTTAAATGTACAAGTTAGCTGTGTAACAAATCATCACAAACATAGAGTCTTAATACAACAATAATTACTTATTTTGGTCACAAATCTATAATATAGGTAGTCTCAATGGGTAAAGTTTACTTATGCTTCATGTTTTATGAGTTGGGATGGCTTGACTTGAGCTAGACTCAAGGATCCAGCTTAAAATGACTCATGCATGTGGCTGGCAAATGGGGGATAGCTGTCACTTCCACTCCATGTGAGCCTCTCCATGGGGTTACTTGATTCCAATAACAAGCTTTCTGAGAGATTTAGGCAAAAGCCCTGCCACCTTCTATAATCTAACCACACAAGTTATATAGCCTCACTTTCACCATAGTCACACACTTCAGAACCAAAGAGAGAAAACATGGGCCCCACCTCTCTCTGAGAAGAATGTGAAAGTTACATTTTAACAAGAGCATGTAGTGGGAGCTAGTTTTGGAATATACAATCTGACATTCTCACCATTGTGTCTCTGTGACATGCCAAATTGTCTGGCATATCATAGAGGCTCAATAAATATCTCTGGAATAATTAAAATGTCTTTCTCAATAGCTTACCTTTATCTCCATAATGAGAAGCCTCCCTTTATTACGCATGAGTAACTGGGTGTCACAGAGTTACCAACAGAACCCAAAATTCTGTGTTTTGGCTTTATTTCTGAGGAACACGTGAGGCATACAGAGCAGATTCACATAACTAATCTTATATTCTACCTGGAAAGTACTTGTATTTCTTTCACTGGGGCTATTTAATCCATAAAATGTTTATTTTCAGAGGACAGGATTTTCTAATATTTCTTAATTATTCCTTGTTAGGACATTACTATATTTATTTGAAAAATATTACATAAAATAGAAATGATTATAGTGCTAAGCAGTATAGATTTTTTATTTAGAAACAAGTTGACTAGGTTTTTTTTTCTTTGCATTTGGCTTTCCTATAAAAGCTTTTGACTAGACCTTAATGTTTGTCTATTATAGTAATAAAAATAATATTCACATTGATTTGTAAAGAGCCTTCTGTAAAGTCCGAAGTTTTAACTTACCATATATACCACATATATACATATACAGAGAGTAAGTTTTATATGTATATATATATATACACACACACACACATATACATACACATACTAAGAGCCTTCTTTGCCACTCCTAGGATGGTAACTATTATAATTACACAGCAGTCCTATTACTATATTCTCCAGAAAGTACAGTTTTAAATTTGAGCTCAATTTTTTCCTAAATCTATATCTAGACATGTAAATATATTTTTAACATACCATAACAGGATGAAAAGCCAATACCAATTTCCTAACAATTTGGAAGATGGGTAATGCCATTTGCTGAATGCAGTGGAACTCTATGTGATTTACAAATACACAAACCTCTGAGTCTAAGAGATGTTGTAACTCTCTCAGTGTTTACCTGGTGTAATAGTCTGTGCTCTTTTTACCATATTTTTTTCCCAAGCCATAAATACTGGCTTAAACAACTCCACTCAGTGGTTGCTGATTTTGACAGACTGGAGAATAGCTTACATGTTTTAAATTGTTTTGTGACTTTGGATACAAGACTTCAATATTTACCAGGAAGACTTTTTCAATTTCCCTTGGCAAAGACAATCTTTTCCTTATAAACAGTCCCATAATGACCCAGGGCATAATTTTACCATAACATTATCACTTTTTATAACAAATATGTCTTTTTGTATGCAACCATCCATTAAATAAATGTTTTTTAAACAAATATGTTTTCCAATTCAATCCAAGAGCTCAAACAAAAGAACTTCATCTTCTTCATAGTTCCATTTATAGCACTTAGCACAATGCCAGGCATACATTTTTCAATACATTCAAGTATTGATTTATCTTCTTACAGTGCCAGAATTCCTACCTTGATCTTGTGTATTTATTAGCTCAGATTCCTCTGGTATTAAAGTTTGTATTTGTCTCTTCATTGTTTTTAAAAGAAAGCATCCTATGTGCTAACTTTAGGCTCTCCAATTACATTCTTGTCCATGTAGCCAAATTTCCTAGTAGGATTTCTGCCCATGTTCTATCATCCTTTGTACCCCTTTCCTAACCACTTTTCAACTATCAGCGTAAGTAGGTACCTTCCCCTTCTGTCTGTTCTTTGGAACTTCCCTGATGGTTGCTCATCTTGCTAATGCACCTGGTTTCTCTGTTCCTACCATCTTTGATAAAACTCACCTTGACTGTCTTCCAGCTGCTTTTTTGATACCTCCTAGACTATAACAAATCCTTTATGGCAGAAAAGCAAAACAAAATTCATATGATTTTAGATTTTAGCATGAAGAACAATAATTTCACAAAGGTACCCATGAGTACATTGAATTGTTCAAGCTTAAAAAAGCTTTCATAGCAGTCCTTTTAAGAATCTTAAAAAACAACTTTAAAAAGTTGGAAGTACAAAGTGAAAATAATGTATATTTGCTGTTCATGTTTTTAAAAAGTCTTTGTGAAGTGGTAACCGTTTGCTACTCAGTCTCAGAGAGAGAGGTTGGAACCAAACCTTGGTTCAGATAAAGCCACTCATTTTTTATAGCTTCACTCCAGGCTCATTGAGATACTGAGACACAGACCCAGTATCTCTACAGCAAATGTAAACAACCATTTCTAGCAAGAAAACAAAACAAATCAAAACAAACAAACAAACGAAACACTGTTTACAAAAGACATAGACATGCAGAGACCTATGAGTTGAAATAATGCTAACAGATACCTTTTTGTTTTGCCCTTGAGCCAAATACCCCAAAGCATTTTCAGGTATTTAAGACCAATGCAAAATTACACAGATCAGTTGAGGCTAACAATGGTGAACC
The DNA here is from genome assembly GCF_007565055.1 of Rhinopithecus roxellana. NCBI lineage: Eukaryota > Metazoa > Chordata > Mammalia > Primates > Cercopithecidae > Rhinopithecus > Rhinopithecus roxellana. The sequence goes on along the minus strand of NC_044550.1, from coordinate 123,837,952 downwards.
AAATGAAGACTGGCCAGCCTTCTGCACTGCAAGTGCCTACTCCAAAACCTGAATGGGCCTCACCACAGAGGACTGAGGAGACAAAAGGAGCATGTAGAATGCTGAAGAGAGAAAACAGTGTGGCACTCTGGAGTCATTCTAGTTATCAAAATGTGGCTATCAGAAAAAGTCAGATTCCTGTAGTCTCCGGTGTTTCAGAAGTCTCTCTCCCATAGACAATATTCACTGTTTTTCGAATCCAAAATTCCAACCCAGCATGATGTTGATGTCTCCATCTGTCTGAATTCTTTCTCTTTCTTGGCCACTTCTCTCCAGCCTCAGTGGCCTCTTGTTGGTTCCTTGGATAGGCCAACTATGTTCCTCCCTCATGCTTCTGTGCTAGACTCTTTCAAGATTTTCATTGATATTGGAATTTGTAGGTAGAGATGAGATGATGGTTAATTTTAGTTGTCAGCTTGGGAATACCTAAAAGGAATACCTAAAGAACTGGTAAAGTATTACTTCTGGGTGTGTCTGTGGGTGTTTCCAGAGGACACTGGTGTGTGAGTCAGCAGGCTGAATGGGGAGGAGCTGCCCTCAGTGTGGGCAGGCACCATCCAATCCACTGAGGGCCCAGATAGAACAAAAAAGAGAACAAAAAAGAGACAAAACAAAGATTTTCTCTCTCTCTCGGTACTGAGACATTCGTTTGCTCCTGGTCTTGGATATTTGAACTCCAGGCTCTCTGACCTTTGAACTCTAGGACTTCACACCAGCAGTCCCCCAGGTTCTCGGGTATTTGGCCTCAAACTGAGAAATATACCATTGACTTCTCTTGTTCTGAGACTTTCAGACTTGAACTGAGCCATGCGACCAGCATCCCAGGGTCTCCTCTAGCACACAGGTGGCCTATGCTGGGGCTTCTCAGTCTCCATAACTGTGTTAAACCAATTCCTCTAATAAATTCCCTCTGATGTATCTATCGCTCTATCTGTCTATTTACTTATCTCCTGTTGGTTCTGTCTCTCTGGAGAACCCTGACTAAACAGAAAACTATACATATATATGCCTCCATGACAAAGGCACAAAAATCTTTGAGAAGCCATTAGACTCTCCCCAAAATACAAGGTAATGAACTCAGTCTAATTTTATTCGCACTTCAAAAGATAAGGTGACTTTAGTTGATATCTATATTATAATTAATGATGCTGGCTATACTATATTATTTATTATTAGCTTTTTGTTCTGTGGTTTGGTCAGGCTGGGAGTGGGAAGAATTATTCGAAAGCTTGACTATCCACCACTCTGCTTCTTTATGGCTGGACTTGTGGTGGTTATTTGTCTTATCATACTAAAAAATAAAAGAAAGAAAGTATCAAATATGAAAGATGACTGCCTGCTAATTTCAGTGAGGCAGTACCCCTTCTTAAGAGACATTAGTCATTCCTGTGAAAAACTGTGCTGATTCTGCCTCTCTAGCTGTGATGTGACCTTCTTATAGATACAGAACTCTGCGAAAGGCTGAACCCCTGCTAGAGGTACATGGGCACTTTCTCTTGCTTTGCTGACATGTGTAGTATTCCATACCCAAGATCTTCAGATACGAAAAGTCATGATCAAGCGACCCTGTTAGATAAGTTAAGCCTATACCCAAAAGCTTGATATTGAATTTCTGATGCTCATTTGTAAGTAATTACCTAACTCTCTAAGGCATTATAAAATCAAACTACTTGAGCTTCATGTATTTCTCTCCAGAAGGAGGAATTATTTTTTATAGTATTTTCCAAGTCAATGTTCTCTGGTTTCTTAGATATTTTGCACATTAATTAAGATCTGAACATGGTGACTAGGATGACTTTGAGACTTCTCTCTTGATCTCCTGTTAACCCTCAAAGCTTTCGTTGCAGAAAAGGGTCCCAATCCAGACTCCAAGAGAGGGTTATTGGATCTTGCTCAAGAAAGAATTCAGAGCAAGTCCACAGTGCAAAGCAAAAGCAAAGTTATTAAGAAAGTAAAGTGGTGAAAGTACAGCTACTCCATAAAGTAGGACGTTCTAGAAATTAAGAGGAGGAACGTGTCCACCCTAGGTACAACGCATACACACACACACACACATACACACACATATGTATATACATACACACACACATATATATACATGTATATATACATGCACACACACATATATATGTATATGTATATATACAAACACACACACATATATATGTATATGTATATATACAAACACACACACATATATATGTATATGTATATATACAAACACACACATATATATATGATAAAAAGAGATCTTGGGGAGACGTGCTCTGCTACAAGGGTTTGTGATAAAGGATTAATTTTCTCAGTTACTGTATTTTGCAAGAATTGATATTATTATCTTTAAAGCAAAATTAGGAATACCTTTGTTCTCCAGATATCAGGATACCTGGACACTCCCAAGTCTGGGTCTGTTTAGTAAACATTATTAATTTGTTTCCTTAACTTAAAACACCTAGAGTTGAGGAATGCCAAACTTTCTGAGTATGCAGTCCAGCAAGTCCCAGCCTCATTTTCAAGCCCTCACTCAAAATGGAGTCACTCTGGTTCAAATGCCTCTGACACTTTTATAGGAATAATATTCAAAGAACTGTGTTAAACAAATTAAAATATATCCATTAAATACTTTACAATTCCAAAATGATTAGAAGTTATTATTCAAAATGATTGGAATATTAATAATAGTAAAAAGTGGGGACTTGAGCTGTCACAGGAAATAGCATTTATGAAAAAAAGATAAGAGTCCAGTCCTTTTGACTTATTCAAAGATAGCTTTATTTTTTAAGACTTGACTTAATACTACTTTGAGCACAAGTAGAAGACACTGATTCTTTAAGACTTGAGTATCTCAATATTTATCAAAGCAAAAGCAAGTCAAATCTCCAAAGCTTGATATTAAATCAGTATCAGCTATTTGTTTTTCAAACTATAGCTGTCTATGGAATACATTTTTAAGCTCAGAATTTAGTCAGTTAAAGCAAGTGATCATTACTGCTTCTTCATAGCCAGAATTCTTATTTAGAGGTGTTTCATGTGTCCATTTAGTCCAAAAGGATATAGGATATTTGTGTAAGTTTAACACTTAGAGATGCAGTGAGGAATGCAATGCTCTCATTGGCTATTTTCCTAAGTTAACTAGTGTTGTCTTGACCAATAACTCACTTGATTATTTAGTCAGTCGACTAATCTTCATGTTGCAAACATTATTTCTTCATTTATTTCTCAAGTATCTGGCGAACATCTTGGCAAATTACAGATCAGTACTTTGTTTCTACAAACAAAGACTAGGGTTAGTCACACCTTAATTAGGAACATCATACCCATGTGAATTGGAAAAGTTGGCCAAGGCATTCTAGATGGGATGCCAGGCAGGAGTGATGAGAGCGCAGGAGGATACACCTACATGATGGTGTCAGGATAAGGAAAAAAGGTGAACCGATATTCAAGATTCCTGCCACTCACGGATATAGTATGATAATCAAACAATTACCCCCTCCGTTGTCAACATTTCTTTCTCTCTCCCATCCTTCACCTTTCTCTTTACCTCCTTGGCCCTATCCTGGGGTTTTTCAATACTCTACAATAATGAATGAGAAAATAATTTCCAGTTAAAACAATCATCAACTAATTCAAAATATGTTTTTGACATTTCCTCTTTTTAGCAATATAAGTAGAAATTTGTTAAAGGAAAACTGTTTCATTTCTGGATTAATCAATGTGTTACTTTTCTATGCAATGTTGCTGCCTTTTTGACATTGGTTCTAGAAAAAGACTGAACAGAAAAAGGGAAAGGATATGAAAAAGAAACAAATCTGGCCAGAGGCAGTGGGAGAATAAAAATTAAAACTAGAAACAAACATTGAGACCTTCAGATTGTTTACATGAAAACTTTAGAACTGTCACATGGAACACAAACATAAAGGATTTGCTAAGTTATGGAGCATATTCAATTAAAAAAAATTTTTTTATATATTCTACTATTTAATGAAGGAGTCTTTAGACAATCATCCTCTCTTCTCACCCGGTAAGAATGTCTAACTGCGGGACAAGCTACCTTTGCTACCTGGGCCCCGATAGTGTTGGTCAACAATGTTAAAGAACACAGCTTCATTTTATGAGTCTTTTTAGACAAAGGGAATTGGCAGGGTGAATTCAAAAAAAGGGAAAAATAAACAGAACACAAAACAAAACAGACATACCACTAAAATCCCTTGAGTATTAATCCTGGAGTTATTTATGTCAGGGCAAATTGCTCCTATAAAGCAAAGACAGCCTCTGAAAGAAACATGAATCTATTTGGTGGTTTCTTCTGAAGGCCCTCTCTGAGCTATCTATATCTGCTCTGGGAGTGAAGACCCGTTTACCAGGAATTGATGTCTCTTTAGTTCTAGTTGTTAAGACAGCTTCCTGCTTAGGGACTTGCCTGGGTTCTGATTTATCACTTTGAGGTTTTCATGAATTTATTTATTTTTTGTTTTTCAATTCTGTATGATTTTAGCAGGTAATTCCCATGTCTTTTCTAGAGTATGCTGACTTTTAAGACAGGCCCGGTTTCTCTTTTATGGCTGGGTAGAATATACTTCCCAAATGTGTGCTTAATTTCAAAGTTTACTGAAAAGTTTGAGGGTTTGGCTGCTCCACTAAATAAAACCTTACAATACTCAGAAGGGATTAGAAAGCACAGGGAGCCCTGTTTACACCTCCCTTTCCACTTTGGGGACTAAATTGATTCCCTGCTCTGAGAAGAAATACATTTTTTCTCATTATGACCCTTATTTCAAGAGTGTTTCTTTTTATTCCCAGAGGCAAAATTCATGAAATTCTAAGAGAGAAAATGATTATTGTGTATTTTTTCCTAAATTCCTCTAAGATTTAACTATCTATCAAACAAGATAAATATTCTCCAAAAATTGCCATAAAAATGAGAAAACTTTTACCATATTGTCTTTCAAAAAAAGATTTCATAAGTTTCCTCTCACTGCCTAAGATGTGGGATTACGAAAATGACAATGTAAGAGTATCAGTGGATTCCTGATGGCACAGACTGTTTAGCATAGATACCTCTGGGAGAAAGAAATGGGCCATGGGAGTTTCTTTCCTTCTTTCTTTTTTTTTTTTTTTTGTCGGAGTCTTGCTCTGTCCCCCAGGCTGGAGTGCAGTGGCGCCATCCTGGCTTACTGCAACCTCTGCCTCCAAGGTTCAGGCGATTCTCCTGCCTCAGCCTCCCGAGTAGCTGAGATTACAGATGCCCACCACCACATCTGGCTAACTTTTTTGTATTTTAGTAGAGATGGGGTTTCACCATGTTGGTCAGGCTGGTCTCAAACCCCTGACCTCGTGATCCGCCTGCCTCGGTCTCCCAAAGTGCTGCGATTAGAGGCTTAAGCCACAGCCCCTGGACCAGGGAGTTTCTAGTTATTTTAGTTTCCTTCTGGTTCATGCTCCAGAAGGGATATGAGGCAGGATTTTGGCTAAGTCACTGAACCTTTATAGTGTGAGGAAGTCATGCTAGGTGCTGCAGATCTCTATGTAGGAGAAAGGTGGCCTGGGTTAATTGGAACAGGCATCATGGTGGAAGGAGCACTGGTTTTGCGCTCACAGTCTCCCACTTTTTGCCAGGTGACCTTGGAGAATTAATATCTTGAACCACATTTTCTTTGTTTTTAAAATCAGCACAATAAGTTACAGTAAAAAATATTCTGAGGATTTCAAGCTCTTTATGTAAAACATTGGCAGGTGGTTGGTTTTTAGTAAATTATCACCATTATTATGATATTGTCCTTGAACTTCAGGAAATTGCTATTCATTTAAGGAAGAAGAGGACTAGGTTGGTGCAAAAGTAATTGGGATTTTTACCACTACTTTTAGTGACAATTAGGTTGGTGCAATTACTTTTGCACCAACCAAATTGCATTGCAATTACTTTTTCACCAACCTAATAGTTTTTAAAAGTCGTGGTAAAATTCACAATTAATTTTCCACCAACCTAATCCTCTTCATTTCCTAATACAAAGAAAACACTGGCCTATTTGAGGTATTATATGCTGAACTCCCACGAGTGGTAGAAACAGTACGACAGTTCGAGTGAGAAGAAGCCACTGGGCTGTATTAGTTGAGAAGTCTTCCAGGAAGAGTTGGGAGTTACCTTTCCTTTGACTTTAAAGCATCACCAAGTTGGAAATGAAACAGGAAAGTTATGGGAGGTAAATGTTTGAAATTTACTGGAGCAGGAGATCTAGCATAGTAATGAGTTCAGGTGAAAAAATTACCAAGATCAGCAAATGTACTTTTCAAAGTTTCCAACCTTCAATTTGAACTCAAGGAGCATAAGCTTGTAGTATTACCTATACGGATATTCATACATCGGTATTTACTAAGCTCCCATCACATGCCTAACTTTATGCTAGAGTGGTGAATAATTAAGGAATGGTCCTCATTCCCTGGAGCTTACAGTCTAGTGGGGAAGTCAACGAAAAACAAGAAAACAAACAAAAAGAGTATAATGAAAAAAATAGAATGCTACCAGAAAAATATATGAAGTATCCATTCTAGATGGATTGTCTAAAATGGGCTTTTTGAGGAGGCAAATTTTTAAATAAGACCTGAAAGATACAAAAGCTCTCACATGCAAAATACAGAGAAGAAAAATATTTGAGGAAAAGGAACCAGGAAAGAAAAAAAAAAAAAAAAAAACTCCAAAAGACAAACAACAACAACAACAACAAAAAACACGAGGTCTTGCACTTGCTGCTCAAATACTGGAACACAGATGAACAGCTGGGACATTGTTAGCAATGCAGAATCTTGGGTACCACTTCACGTCTACTGACTCTGAACCTCCATTTTAAAAATATTCCCAGGTGATTCATATGCATATTACATTTGGAAACAGATATATAATTATCTTTTTAATTAGGCCACATGGAAATCTTTGGTTGGGTTGGCAAAACTATTCCAATGGAGGGAGTGGGCACCAAACTGGAATGAGTTGAATGAATGGGATATTAGGAGTGAACGTGGCATGTATTAGTCCATTCTCATGCTGCTAATAAAGTTATAGCCAAGACTGGATAATTTATAAAGGAAAGATGTTTAATCAACTCACAGATCAGCATGTCTAGTGAGGCTTTAGGCAGCTTATAATCATGGCAAGGGGAAGCAAACACATCCTTCTTGACATGATGGCAGGAAGGAGAAGAATGAGAGAAGGTGGGGAAAAGCCCCTTATAAAACCCTCAGATCTCATGAGAACTCACTATCACCAGAATAGCATGGAGGTAACTGCCACCATGATTCAATTACCTCCCACCAGGTCCCTCCCACAACATGTGAGGATTATATGAGCTACAATTCAAGATGATATTTAGTTGGAGACACAGCCAAACCACATCACAGCATGTGGAAATTATTCTTCACAGAAATGTAATTTGGAACGGGGTGAGACAAGAGGATGGGTCAGTAGCTGAAAAGGAATATAACGTCACAAGAGAAGTTGTTTAAAATGAACGATGTGTACTTGTATGTAAACATGGATGCAGCTGGAAACCATCATTCTTAGCAAACTATCACAAGAACAGAAAACCAAACACCGCATGTTCTCACTCATAGGTGGGAATTGAACAATGAGATCACTTGGACTCGGGAAGGGGAACATCACACACCGGGGCCTATGGAGTGGGGGGGAGGGATTGCATTGGGAGTCATACCTGATGTAAATGATGAATTGATGGGTGCTGACGAGTTGATGGGTGCAGCACACCAACATGGCACAAGTATACATATGTAACAAACCTGCAGGTTATGCACATGTACCCTAGAACTTAAAGTATAATAATAAAAAAAATTAAAAAAAAAAAAAGAAAATGTTTGCAATCTATCCATATGACCAAGGGCTAATATCCAGAATCTACAATGAACTTAAATTTACAAGAAAAAAACAACCCCCTCAAAAAGTGGGCAAAGGATATGAACAGACACTTCTGAAAAGAAGACATTTATGTGGCCAACAAACATATGAAAAAAAGCTCATTATCACTGGTCATTAGAGAAATGCAAATCAAAACCACAATGAGATATCGTCTCACACCAGTTAGAATGGCGATCATTAAAAGTCAGGAAACAACAGAGGCTGGAGAGGATGTGGAGAAATAGGAACGCTTTTGTACTGTTGGTGAGAGTGTAAATTAATTTGACCATTGTGGAAGACAGTGTGGCGATTCCTCAGGGATCTAGAACTAGAAATACCATTTGACCCAGCCATCCCATTACTGGGTATATAACCAAAGGATTATAAATCATTCTACTATAAAGACACATGCACACATACGTTTATTGCAGCATTATTCATAAATACTTGGAACCAGCCCAAATGCCCATCAATAATAGACTGGATAAATAAAATGTGGCACCATATACACCATGGAATACTATGCAGCCACAAAAAAGAATGAGTTTGTGTCCTTTGCAGGGACATGGATGAAGGTGGAAACCATCATTCTCAGCAAACCAAACACTGCATGTTCTCACTCATTAAGTGGGAGTTGAACAATAAGAACATATGGACATAGGGAGGGGAACATCACACGACGAGGCCTGTCCGGGGGCGGGGGGCTAGGGGAGGGAGAGCATTAGGAGAAATACCTAACGTAGATGACAGGTTGATTGGGTGCAGCAAACCACCATGGCACATGTATATTTACATAACAAACCTGCATGCTCTGCACACGTATCCCAGAACTTAAAGTATAATTAAAAATATATATAATACGTAGTCTAAATTTTATAAAACATTTTTAAAATAAATTTTATTGTGTATACTTGTGGTTTACAATGTAAAATAAAAAAGTAACATCTAGATGAGAGGGAGTGTGGTTATGTGATTATAGAGAGAATATTCAAGAATCAGAGTTCTTTAGAGTGCAGAACAAGGTAATGATATGACAAAATCAGCCTGTGATGGGGACTGGAACAAGAAGGAGGGTAGAAAAAAATGTGTGTCCTGTAGACATATCGATGGGAATATAAGCAGTTTCTGGCACACTAATTGTCTTTTGTCAATGAAGCATGAGGCATGAACATTCGCTGTAAGCAAGCAGAACACAGGGGCGGTGATTTTGAAAACTGAGAAATTATGAAATAATCTCTGCAGAAAATGGAAGAACAAGCCAAATGGAAAATGACGGTGGGATTGCTAGATAGCGTTCAGCTCCTATTTAAATTCAGCAATCAAAATTTGTAGTGAAATCTGGCCAGTTACATGATTTTTTTTTCTAGCTGTGCTGGAGTTCATGGGTACAGGTGTAAAGAAAGCAGATGGTTGAGTTCATGTAAGGTTGGCGTTAGTAATTAAAAATCATTTTTTTTAACATTGCAATGTGTCTAAGTTCAGCCCTTGGCAACTGTTTCTGTTTAAAAGTTAGAGGTTAGAGGCAGATATCTAGCTCAAATTATAATAACATGGTGCCAATTATTCACCTTTTCTGTGCTCACCTTCTGCAATAGACTTTCTAGAAGCCTCACAACAACATTAGGACTCAGATATTAAGTCTAAGTAAAATGGACTTAGCTCCATTTTACTGATGAAAGCTGAATATAAAGAAGGTTTAGTAACCATTAAGTAAATTATAATTCCAAGAGCCAAATTATTATTTTTTTCCTTTTGATTAAAAGCAAAAAAAATCTACTGATTTTCATTGGACAACTTTTTTCTCCAGTAGCATTATGAAATTGAGCGAAACATACGTTCTCTCATCATCTTTATACAATCAGCAAACAAATATGGTAGTTTTGGAAATCTTGTCTCTAATATTTCCTTACCACTCTGTGAGAAGTCTGAGAGGAAGGTTCAAATAAAGAGCAGTGTGGGGAGTAGGATGGAAGAGACCCTTATAGATTTTTGAGAAGTCTACAAAAGGATTTATCTATGGCTTGAAATGTCTTTTCTGCAAAACATGAGATGTGGCACTTACTTTGACTGCTTTAAGTTACAAAAATATTAAACGATAACTTTCCAACATAAGTATCAGGTATAGAAATCAGATAACAAAGTCAAATGTCTCCAGCAGCCGAGAACAAAACTTAAAGGTGTGAAGAGGGCTGGAGAGAGGACAGGCAAGCATGTGGGTTCACTTCATCCAGTTAATGCCATGCAGGAATTCGAGTTCCTCCCATTACCTAAGAAGACAGATTACCTAAACCTTTGTGAAATTTAGACATATTAAACATTCTATTGACAAAACCAAGCATATCGGCTAGCTGGGTGAGGCCCATTGCCCTAGAGTTTACCGCTTATTGTAGACATACATTTAAATCTGTGACAAGGATCTCAATTATCATTTTTTTTGAAAACCAGACTTCCTTTAAAAGCATTTTGTAAATGGCTTAATTGAGAAATATGATCTACTTGATATAATCATAGACATCTTTTAATTTGTTTTTTAGAGAAGTTACCTAAGAGAAGGAGGTATTTTCAAACCTGAGAGAAGAGAAAGAAGAATAGGCTTTCTTTGTGGAAGTCATAGGCTTCGCTTTAATGACTGGGTTACCATTGTCTAAGCAAAAAAAAAAAAAGCTTCTTTATGAAAGAAAGTAGAAAATATCTTTATTCAGCAGTGATTCTCATTTATGCACCAGAGTTCGCAAACTTAATCAATTTATCATAATGAACCTCCCAGTGGCGGTCAACAAGAGCATTTATAAGCACAGCAGGTAAGTTTTCCAACAATAGTGATATTATGCTTCTATCTGCATAAAGAATAGTTTTAGCAGCCTTATGTTTCAGACAAGTTAAGCCCATAAATATACAAAAGCCACAATGACAAAATGATAGCCTATTAGCTAAGATTTCCCTGTGATACTGTCTAATTTCATCTCAGAAACTCTGAAAGTGTGAATAAGGTTCTAATCCAAGTGAATTTCTTGCTATTTTATAAATATGATCCAAACTTTTGTGACTTTGCATTTGGTCTTAGGTTTCATTCCCCTTAACTAAACGCGCCAAAATTCTGTCTGCTAGCAAAACCCAGGCTCAAAACTTTCCTCTCTCTGCTGATCCCAGTGAATGAAGGGCTAAGCTGTATAAGTTATCTACTACATACTCAGGAATGCTAAGGTGTGTTGGTGCAGGTAAGGAATATGGATTATAGTTTTTTTTTTTTTTTTGTAGAATATAAGGAGCCTCGTGGGAGAGAAAAACTGACCAAACTCATTGGATTTGGTGACTAAATAGCAAAGTCAAGACTTTCAAGCAAATTGGAACAATTCTTTAATTTCTCATGTTGTGTCCTCAGTAGCAACAAACAGGGTCACAAAGACTGACAACCTGAAATAAATATCAAGGATGGTAGGCAGAGTCAGTAGGAAGCTACATGCATTCCTGAGTGTATCAATCAGTGTCATGACTAGGTACATCTGGTAATTAATGTCAAATTCCTGAGAAAGGAGTGTAATAAACAAAAATAAAACATTAAATAGAAGAGCACTTGCTTGAGTTGATAGTAGAACTGTGCACTAAGAAAGAGAATGTGGTTATATGAGAGAATTGTGGCCTTAAAAATTATTAGTTTCTATGACTATGATATTTTCAAATAGCTATATTGTATTATTTGCTTTTGTTAAATTTGGAGTTAACCAACTCCAAAGAATAACAAGAGTTCAAGAGTAACAAGCGCTAATAACACTTGTTATTCTTTATTTTGTATTTGTTGTATGCCATATCTTCCATTTGTAAGTCCTCTGTGGTACCCTGGATAAGGACCCTCCCAAAGATGTCCGCATCGTAATTCCCAGAACCTGTGAATGTTACTTTACATACAAAAGGGACTTGCAGATGAGATTAGTTAAGGATGTAAAAAAGGGGAGATTATCCTGGATTACATGGTTGAGCCTGATGTAATCACAAGGGTCCTTATAAGAGGAAGGTAGACCAGGGTCAGGTAAGGAAATGCGATGATGGAGGTGGAGGTTGGAGTAATGTGGGGCCATTAACCAAAGAATATGGGCCCTTCTAGAAGCTGGGAAAGGCAAGAAAGCAAATTATCTTCCTAGAACCTTCAAAATAAACTGTCCCATTTTAGACTTCTGACCTCCATAATTATAAGAAGTAAATTTGTGTTGTTTTAAGCAACTTGATTTGTGGTCATTTGTTACAGAAATTATAGGAAATTGATACAACCTCCATGTTTTGTGTCAAAAACTATTATTAAGATTTTTCTCACCTTATTCTCCTGCCATTACATTTTTTTTTTTTTTTTTTTTTTTTTTTTTTTTTTTTTTTTTTTTTTTGAGACGGAGTCTTGCTCTGTCGCCCAGGCTGGCGTGCAGTGACGCAATCTGGGCTCACTGCAAGCTCCGCCTCCCTGGTTCACACCATTCTCCTGCCTCAGCCTCCCTAGTAGAGTAGCTGTGACTACAGGTGCCTGCCACCGCGCCCTGCTAATTTTTTTTTTTCTTTTTTGTATCTTTAGTAGAGACAGGGTTTCACCGTGTTAGCCAGGATGGTCTCAACCTTCTGACCTTGTGACCCGCCAGCCTCGGCCTCCCAAATTGCTGGGATTACAGGCATGAGCCATCGCGCCCGGCCTACATTTTTTAAATAAGACACGAAATTTATCCTGACCTATGCACATCATAACATTACTTGTCATCTTTGTTTGACTTCCCCAGAAGTATAACCTGAGATAAGAATCGAAATATAAGCAGTTTATTTGGAGTGTGATCCTGGAATGCACAGGTAATACAGTGAAGAAGTGAGACAGGAAAGGAAGGAAGCTGGTAAAACTTCTTGTATGCTGTGAGCCACTGGATCTTTATCCTGCTGGTGAACTCTTGATAATCATGCAGGACATATGCCTGATAGTTTTCCCTCAAGGAGTAAGGGAGCTGGCCTGTTTATCAGCTTTCACTAGTCATTTGCTTGATGGCCATTCTCTGAGTGTGAGGGGAGGTGATAATTCCCTGGCACTTCTGGACTGCCCTGTTCCTAGGCAGAGCAAACTCCAGTGATAAGAGAAGCCCCTGAGGCAATGAATCACAGTGCTAGCAGTGGAACTTGGGCCCATGTTGCAGAGTGCCTCTAGAGCAGATATGTGTGGGATACAGACAGATCTGATGCATCCAGTTTTTTGTCATTATTGAAGGCACAGGCTTGCAGATCCCTATCCATATCTGTCTCACCCTATCAAGATTTGGTAATACTTGTGGCACCACGTCTTCTGTCTTTTGTATTTGTTGTTTATTGTGTGCCATATGCCATTTTTTCCATTTTTAAAAATGACCCTTTGGATATAAACCCAGAAGTTGCACTGCTGGGTTGTATTGTAATCAAGACTGCATGGTGCTAGCATAAAAGCAAACACATTGACTTTCTTATTTTTAGTTTTTCAAGGAACCACTGCCATTTTCCATAATTGCTGTACTTATTTACATTCCCACCAACAATGTTTGAGTTCCTTTTTCCTTTTTCTCATATCCTCTCCAATACTTGTGATCTTTCATCTTTTTGATGAAGGCTATTCTAACAGGTGTGAGGTGATATCTCATTGGAGTTTAATTTGCATTTCCCTAATGATTAGTAATGCTGAGCATCTTTTTCATGTACCTATTGGTTCTTTGTATGTCTTCTTTTGAAAAATATCTGTTCAGGTCCTTACCCATTTTTCAATCAGGTTATTTGTTGTCTTGATCTTAAATTGTTTGAGTTCCCTATATATTTTGGATATTAACTCCTTGTTAGATATATAGTTTGCAGATATGTTCTCCCATTCTGCAGGTTGTCTCTTTACTTTGTTGTTTCCTTTGATGTACAGAAGCTTCTTTGTTTAATGCCGTCCAATTTGTCTATATTTGGTTTTGTTGCTTGTGCTTTTGGGGTCATATCCAAAAAGTCATTAGCCAAACCAATGTCCTGAAACTTTCCTCCCATTTTTTCTTCTAGTTGTTCTATAGTTTCAGGTCTTATAGCTAAGTCTTTTATCCGTTTTAGTTGATTTTTGTATATGGTATAATATGAATATCTAGTTTCATTCTTCTGAATAAATAGCCAGTTTTCCCAACACCATCTATTAAAAAGATTGTGCTTTCCTCATTGTGTGTTCCTGGCACCCTTGTCAAAAATCAGCTGACCAGCACCGGGCATGGTGGCACATGCCTGTACTCCCAGCTACTTGAGGGGCTGACAATTGCTTGAGCCCAGGAGTTTGAGGCCAGCCTGGGCAACATAGTGAGACCCTGCCTGTAGTAAATAAGCAAATAAATAAATAAACAATAAAAATCAGCTGACCAAAAATGCATGGGTTTACTTCTGGGTTTTCTATCCTGTGCCCCTAGTCAGCGTCTTTGTTTTTATGCCAGTGCCATGCCGTCTTTATTATAATAATTTCATTGTAATCAGAATATGTGATGCCTACAAATTTGTACTTTTTGCTCAAGATGGTTTTGGCTATTTTTTTGTGGTTACATGTACATTTAAGAATTTGTTTTCTGTTTCTGTGGAAAATGAAATTGAAATTTTGATAGAGGTTGCATTGAATCTATAGATTGTTTTACATAGTATGGACATTTTTGCAATATTAATTCTTCTAATCCATGAGCATGGAATATCTTTCCTTTTCCTGTACTTTCTTCAATTTATTCTATCAGTATTTTGTAGTTTTTGGTATACAGGTATTCTACCTCCTTGGTTAAATTTTCACCTAAGTGTTTAATTTTTTGTTGCTATTGTAAACGTTGTTTTCTTAATATCTTTTTTCAGATAGTCCATTATTAGTATTTGGAAATGCTACTGCTTTTTTAGTGTTTATTTCATATCCTGTAATTTTACTGAATTCATTTATCAGTTGTAACAGTTTTTTCATATATGAGATCATGATGTCAGCAAATAGGGATAATTTCACCTCTTTCTTTCCTATTAGGATACATTTTATTTTTATTTTTCCTTTGCCTAATTGCTCTGAATAGGACTTACAGCACTATGTTAAAAGGAAGTGGTGAGAGTGGACACTCTTCTCTTGTCCCTGATCTTAGAAGAAAAGCTATCCAATTTGTACCATTGAGAATGTTATCTGTAGGTTTATCATATATGGCCTTTATTGTGTTGAGATATATTCATTCTATACTCAATCTGTTGATAATTTTTACCATAAAAAGGTGTTGACAGTTGTCATATGTTTTCTCTGCATCTATTGAGATGATCATTGTATTTTTATCCTTCATTTGTTAATGTGGGGTATCACATTGATTGATTTGCATATGTTGAACCATCCTTGCATCCCAGGGATAAATTCCATTTGATCTTGGTGAATGATGCCTTTATTGTGTTCTTAAATTGAGTTTGCCAATATTTTGTTGAAAATTTTTGCATGTATATTCACCAGAAATATTATCCTCTAATATTTTTTTCTTGTAATCCGGCTTTGGTATTAGGGTAATGCTAGCCTCATAAAATGAGTTTGGAAGTATTTCCTTTACTTTAATACTTGTGGAGGATTGGAGAAGAATTGGTATTCTTCTTTATATGTTTGGTAGAATTCAACAGTGAAGCCATCTGGTCCTGGGTTTTTCTTTGATGAGAGACTTGTTTTTATTACTCACTCAATCTCCTTATTTGTTATTGGTCTGTTCAAATTTTCTATTTCTTCATGCTTCAGTCTTGGTAAATTGTGTTTCTAATAATATATCCATTTCTTATAGGTTATTCAATTTATTAGCATATAATTATTCATAGTAGTTTCTTATAATCCTTTGTATTTTGGTAGTTTCCATTGTGATGTCTTCTCTTCCATTTCTGATCTAATTTGAGTAGTCTTTATTTTTTGTTGTTGGTTAGCAAAGGGTTTGTCAATTGTATCTTTCTAAAAATCCAACCATTATCTTTATAAATTTTTTCTATGATTTTTCTAGTATCTATTTCATGTATTTCTGCTCTGATATTTGTTATTTCTTCCTTTGCTAACTTTAGGCTTAGTTGCTTCTTTTTTCCTTCTGGTTCCTTGAGGTGTACCATTAGATTATTTGTGATCTTTCTTCTTTTTTGATACAGGCATTTATTGCTATAATTCACCTCTTAGGACTGCTTTTGTTACATCCCATAAATTTTAGTATGCTGTGTTTCTATTTTTGTTTGTTTTATGGTGTTTCTTGATTTTCTTTTTTACTTCCTCTGTGACACATTGTTTGTTTAGGAGGATGTCATTTAATTTCCACATCTTTGTGAGTTTTCCAGAATTTCTCTTGCTACAGATTTCTAGTTTTATACCTTTGCGATCTGAAAAGAGACTTGATATAATTTCATTGTCTTACATTGGTTAAGACCTCTTTTGTGACCTAATATATGATCTATCCTGGAGAATGTTTTGTGTATACCTAAGAAGAATATGTTTTCTGCTGCTGTTGGATGAAACGTTCTATAAGTGTCTGTTAGGTCCATTTGATCTAAAGTATATTGAAACCCAATGTTTCTTTGTTGACTTTTTTTTTTTTTTTTTTTTTTTTTTTTGCCTAAATGATCTATTATTGATGGTTGGGATGTGGAGTTACCTTACTATTATACTATTGGGGTCTATCTCTCTTTTCAGATTATTTCAGAATTGCTTTATGTATTTGGGTCCTCCAATGTTAGATAAATATATATTTACAACTGTTACATCTTCTTCATGAATTAACCCCTTTTGTTATATAATGACCTTTTTCTCTGTTTCTAGCTTTTGGCTTAAAGTCTATTTTGTCTGATATAAATATAGTTACTTCTGTTCTTTCTCAGTTTCCATTTGTATGAAATATTTTTTCCATCCTTTCACTTTCACTCGGTGACTTTACCAGTAAAATACATCTTTTGTAGGCATCTTATAGTTGGATCTTTTCTTTTAAATCCACTTAGCCAGTCTGTCTTTTGATTGATTGAAGACTTTAATCCATTTATATTCAAGGTAATTTTTGATAGATATAGACTTGCTACTGCCATTTGGTAATTTGCTTTCTGGTTGTGTTTAGGTCGCTTATTTCTTTCTTCCTCTCATTTTCCTGGTTTTTCATAATTTTTGTGTCCTTACAATGATGCCTATCCATGCCACTTAGCAGGTCATGAGCAGCCCTATGGAGAAGCTCATGTGATGAGATAATGAAAGGGTATGCTCTGGCATCTTATCTTAGAATACGTGTTTATAAGAAGATATTTCCTGAGTCTGGATCATTTGATTTTTAATTCAGATTATGCTGCATCAAGCCCTTTCCTTTTTCACAATCTTTCTTCCAGAATAAGGTGAAGGGAAAATGAGAGTGGCATACCTTTCTTGCTGTACTTCTTTGCTCCTCTATATCTCCTTTGAGCAAATGCTTCATCAATAAAACATTATTTCGTGAGATAACTTTCTGATATAGGGCAATCTATACCCTCACTTAGAAAAAAATATATACAGACGTCTCTAAGTCTGCTGGGATATAAATCTGTGGGTACGCTTAATTCAAAAGACTAAATGAAACATCTCCTACCTCAGGCTGAAGTTATTTGATTTAGATTTTACTTTTTTTCTTTCTTTCTTTCTTTATTCTTTTTTTTTTTTTTTTTTTTTTTTTTTTTTTTTTTTTTAACTGCGTTTAGGGATTCTCCAAAAACATTGTGTAGGCACTTGTCTCACATGCAAATAATCATAAGGAACCGTTAAAAAGTTCTACTTAGAGGAAATCTTCACAAAAGGGACATTATGTCTCAGTCTTAGTCATAAGTTTAAACGTTTGACTTTTATTTTTAATGTTTAAAATGGAAGTTCCCATATCCTTGTGGGTTTCTCAGGGAATGATGGGTAGTAGTGAAAAGTACTCGGTAGGTTATCTCTGATCTGTCACTTCAAGTCTTTGTTCAACTCTCATCTCTCAGTGAGATATCCTATCCTTATTCATAAAAGTACTTCATCCTGCTTCCTCCTTCCCTGTAAGCCCCTGGACCTGGTACTCTCAGTTCTCCTTACTCTGGTTGAAATTGTCTCAAAGATTATCTCTCTATATTCTTTATACTCTTCTCCTCAAGAGCAGGAGCTTCACTGGCCTTCCATGAGTGTGACTGGACTTAGTGATTCTCTTGAGTGAATAGAATGTGGCAGAAATGATGGAATGTCACTTTTGAGACTAGGTTACAAAAGGAGTGTGGCTTTCCCTTCCTCTCACGTATTTGCTCTGGGTGATGCCCCCTGATATGCCCTGACCATCCCTATGGAAAGGCTCATGTGACAAGATAATAAAACCTCCAGTCAACAGTCATGTGAATGAGCTTTAGATGACTACAGACCTGACTTGTAATTTGGCTATAACCTCATGAGGGACCCTGAGCCAGAACCACCCAGGAAAGCTACTCCCAGATTTCTGACCTTCTGAAACTGTGTGAGATAATAGATGTATGTTGTTTTAAGATGCAAGTTTTGCAATACATTTATTATACAGCAACAGATAGTGACTGTATTTAACGTAGGATATTTTATTCCACTTACCACTTTTAACGTATTAGTTCTATTCTGTCCAATGTGATAGCCCCATAGCCATACATGGCTATTGAACGATGAAAATGTGGCTAATGTGTCCCAGGAACTGAATTTTTACTTCTAATTAATTTAAATATTCACATGTGGTCAGTAGCTACTATATTTTACTGTTTTTATTAGATAGTCTACTTATTGTTTATGTTATTATCTGCTTTCCCCACCTTGAATATAGGAATATAAGTTCCTTGAAAACAGAGATTTTTGTCTGTTTCTTCACTAATGTATTCAAGTGCCTAGAACAGTGTCTGTCACCTAAAAGTACCACATGAATATTTGAAAAGTGACTTAATCTAGGATGCTATACCAAAAATACTATATACTGGATGGTTTAAACAGCAAACAATTATTTCTCACAATTTTGAAGGCTGTGAAGTTCAAGATCAAGATGCTGGCAGATTTGGTTTCTGGTGATGAAACTCTTTCTGGTTTGCAGAAGAACACCTTCTTGCTTTGTCCTCACATGGTAGGGAGGTCATGTCTCTTGTGTCTCTTCTTGTAAGGACACCGATCTTGGCTTGAGGGCTCCACTCTCATGATCTAATTACTTCCCAAAGGTGCCACCTCCAAATACCATCATATTGGGGATTAGGGTTTCAACATATTAATTTTATGATGAAACAGACGTTGTGGTAGTCCCTACAATAATACATTTTTTAAACTTTTATGTTAGTTTCAGGAGTACATGTATAGGTTTGTTCTACAGATAAATTGTGTATTGTGGGGGTTTGGTGTACATACTATTTTGTCACCCAAGTAATAAGCATAGTACCCAACAGGTAGTTTTTTGATCCTCACCCTCCTCCCACCTTCTGCCCTCAAGTAGGCCATGGTGTCTGTTATTCCCTTCTTTGTGTCCACGTGTACTCAATGTTTAGCTCCCACTTCGAGTGAGAATATGCAGTGTTTGGTTTTCTATTACTGTGTTAGTTTGCTTAGGAATATTTTAGCCTTCGGCTCCATGCATGTTGCTGCAAAGAACATGATCACTTTCTTTTTTATTACCTTTGTATATATACCACATTTTCTTTATCTGGTCTACCACTGATGGGCATTTAGGTTGATTCCATGTCTTTGCTATTGTGAATAGTGGTGCAATGAACATCCGTGTGAATGTGTCTTTATGGTAGAAAAATTTATATTTATTTGGGTAAATACCCAATAATGAGACTGTGACCTTACAATGATGCCTGCAAATTTAAGGAGACAGCCAGCTCTTCTGACCTTTGCAGTGTTCTTTTGGTGGTGATAGGCCTTTAGTATTTAGTGTAGTTGAATGGTACTTCTGTTTTAAGTTATTTGAGAAATTACCAACCTGCTTTCCACAGTGGCTGAACCAATTTACATTCCCAGAAGTGTATAAGCATTGCCTTTTTTCTGCAGCCTCAACAGCATCTGTTGTTTTTTGACTTTTTAATGATAGACATTATGACTCGTGTGAGTTGGTATCTCATTGTGGTTTTGACTTGAATTTCTCTAATGATTAGTGATGATGAGAATTTGTTCATAGGCTTGTTGGTTGCATATATGCCTTCTTTTGAGATGTGTCTCTTCATATCCTTTGCCCACTTTTAATTTTGCTTTTGCCTCCTATAACTATGTTCTTAATCTTCCTATAATCTAAAAATTTCAGTAGGTCAAGTTAAAATTTTCTTCCTCAACTAAGGTAATTATTCTTCAAAGCGTACAGACAGGGCAGATATATCCCATGGAGAAACATTCTCAGTCCCTCTTCAGCCTCTCCAGATACAGTTGTACATTGCTTAACAACAGAGAAATGCATCATTAGGCAATTTTGTCACTGTGTGAACATGCACAAACTTAGGCGGTATAGCTTACTACATACCTAGGCTATATGGCATACCTTCTTGTTCCTAGACTGCAAATATGTATAATATGTTACTATGTTGGATATTGTAGCCAGTGTAACATAATGGTAAGTATCTGTGTGTCTGAATACAGAAAAGGTACAATAAATATGGTATAAAAGATAAAAATAGTACAACTCTATAGGGCACTTACCATGAATGGAGCCTACTAGAATGGAAGTTGCTCTGAATGTCAGTGAGAGAGCAGTGAGTGAATGTGAACCTAGGATATTACTGTATACTACTGTAGTCTTTATAAACACTATATACTTAGGTTACACTAAATCTCAAAGAAAAATTTTCTCTTTCTTCAGTAATAAATTAACCTTTGTTTACTGTAACATTTTTACTTTATAAACTTTTAAAAATCTTTTTGATGATTTTATAATAATATATAAGCTTAAAACCCAAGCTCATTGCGTTTTGCACAATGTACAAAAATATTTTCTTTATAAACTTATTCTATAAACCTTTTTTCCGTTTTCAACATTTTATTTTTACTTTTTAAACATTTTTTGTTAAAAACGAAGACACAAACACACACACTGGCTAGGCCTGCAAAGGGTCGGGATCATCAGTCTTACTGTCTTCCACCTCCATATCTTGTCCCACTGGAAGTTATTCAAGGGCAATAACTCGAGGGAACTGTCATCACTTAGGATAACAATGTCTTCTTCTGGAATTCCTCCTGAAGGACTTGTCTGAGGCCCTGAGGCTGTCTTACAGTTAACTTAAAAAAAAAAAAGGTAGAAGAAGTACACTCAAAAATAGTGATTACGAGTATAGTATAGTGTCAGCTAAAGAGAAATCGGGCTTTTAAAGAATTAAAGTTAGTTTTATTCAGAAGTCTTTCAGAAGATTGTGATCTTGGAGAGTCTTTCAGGGAGTTTCTGTTAGACTTCTCTAAGGCAGTGTTGCAGCCCACAGCTTATATACAGGCGAAAGCAGCTCTGCATGTGCTCAGAAGTTACATTAAATGTGCTCAGAAGTTACATTAGGGCAAAATCTCATCAAAATGTGGGTGCTAGGGTACGTCTGGTTACAGATTATAGAGGCACGATCATTAATCCTGTCAGACATTATCTTATGTATAGGAAGAGGCAAGGGCTAGGATTATTGAACTTATCTTTTCTAAAAGCACAGTGATTCAGGCAAGAGACATGGGAATCTGTGCTCTATCCTGCTTATCATCTTCAGGGCATTTTTCAGAGGGCTGTGCTCAGTCACCCAGTCAGGGCCTTTGTGAAATTCTCCTGGCAAGCAGAACGAGCAAACATGACTCTTTACATTTGCTATTTTGTCTCACAATAGTAAATACATAAACCAGTAACATAGTTGTTTATTATCAAGTATTATATATTGTACATAACCATGTGCGTTATACTTTTATACAACTGACAGTGTAGGTTTGTTCACAGCAGCATCACCACAAACACATGAGTAATGCATTGCATTATGACATCATATTATGAGGGCTATGATGTCACTAGGCAATAGGAATTGTTCAGCTCCATTATAATATTATGGGACTCCTGTCATATATGTGGTCTGTTGACTGAAATGTCATTCATTACATGACACATTGGCACATGACTGATTTGGACCTACCCTCAACTCTAGCTGACCTTGTTTACAGCTAGGTGTCAAGCTTAGTTCCCTCCACCAAAAAAAAAAAAAAAAAAAAAAAAAAAAAAAAAAAAAAAAAAGCAACCTCACACTGTGATCTCAAACTTTCATTTCATTTCAAAATATCCCACTCACTATTTTTTTTCCAGGTTCCAATAACAAGTATGGATAGCTTTAGGCATATGTATGTGTTTAGTGACTTCAGGGATGGATTTATCCTGGAAACTCAAGCAGATTGCATGTAACTTGCATTCTAGAAAATATGCGCAGAGCATTCCATTGTGGGCCTGACCCAACCAATAAAGCCCCAGGATAGGAAGTCCAAGATTCAGCCAGCAGTCCACCTGAGAGTTCCCTCTATGAGACAGCACACAGTTAATATAGGTATGCTTTATTTAGACTTTGAGATGAGTTTTAGCATCATCTTACGTAGTGGAAATAATAAATCATAAATCATTTCATAAGTAGTTTTTTTTTACTTCGAATAAACTGAGAGTTTTAAAAAATTAGCACATTGACCCTAATTACTGAAAGGACCACCATTGTCTATTTTCTCTATTTTGCTTTTACTGTCCTTTTCCATAAGAGTAGTAATAAAAGTTAAAAACAACCACTGAGCATTTATTAAGTGCAAAAGACTTTTACTAAGCAATTTGCACATACATATTATATAACCCTTACAAAAATCTTATGAGGTAGATGCTATTTATATTTTGCAGATGAGAAATTTGAAACTTAAATTAAGTAACGTGCCCAAGGTCGCAAGCTATGAAATAGCAGCAAAACATGGATTTGTACCAGGTCTAACACTCAACTCCAACCTTTAACCATTTTACGGCAAGCGTCACAGCTGTCCCTGACTACTATAGCTATTTTCCTGCTCTACTTCTAGGTTTCCCTAGGGTTCTTGTATAGCAAGAACCAAAACACATTGAACAGATTTTCTGTAGCAGAAGCCATACTAGGAACCAGGCAGTCAATGGCACTGTGAATTATGGGGTGCAAAAGAATCAGCAGCAGTTCCAAATGAGAAAATTCTGACTTACTGGGCATTCTGTAGCCACAGAAACCTGTTTTCCATATGCCTTTGATAATTTTGAAGTAGGTACTCCAACTATGTTCTTAATCTTCCTATAAACTAACAATTTCCATAGGTCAACTAAAATTTTTCTTTCTATCCCTATTACTCCCCAATTTTTTTTCTGAAAACAGGGAAGATAGTGAATTAAAATACATAGATAAGAATATATATGTATAATGAAAATATGTATATATATATATATATTTAGTTGTCATAGTGTAAGCAAGTGTCGTCTTTGTGGTCTCTTTAATGCTACATTTTTGTATTTTATACTTTATGTTGGCGATTTTGCTGTTTAAATGCATGTCCATGCATAGTGCTGAAACACTGTCTGGTATCCCTAAGCACAAGAAGGCTGTGCCTTATGATAACAATAAGTATTTGAGATAAGCTTCATTCAGGCATGAGTTATACAACTGTTGACCATGACTTCAATGTTAATAAATAAACAACATATATTAAATAAAATATTTTTTTAAAAGAAACACATTTGAACAAGGTTATATACTAATTCTTAAAATAAAAAAAAAACCCTCTTTGGAAATTGAAGAGGAAGGAATACTTATTAACTCATTTTCTGAGGCCAGCATTACTCTAATATCAAAAGCAGACAAATATAGTACAAGGAAAAAAAATTGCAGAAAACTTTTTTATTTTAAATATTTTTAGCAAATTGAATCTAATAATGTATTGGTTAATACATCATGATCAAATTGGGTCTGTCCTAGCAATACAAAGTTGCTATAATACTTGATAAATCAATCAGTATAAACCATTGCAGAGTGTTTGCCACATGTCAACTTGTCTAGTCTAAAATGTTTCCAAGAATCCTGTCTTGTATGTTTTTTTGTGAAAGTGGGCCACTAAGGGGACTCGTGAACATTAGAGGACAGGTAACTGAAGCAGCAGCCTTTTTGTAGCTCACATTGCTATTTATCTGCTGGTTCACCAGCCTGGTCTGGGGCAGCAGCTGGGCCTACAACTGCTCCACTTTACCTGGACCCTCCTTCAGCATCTCTTAGTTTTGGGGCAGGTATGCATTAGTTCCATGATGAAGGATGCCAGCCTCAGGCAGGAAACCTATGCTTTCAGCTTAGATGCAACCACAAGTGACATGAGTTTTAGTCTCTTTTCACGGCTTCCAACTCAGGCTTGTGGGTTGCACCTAACCCTTCTGAAATCTCCAGTTCCTTTTTTTTTTTTTTTTTTTTTTGATACAGAGTCTCACTCTGTCACCCAGGATGGAGTGCAGTTGTGCGATCTCAGCTGACTGCAACCTCTGCCTCCCAAGTTCAAGCAATTCTTGTGCCTCAGCCTCCCGAGTAGCTGGGACTACAGGCACGCACCACCACGTCCAGCTAATTTTTGTATTTTTAGTGAGATCGGGTTTCGCCATATTGGCCAGGCTGGTCTCAATCTCCTGGCCTCGTGATCTGCCCACTTTGGCCTCCTGAAGTGCTGGGATTACAGGCATGAGCCACTGCACTCGTCCCACATTTCCTTCTTAACTACTTGCCTTGCAGACTTTAAGCTTCAACCTTAGGCATGAAGACTCACAGAGACTACTTAATTAGATACCCAAGTTTCATAAGGTCAAATTTTTATGATTAATCCCTTATGAGACCACATGGTGATTCTGCTTCACTGATTGAACTCTGACTAATACATTCACCACATTGAGATTAAGAAACAAACAAACAAAAAAACCCCATGATCATCTCAATATATACAGAAAGAAGAATTTGACAAAATTGAACATTGATTTCTGTTAGAAACTCTCAGCAAACTAGGAATAACAACAAAAATAAGTATTCAGCATGATAAAATGTCCTGAACATGAAAAAGCCTACAGTTAATATCATACTTAGTAGTGAAAGGCTGAATGTTCTCCCCTGGGATCAGGAACAAGGCACAGATGTCAGCTCTCACCGTTTCTATTTGACTTTATACTGGAAATTCTGGCTAGGAAAGTAAAACAAGAAAAAGATATAAAAAGCAGATTGGAAAAGAATAATTAAAACTCTATTCACAGATGATATCATCAAAGTAGAAAATCTAATAGAATCTATGCAAATGCTACTAGAATAAAGAAACTTTGGCAAAATGACAATATACGAGGTCAGTATACAACAGTGAATTGTATTCCTGAATAACTGGAAGCTGAAATTAAAAAAAAAAAAACAACTAAAATAGATTAAAAAATAAGAAATACTTAGGAATGAAATAGGACAAAATATGTTAAAGATCACTACTTTTAAAGTTACAAAATATACTGGAAGAGATAGAAAACCAAAAGAAATAGAGAGATGTACTGTATTCACGAATTGGAAGACTCAGTATTGTTAAAACATAACATCTCCTTAAAATGACCTATAGATTTATTGCAATGTTAGTAAAATTCTGGTAAGCTTGTTGTAGAAATTAACTGCTTCTAAAATTCATAGAAAAATGCAGAGGATATAAAGTAGCCCAAACAACTTTGAAAAAAAAAATCAAATTTGGAGAACAAATGTTACCTAACTTAAAGAGTTCCTATAAAGCTAAAGTAGATAAGACAATGTAGTATTGCATGTTGGGATAAAGATAAATAAATACATCAATGCAATAGAACAGAGACTTCAGAATTATACCCACATATCTATGATTAATTTTTAACAACAGCGTAAAGGCAATTCAATAGGAAAGAAAATTCTCATCAATGAACACTGCCGAAACAATTGGATAGCCAAATATAGAATGAACTTTTATCCTACCTCATACCATATAATACGAAACCTGAAATTATAAAACTTATGGAAGCAAATTTAGGAGCAAATCTTTGTCTCTTTTCTTAGATATAAAACCAAAAGCATGATCCATAAATGAAAAATTGAAGCATTTGACTTCATGAAAATTAAGAATTTCTGTACTTTGAAAGACACTGTTAGGAGAATGAAAATACAAGATATGGACTAAAAAATTTTGCAAATTTCTTTTCTGATAGAAGTCTTTAATTCATAATATATACATCAGATAATATATATTTATATAAATATAATTATATTTATGTATATAAAGATACATAATATATATATTTCTAATTGGTGCACAGTAATCAGATTTGTACTATATGGCAATTATAAATGGCAATCACATACACAAGAGCTGCCAGCATTATTTGATTATGTGGTCATATATATAATATAAATATATACAATAATTATATAGATTATATTATATTATTAGATTATATATAAAATAATATATCTACATCTATATAACACATATATTACATGGTCAGGCACCGTGGCTCACGCCTGTAATGCCAGCACTTTGGGAGGCCTAGGTGGGAGGATCACCTGAAGTCAGGAGTTCAAGACCAGTCTGACCAACATGGAGAAACCTTGTCTCTACTAAAAATACAAAAAAATTAACTGGGCATATTAGTGCATGCCTGGATTCCCAGCTACTTGGGAGACTGAGGCAGGAGAATCGCTTGAACCAAGGAGGTGGAAGTTACGGTGAGCCAAGATCATGCCATTGCACTCCAGCCAGGACAACAAGAGCAAATATGTATATATATATTTTTTTGAGACAGAGTTTCACTCTTTCACCCAGACTGGAGTGAAGTGGCGCGAATTTGGCCCACTGCAATCTTGAACCCCCGGCCTCAAACGATTCTCCTGCCTCAGCCTCCGGAGTAGCTGGGATTATAGGCACCCACCACCACGCTGGCTAACTTTTTTGTATTTTTAGTAGAGATGGGATTTCACCATGTTGGCCAAACTGGTCTCTAACTCCTGATCTCAGGTGATCCACCTGCCTCAGTCTCCCAAAGTGCTACAATTACATGGAAGAGCCACTGCGCCCGGCCCCATAATATATTTTTAAAAACTTCTAAAACTCCAAATAAAAATACAAAAAAAAATAAATATGGCCAAATGATTTTAAAAGGCACTTCAACAAAGAAGATATATAGATGACAATTAAATACTTGAAAAGATGCTGAACATAATTCATCATTAGTAAGATAAAAATTAAAACCACAATGATTCATTAGTACGTACTTATTAGGATGGTTAAAACAAAAGAGACTGGTCATACCGAGGTGGACAGGATGTAGAGGAACTGAAACTCTCATACATGTTCATAAGAAAGTGAACTAATACAACCACTATTTTAGTTGTGTAATATGCTAAACATGCGCTTATTATATAATACAGCTATTGTAGTCTCTCAAAAAATGAAAGCACATGTCCATGAAAAGTCTTTTGTGTAAGCGTTCATAGTAGCTTTATTTGTAATAACCGAAAAACAGGAAAAGGTTCATATGTTAACAAGTGAATGGATAAACAGATTGTGGTAAATCCATTCAATTGGAAAGTGCCTATCAATAAAACAGAATGAACTATTGATACATATAACATGTATAATCCAAAATAATTATGCTAAGTGACAGAAGCCAGAAAAATGTACATACTATATAATTCTATTTAGTAAAAGTCCTAGAAAATGCACACTGATTTATAGATAGAATGCAGGGTAGTGCTTACCTGGGAATGGAGCAGTAAGGAGGAGGAGGGATATATAATAAAAATCATGAAGAAACTTTTAGGGGTGATAGATATGTTCATTATTTCAATTTCAATGATGGTTTCATGGGCATATTCATATTCAAACCTTATCAAATTGTTTGTGTGTACATTTTATTCTATGTCAATTATACCTCAATATATCAGTTTAAAATATGAGTGTAATTTAATTGCTTTTAATAATAGCATCTTAAACTTACTTAGGGTTTGCTATATTGCAGACATTTTTCTCTGTCCTCGATGTATATTAATGTAAGCCTTATAATAACTCAATGAAGTAAGGACAAAACGATTCCCATAATCCCTGTTTTCCGGATGATAAAAATGATCTGGAGAAGTGAATTAAATGTCCTGAAAGTCACACTTCCAGTAATACAGCTGAGGGTTTATGCCAGACTGTCTGGTTCCATAGTCCACGTACTTATCCTCTAGGCTACCCTGCTCCTTGGGGAAGGGTTGAGTTGCTGTACTAAAATTAGATGTCCATGTCTAAATGTCCTGATGACTATTGCATTTGTTTTCGGAGTTCAGCAAGCCTGCACTACCACGTCTCTTGTATTGGCTCAAATCATCCACTATTTTCTCTGCTGACCTATTTCACATTTCTAATGCATCATGACATTATTTCTATTTTCTGTATAGTCAATTAAGTTCACAATTGTTTATTTCTAATTGGTACACAGTAATTAGATTTGTACTAGATGGCAATTATAAATGGCAACCACATATACAAGAGCTGTCAGCATTATTTGATTATAATGTGGTCATTCAGATGATCTGGCGTATTTTTGTGCTAATATTTTATTATTATCATCAAACTGAAAATAATTTTCAAAAATTGGGTTAGGTAACTTGAGAGCTTCTGAAGGTATGTCTACCATCATCCAAACATCAAAACTCAGTTAGACAGCATTGAACTAGAAGAGGTAAGTGCTGAACACATTTATTTTTAGTCCCTCACCCTATAACTTGGCAGCCAAGTATACCTCTCCACAGTTCTGGTTAAGTAATCACATTTAAGTTTTTTGCCTTTCAACCATGAGCCATTTAATTTCAATTGATGTTAAGTTTCCTTATCTGTTAAATTTAAATCATAGTGTTTTGTTTCATAGATGTTTATATTAAACACACACACAGAGTTTTATAAATGCAATACATACATATATATGTATATACACACATATGCTATACAATTTATATATATATGCTTATATAATTTATACACACACATATATAAATGCTTCTCATATATATTTTAAGGTTGTGATACAATTAAAGAGAATTTCTTTCTTAAATTGACCTCACTTTTTATAACATGAGTTTGTACTCTATGTATTGCCATCTCCACAATTTACTAGCTGTTCCATCTTGGGCAAGTCAGTAAAGTTCTCCCTGCTTTGGATTCCTCACGTATAATAACATGAGGAATAATAACAATAGGCATAATAACAAATGAACTTTCGAAGGTTGTTAGGCAAATTCAATGTGTTAAACCTTTGAAGCTGGTGGAAGAATGTTTGGCCAGTGCTTGAAGATTTCTACAATACCAGTTAGTTCTTTAGGAGGGTTGATATTTTACAAGGACCACCCTCTGGGGATGGAATGTTTTCCCCTTCTTTTTGACAAGCCATGTTTTGTCTATCCTCACTCAAATTTTGCATAACAATTGCTTTTTCCATAATCAAATATTATAAATGGCTTCATTTCTTTAACAACAGAAATTGATTACAATTTACAAAATTGAGCAGGGATGTGGAATTTCTTTTTTAATCTATATTTTTTTAAACTGATAGAATATTGAAAGATTGCCTTTAGACTAAAGTATGCTTTTATGTAATTTAAACAAACTATACCTAAGTATTGTAGTGATGTAGAGTAGGAAAAGTTTTAAAATTTTAGGAGTTTAAGTCAATTATTGTGACTTATTACTAGGTAAAACCAAAAGCTTGAAGATATTCTCTAAATTTTTCCTTACATTTTTGTGTCCTTAAGCTAAGCTTATAAATTTGATTTTTTAAATATTTTCTTTTGCTTGTTTCAGAAGTTAATAATGGGGTAGGGGATGCAGTAGAAAAAGGCAAGGCCTTTCCATTCTCCTCAGTAGTAGTGGGAATATTTAATACTTTCCATATTTTAGTTTAATTTTTCCCTAGGGTTATCACAGTACACTAAGAATTAGAGAAAATGAACCATCATGGTTCTATAAAATGGTAATATAAGAACCTCATCGACAATAAGAATAATAGCAACAGTATATTAGCTTATTTTACAATGAACACAGTACACAAACTCCAAAACTCCTGCAATCCTCACAACAATCTTACAATGTAAATATGTACTAAAATGCATATGTTTTGCAAATGAGGCAACTGAGACTCCATGAGGTTAAACAATTTGCCCAGCATCATGGCACCAGAGCTAAGACAAACATGAATCTTCTAATTGCTTTTCCCGAACACTTTTCCAGGTCTGTTGTTTTGTTTCCGATTCCTTCCTCATAATCTCTGGCATTGTGTTGACCTTTTAGCCCTGAAAATACTTAGGACCACTTCCTTTAGAACATCACTTAAATCAAATCTTAGGTGTTTACTTTGGCTATACAAGTAGCTCAGAGTCCACTTTCCTATAAATATAGGTTAAGGTCACTTTTATGCCCCTGCAATCAATGAGTATAGATCTTTCTACAAAGTAATTCTATCCATTCAGTACCTCATGAATCAAAAGAACCTAAAATCACCCCCAAATTTGGAAGATGCACAGTCACTTTCCCTGCCATCAAATGCTTAGGGTCTGTAATGTGTCTTATTTATTTTGGTTTTGTGTCATTTGAATTTACAGATATTAATATGAGGCTTACTGTCTTTGTCCACTGGGCTGATACAACAAAATACCACAGACTGGATAATTTATAAACAATAGAAATTTATTTCTCACAGTTGGGAAATCTGGGAAGTCCAAGAGCAAGGCACTGGAATTTGGCATTTGGCGAGGGCCTTCTTGTTGCATCTCCGTAACAGGAGACCAGAAGATGGAAAAACAAAAAGGGTGAAATTCTGTAGGAAGTTTATTTTATAAGGACCTTAATCCCATTCACAAAAGGGGAGTCCTCATGATCTTATCACCTCTTAAAAGCCCCGTCTCTTAATAACATCACATTGGCCATTCAGCATCAATACTTAAATTTTGGAGAGGACATATTCAAACCATAGCACTTACTATGTACCGAGTAATGTTCTAAAGATTTTATAAATATTAATTTTTCCAGTCCTTATAATCTAAGTACTATTATTTCACTTATTGTGGTGGTAAGGGATGGAGAGGCACTTGCCCAAGTACGCAAGGCTAGTAAGTGGCCAAACTTTGCACAATAATACTTGTAATCTATAGAATCACAGCAGCCTCGAAGAACAACTGGTGAAATCCTACAATTTAGACTGAAATTTGTGCTATCACAGATAGAGGACCCCATACTAACATTCCATCAGCTGAAACAATGAAACCAAGAAATTATCTTGACTTATACAGGGATCTACAAGTCTGAATAGTGGATTAGAGGGCAATGTAGAAATAGTTCAATGAAAGAGCAGAAACTGAATCCATAGCATTATCCAAGGAACTCTTGGCTGTTTTACACACACACACACACACACACACACACGCATATCAGTTAACTAAATTAAAAATGGAAATTTCGTGCCATCAAATAACTAAATATAGAACTTTTTGGGGGGAAGATTAATTTCTTTGCCATTAATCCTTTTGTAATCTTATTGTCCAGAGTGTAAATAACCCCTTCAGGTATTGTTAGAAAGAATTTGGATCTATTGTGTAGATCTAAATTACATGTGTAGTCATCCTGAAAGGGAAGATAAGTAGGTCTCTCTTCTTGCCTAAAACACATATTTAAATAACAACAACAAAATGACTAAATTTATGTTTCATTAATAAGCTGCCTCTACGTTTTCATATAAACAGTTGGTGTGAAACTTAGAGTATTTTTATTTTAAATAAAGAACAATAATATTTAACAATTTGAGCACTTAATCTGTGCCAGGCCCTTTTCTAAGAGCTTTATGTGATTACCTCATGTAATCCTCATAATGACCCTATGAAGTAGATACTGTTACTACTCTCATTTTGCAGTTAAAAGAACTAAGACAGAATTTAAGTAATTAGTCTTAGGTCATACCTTGACTAATGGGAGTAAGTGGAGCAGAGAGTTAAACCTTAAAAGTCTGACTTCAGAAGTTTGCTTCTAACCATTGATAGGGATGATTGTCAGAATAAAATAACTACAGTTGAAGGACTTAGCATCCAGAAGCCTTGTTCACATTTCTATTTTAATTTTCAGAAGTCCCTGGAAGGTCAGTGAGTATCATCTGTATTTAGGAAAGCAAAGTGAGATGTCTCTCAAATACTAAATAAATAAATAAATAAATAAATTTATCCTATATCCTCTAAAAATTCTACCAGTAAAAACAACACAATGCTGTCTGAAAATGAATGTCTACTGAAGTCATTTTACGACTATTGCCTTGTGGCTTGTGAGCCCTGCCCAAGCAGAAGATAAGGTCTTCTGTGGTGTTCTAAGAGCCTAACAATAGACCAGGCTTTTGACCAACAATTCCACATTATCAATTTTATTCATTTTTAAACCTCTTAATGGAGGTATTGAGATTCTGATGATGCATTTATATCTAGCTTGCGATTAGCTCTGAAATGTCCTCTTTGCTTACCATCAATTTGATATCTTAACTCTCTTCACACTAGTATCTTACATAAGAATTATAAACATATGATATAACCTTGTTATGTGCCAAGCACAGACCTAAGCACTTCATGTATTTTAACTCATTGAATCCACACAACTGTATTAAATAAGTACTGTTATTATCATCATTTAAGACGTGAAGATACTGTGGCACTGAGGTTAAATATCTTTAAGGTCACTTATTAGGTGAAATGGTAGAGCCAGAATCCAAGCTTGATAGTCTGGCCAAAAGACCACGTTCATAACCATTATACTGTACTACCACACGATGACTCAACTATTACAAAGCATCATAATACCTACAGTCAACCCCAAGGTACTAACTCATTCACAAAGCGT
This sequence comes from Rhinopithecus roxellana, assembly GCF_007565055.1. Taxonomy (NCBI): domain Eukaryota; kingdom Metazoa; phylum Chordata; class Mammalia; order Primates; family Cercopithecidae; genus Rhinopithecus; species Rhinopithecus roxellana. The sequence continues at coordinate 123,805,136 of NC_044550.1, read as the reverse complement.
TTACTGAGCACCAGTTTTTCTAGGCACCATTCAAGGTCTGGGAATACAATGATAAATAAGGCAGAGGGACTTTTAAGAAGAAGAGATAAGCAAATAAATGATTAATTACAATATAGTGGACTAACTGCCAGCCTAGAGCATATAGAAAGGACTGCGGGAGCACAAATACGACTATACTTGGTAGAGAAGCCGCCTTGGAGAGATGGAAGTGAGGAGGGATATCTGAGGGGAAGAAAATAGACGGAATCCCCAATAGAGTTAACAAAGTGAATTACAAAAAACAGAACTCATTACCTTTACTTACCTCAAAGAAAAATTAATGATGCCACACTTCAAGAATATGAATCATTTTGAGTCAGGGTCCTTGCAGGACACATAGAAGTGACAAGTAAGACCATTTAATAATGGGACTATTTGCAGAGTTGTGAAGAGAGTTAAAAACACCAACTAGGGCAGGAGAAGAATTATTAACTCCAGAAGCCAGAAGTTTTACTGTCTGTATTCCGAGGAGTGTTTACCATCTGCAATCGAGGGTGGGATCCTGGTTATCGGCAAAGAGATGCTGTTGTCCCTGAAACCTGACAGTTGCTGTAATGGTGGGAAAGGCTTTGCCGCAAAAGGAGATGTGGCTTTAAATAGAGAAACACAGCCACTGTCTGAACACAGACCAACAGCTGGGGAAAATACAAACTCTGACTTCGTTCTCCTCCTATCCACCGAGCTCCTACTAGTGCCTCCATTGGCCAACCAGAGGGCAAGAGAGTACAGGTGATGCAGGCCACAGAAGTCAGGTTCCTGGTACCTACAGCAGGGTATGAAGGAAAGAGACTGGATCTGGAAAAACAGAGAGCAACCAACAACCAGTTATTGCTCAAAAACGGTACTTGGTTATTCATCGTCTCTAAACAAAACAGGAAACAGTAACAAATGGGCAAAATGAAGACTTTTCTAGAAGAGCTACCAAATTACCAAAATCTACAACATGAAATGGAAGTTGTAGAGATCTTGCGTAAAGCTTTTTAAATACAAAATTCATGTCACTTTTAGTCCCGATTCTAGTACTAATTACTGATTTGAAAAATTTTAAGCCACGGTGACTTATTTCCATCTACAGAACCTACTTCTCATAACCTCCATTTTAGAGAAGAGCTCTTTTTTTTCTTCATATGACGAGCAAAGGTTATTTCTACCTCTTAACATCGGTATGTCTATTTCCTTCCTTCCTTTCCCGCTACTGTTGCTTTGGTTCAAGCTATTATCAACCAAGGCTCCTACTGGCCCTGATAAAAGTCAACTCCAGGTCTCTGAAATGAGAGGCTGCCGTTTGCCCAGAGTTTTGAATATGCTCCCAAAGTACAACGTAAAATAAATTCAGATAATGGCACTAGGAATTTCACAGAGAAAGATCCTTTACTGATGATATTTTCCAATTTGCATGTAATTTGCAATAATTTTAACTGTACAAAATTAGCATTTAATTACCATTCAATCTTTTCTTTTTTGGCTTCTTTTAGGGAGATCCATTAAGGTGAGAAATTAGATGAATCTGGTTCTGCTGAATAAGGAAAACTGACTTTGATCTTTACGTAAAAATTAGGCATTCAAAGAAATTCATTAATCAGCATTAATTATTTTCTCTCTGACAGTATTTAGTTTCACTGTTTAGTAGTGTTGTGCCTTACTAAACTTTCTTTTACACTGTTCTTAGTAAAGTTTTAAATTGTGCAAAATTTCTTATTTATTCACTCTTTTCTTTGGTGAGCATGGAAAAATGGAGCCAATTGTTAAAGTTGACCCTGGATATCAATAAAAGGGCAAGTGTTTCAAAAGTAGCAGCTATCTCTCTCGTTCTCTTCCCATGATACTGCAGAAAATAGAATTTGGAAGGTATTTGTGGAAGAGGAAAGTGGAGAATGAAGAACGGGAAACAGCAAGTGGTAACTATGAAGCTTAATTCTCAGTATTTAAAAATAACTTTTCTACTTTTAGAGTCACATACTAAATGATTGAACTCTTTTTCTGTTACAGTCATTAATGGTACAGAATATTTACTATCGTATTGGTACTGGACTTAGCACTGTACAAAACAATAATAAATAAGCTCACTATCTTCTCTCAGAACATTAGCATTATGAATACATATATATCGTGTGTGTGTATATATAGTGTATATATATAAAATGTGTATATATTTTTAATGTATGTATATTTATGTTCTCATATATAAGTGTATATATATTTATATAATATATATTTTATACACATATATACTTATATATCCTGTTTTTTAGGTTAATATTAGGACACATATGGAAAACTTATGCCACATGAGACACATCCATTGGCATGCCAGACCACCTACAGAACTACAGATGGGAGTCTCATGAACTTTATACTTCATCAAATAGTTCATCAACAAATATTCGAATGTTTACTGTCTGCCCAGGTCTTATCTGTGTTTTCTTAGAGGAACACAAAAATGTAATATGACTCTACCATCAAAAAATGTGTTAATAAGACTTAAACACAGTTTAAAACATTAACGGTGAACATTGCCAACTGTCTATGATTAATTTGTTTTAGAAAATGTGTTCATTGTGAGAATGAAGAAATAAAAATAATTAGACTAATTAGAGCAATTTTTACAAAATAAAATGACTAAGACATTTATGCCTGTGCCAGGCATCCTACCTTTATTTGCCATTTGATACTCACAGTAAACCAATGAGATAATATCACTGTATAGTGTAATGATATGGTATATGATATTGATAATAATATGGTATAATGACCAAGAGTATATTTAACCTTGCCAAACTTGCTAGAATTTAATTTCCCCATCTGTAAGTGGGTGAAACCATCAACATTACCTGCTTCATTTGTGAAGCTCAAATAAGATTATGTATGCCAAGCCTCTGAGCCCAAGTTAAGCCATCATATCCCCAGTGACCTGCACATATACATCCAGATGGTCTGTAGCAACTGAAGATCCACAGAAGTGAAAATAGCCTTAACTGATGACATTCCACTATTGTGATTTGTTTCTGCCCTACCCTAACTGATCAATGTACTTTGTAATCTCCCCCACCCTTAAGAAGGTTCTTTATAATTTTCCCCATCCTTGAGAATGTACTTTGTGAGATCCACTCCCTGCCCCCAAAACATTGCTCTTAACTCCACCGCCTATCCCAAAACCTATAAGAACTAATGATAGTCCACCACCCTTTGCTGACTCCTTTTTTGAACTCAGCACGCCTGCACCCAGGTGAAATAAACAGCCTTGATGCTCACACACAGCCTGTTTGGTGGACTCTCTTCACACGGGCATGTGAAACAATGTAAATATAAATATATATAAAAGATATATAGATAGATAGTTATATATATATATATAACTTTGAACAGTGTTCAACTTCCCCCAGCTAATGAATGGTTTACTTGACAGTCTGAATCCCTGTCTGAATCCTAACCCTATGCTGTAAGGTGGGAGAGGGACACAAAAAGAAAGAGGTTAGCTTAAGCAAGGTTTCTCAAAGTGGTCCAATCTGCCTACATTATAATCATTGTGATTACTCTTTTATGAAAAATTTGTATTCCTCTGTTCAAGATGACAAACTCAACCCATGGATTTATCTTCTTTCCTCCTCACACTCTCTAAAATGGGAAGAAAGGAAAAAAGAAGCTTCTCTTCCCATAAACATTGAAGACAGAAATGGGGAAATCTTCCATCCCATAAGAGATGTAAACAGATAGGAAAGGTGAGCAGGTGAACTGCTAATGGATACTTGTAAAGCTTGTTGGAGTAACGTAAGAAAAGAGCCTCCAGAAGAGAAAGTAGTCTGTCTTTCATTGAAACCCAAAATTCCACTTTCAATGGAGATTTAGAGTGAGATGTAGTTTATTTTAAACAGGATAGAAATGCAAGTCTTTTCATATATCCATAGATTCTTTCATCCCTCCTCCCTATCCCAATGCCACAAACATTAGGCAGGCAGGTGCTTTCACTCTAGGAAATAAAATGAATTTTTTTTCCTGAGAAAAAATTGAACATATCAGTTTTTATGAGCTTTGGGGGAGATCTCCTGAGTATGGTGGCACAGCTAAGTGAGAGCTGAAATGTTCTTCTTCTTTGCTTGTCATAAAATTGCAGTCCTGACATGAAGGTCAACCATGGGAAGAAGGGGCAGAGTGAATCTACCCAGGCATCTTTTCTATTTTTATTAGTCTAGAGGAGACTCATTTTTCTATTTCACATGTCCAGAGATTGTACCTTTTTCTATCTTGTCTGCTCAGGGAGGATAGCTTTTCTAGTTTCAGCAATGATGCAGTACAGGTAAGCAGCTGTATGTTGTGGGTTGGAGACCAAAGACTTCCACTTGCTAGAATCTAAGGGCCCCCTACCACTTTCTTCTCCACTCACACAATAAGCTCAAAGCATTACACACTTATCCAGACCTCCATAACCAAGTGGAGTGAGTGGAAGACTGGAAGCCATGCTACATATGCATCAAATGAGTCTATAAACCAGGGTCAGCAAACTGTGGCCCTAGGACAAATCCTATCCACCACCATTTGTTTGGTCTGCAAGCCAAAACTCTTTTTAATATATTTGCTGTTGTTGTTGTTTTGTTTTTTGTTTTGTTTTGTTTTTTTTGAGACAGAGTCTTGCTCTGTTGCCAGGCTGGCAGTGCTGTGGCATGATCTCGGCTTACTGCAACCTCCACTTCCTGGATTCAAGCTATTCTTCTGCCTCAACCTTCCAAGTAGCTGGGACTACAGGCACGTGCCATCATGCCCAGCTAATTTTTGTATTTTTAGTAAAGACAGGGTTTTACCATGTGGCCAGAATGCTCTCAATCTCTTGACCTTGTGATCCAGCTGCCTTGTCTTCCCATAGTGCTGGGATTACAGGCGTAAGCCACCATGCCTGGCCTGTTTTTAATACATTTTAATGGTTGGGAAAAAGTTAAAAGTAGATGAATATTTCATGTATGTGTAAATTATATGAAATTCAAATTTCAGTCTCCAAAGAGTTTTACTGAGACATAGCCACAGTCATTCATTGACACATTATTTATGGCTGCTTTTGCATTGCAATGGTAGAGTTGAGTAGTTGGCAATAGACAGCATATGACCCAGAAAACCTAAAATATTTACCATTTGGCCTTTTACAAGAAATGTTTTTTTATCCCTGCTATAGAGCATTTTTTAATGCACCTTTTCTTAAGAGTTGGAAAGAATGGGTTGGAAAGTTTATAGGTTACTATAGTTTCCAGTCTTAACCTGCCCCATGCCCCACCCTTTATTTGCTTGGTTTCTTTTCAGCTAGTATCTTATCCTTCACACTACCTGTTGCTTCCAATCTTGATTGAACATTGAACACCAAAAGCAAGATTCATGTTCCTTCTCTTGTTGGAGGGTACCAGTGCCAAGTGGAAATTCTGAAAAAGTCAGGTGAATTTGGGCTGCTCATGAGGGAGTAAGTAGGTCAGGGTAAAGCTTTCACTCCTATTTTTAGGACACAGAGTTTCAAGGCCAGAGTTCTCTATAAATAGCCCAAGATGACCAATGCTAAAGAACTGGTTGTTGTCCTTTTATAAAAATCATTTTTGGTTTTGCCAGCCTAAACCAATGCACTTATACTTTGTTCATGTATTTTCTCTGGAAACAGGTTTAAACTGAACTTCAACCACTGCCTTATTCTGGGTTCCTACAGAATGACTTCATAGTAGGTATTTTCTTTAATACATGTTCCTGTTGTCTTTATAGGTCCAGAAAACAAACTGTCAGATCCTGAAGTTGAAACATGAACTGAATCTGAATAGAGACGAGAACCATTAGAGAAACTATTGGGATAACATTGGGCTATCTAAAGGACAGCAAGTACGCCTTCATTTTCAGCTCCTGACATTATTGGGCTGCCCTGAAAGAAACACACAGAACATTGCCATTCCATGAAGTAGGCAGAATCTATAATACTTTCATTTTATACCCTAGAAATATCTAAAATAATGTGAATTTTCATTTGGGAATTTAAGTGTTCTTTCAGCATGTTTTGATACAAGTACATGAAGGATCCAGAGGCACCTACAACAATGAAGTTGAGATACAGAATGAAGGACAACAGGATTGAGTGTGGATTTCTCATTCCAGAATTCCCCATCCAATGAGTCCTAGAGTACTTAGAAATGGAGTAACCTCAGCAAGTTTCAGGGTTAGGACAAGAGGATTCCATTGTGCAAGGTCTGATTCGGGTTCAAGGTTATGCTTATGGTATAATTCTATTATCACATGTGTCTAATATCAACCATTGACTCTAATGCTGTTCTTTAAAAGGTTAAGTCTTATTCAGGACAAAGCATATACTGAAAAAACATGAGGGAAATCTAATTAGAATGATTGGCATTTGTCTCCTGGACATTACTAGGAAGGCTGCCAGGTCATTTGCCTTTAAAAAGACAAAGACAAAATTCCTGAAAGCAAATTGGTCCATGTAATGCATTGGAATTTATTGCCTAAACTCCATAAAAAGATAACATAAATATTATGCAAAGAATCCATGCAAGGATAACGTTGTGTCAAATTGAAGTTATTAAAATTATAATCATTTACAATTAGGAGGACATCTACTATGTTTTAGTCATGTACTGACTCTAGACAAAATTTAAAATCAACATAACATAATGGCAATTATGATAATGGACATTTAATTCACCATTAGATAGATTCACAATTGAAAGGAAGCAATCCCATGAAAATTAATAAAGCATATTAACCCTTAAGCATATTAAATTCTATATACTTTCTCCCAGAAATATTGTTTTTTAACTTTTAGCAGTTTAAAGATATTTAGACTTTGTGGAATAAAAGTGTGCATTATTTTAGAGTATAATGTCAGACATTACAGAAACAGATTTGACATTCATTAAATATACTAACTAAAATTATACTAAGAAATGTTTTAGTACATGTCTTAGTCTGCTTGGGCTGCCATAACAAAATGCCGTAAACTAGGTGGCTTAAACAGGAATTTCCTTTCTCACAATTCTAGAGGATAGACATGCAAATACAAGGTGTCAGAAGAGCAGTTTTCTGGTGAGGCTTCTCTTCCTGGCTTGCAGACAATTGCCTTCTCACTGTTTCCTCACAAGTCCTTTATTCTGTGTGCACTGAGAGAGAGCTCTGGTGTCTCTTCCTCTTCCTATGAAAACACCAGTCCTTTTGGATTCAGATCCTACCCTTATGACCTTATTTCATCATCTTAATTATCTTCTTAAAGTTTCTCTCCAAATACAGTCAGGGCTTCAACGTATGAATCTGGAGGGACCATGATTCACTCTATAAGATATGAATAAACAGAAAGCATGGTCTCCTTCACAGCCTTGTTTTAAAATTATTACAGATAAATGCAATGTGAGCTTAGATCTTCCGGTTTTTTACCCTCTTAATGAACTAGGAAAGATATAAAGGAGGTGGTGGATTCTTTTGTACCACAGGTGGTCCTTTGGAATATTCTGGAAATAATAACAATCTAAAGTGATACTCCTTAATTGTAAAATAATTTCACCAATAGCTTCCTAATAGAGAGCAGTCAATGCACCTGTCTTACCCCATTCAGGATGCTGTAACAAAATATCATAGACTGATGTTTTGTAAACAATAGCAATGTTTGAATGAAGGCTGGGGAGTTCAAGATCAAGGTACCAGCAGATTTAGTGCCTGGTGAGGACCTGCTTTCCGACTCATAGATGTGTCGTCACATGGTGGAAGACACAAGGCAGCTCTCTAGGGCCTCTTTTGTAAGGGCACTAATTCCATTCATAAGGATTCCACCTTCTGTGAAGTGACCTAATCACCTCCCAAAGGCCCCACCTCCTAGTAACATTATATTGGTGATTAAATTTCAGCATATAAATTATGAGGGGTCACAAGCATTCAGAATGTAAGAGTTCCCTTGGAACACACATTGTACATTTTATATATATATATATATATATATAGCATTTTCATAGTACTCTTGCTTTAAAAATGTAGTGTAATAAATAAAATTAAATATCTGCATTCCCTTTAATTGAGATGTCCAACAACCTTTCTTAATCTTTGATATTCTTATTATTTTTAAATTTGAATACTTTCATCCAAAGTCCAATAGCAATTAAGTAACAACACTTGAGTCTAGATCTTTTAGAAAACTTTCTTTTTCCTACTTCGTTTCTGCACAGCATAAGAATGTTATGCAATTTATGATTCCACAAAACTTTTGTCACTGTTATTGTTTTTTATGACTTAAAGTCTGAAAGAAAAAATAGTTTGAGTAATCAGTTGCAGGTTGATGTTTACTTACTTTCATGTTTTGGATTTGAAAAAGCATCTTTGGTTTATATGAAGAATGACTGAACATCCTAAAGAGCTCAGGTGTGGGGAAAGGGATAAACAGCTGGGCAAGTAGAGAATTGGAGTTGTGTGAATTAGCATTTGCCTTCTGAGGATGCACCTACTAGCAGAAGGCAATGAGATACTGGTTATTAAATAATATAATGATATTAATTACCACAAATCATCAAGTGAAAATTTCTAGATAATAGCCAGTGGTACTTTTCACAACTTTTATCTCATCTTGTCTCTATAACTCTATGCATAGATACCAGAATTTTCCTTCGTTACACTGGTGAGGAAACTGAAGCTCAGAGAGGTTAATAAGCTTAACCAGGGTTATATAATAAGTGTCCAGTTCAGCATTCATACTTAGGACAGCTTTCTATACCCATGTATGCTCCCTTTTTGCTATAATTCCCACTCTTCGGCCTTACAAAAAAGTATGTTTTAGTAACTTCAGCTTACGGAATACTTTGTTTCTAAATAGTGCTAAAATAGTAAATCAAAGGGTATTTTTCTTCAAATGGTGTGAATGTAAGAAAATCACATAAAAAATGAGGATAATGAACAGCACAAGCTATGAGAACACTTGGTGGAATGTGGTTGCCTGTGGGAGAGTGTATGACTGCTGTGTGAGTGTGAGTGATGTGTGAGTACGATACTTTATCTTGAGCCAGCTTCCCCTCATGCAGTACTCTGAATCCTGGTTCTTTGCCCTTCTTTATGTTTGCCAGTCACTGTGGAATTTTTATTCTCCCTTTAATCTATCCAATTGCATCAACTTTTAAGAAATAATTATGGTCTAATTTATCCTACGGAACTTTTGCCATGTATTTTAGCCAAATAATAACATTTTGTTTATGGTCTCTACCTAGATCTTAGCTCTTGATAATAAACTATATGGTATTTTTATCTATTTACTTATCTAAACTGTAAACATATTTTGTCTCTCAACAATAAGCTTTCAATGCATAGCAAATGCTTATAAAAAATCAGTTACTTGATGAATAAGTTGTCATATCAAATATGCCTTTTAAATTATGTGTATGTTAATTAGTTTATTTGTTAGAGAAAGGAATCCAGGGTATACATATAATCCTGCCAAACCACTATGTTTTGCACAAAACTAAATTCTGTTCCAACTCTGGATACTATTCCCAAACTCCAGACACCAACTTCAGACTGGAGAATATGGATGCCTCACTCACTCAAGCAGAGTTTAATTGAATAAGACAGAGAATAACTTCTCTGTCTTGGGTTCCACATAAGGCACTGCTGCTATAGAGATTAATCAGATGCAATCCCTCCTTTAATGAATTCTGTCCTATAGTAGAGGAGACAGATTTGTAGAGACAGATAAACTATTCAGAGAATTTAATTTATTGGGACCTGGAAAGAAACAGCTATATCACTGTTTTCTGTGTCACAGAAAAGCTGTCCAGTTGGACATCTAGAGGTCTAATGGAGAGATATCAGCTAGGTAAACAAGACCAATACACTTCTCATCTGGCTGTCTCAGCAATTTGATATTGACAAGTCAGAAAAGAGAACCCTTAGTCTTAGGGACAGAAGTCTGCCAAAGATGTCCTTGATATGAGTGTGTTAATTTACAAGTAAAACAATGTGATCATATCTGTGACCCACTCTTTCCCTTCAGGTTTGTGGCAAGTATTGAATCAGAGTGATTTGCTCTGTGATTACTATTATCCACCTTTGGAAAACTAACCACTTTATGTATAATGTAAACAGTTTCTTGCACATTCTATGCACAATGATAACATAATATTATTTAAACATCTAGTGATATGGTTTGTAACAGCTTAATGTATACAATACCATGGTAGGGCTGTAGCAGTCAAGAAATCTGAGCTGGTGAATTTGTTTTTCATTCGTTTAGTTATTTCTCAATATCTATTGAGCAGACCTAACATAAGCCATTCTTTTGCTTGGTGCTGGTTATATAGTAACCAATCAAATCGATATTTTTCCCTAACAATGCTTAAATTATAATAAGACATGTATCAAATAACTATTACACTATATGACGGCTGTTATCGTTTGGAGTGCGGTGTGTTGTGATGGTTAATTGTATGTGTCAATGCAACTGAACTGTGCTGTAACCAGATGTCTGGTCAAACATTCTGGGTGTTTCTGCAGGAATTTTTGCATGACATTAACACTTAAATGAGTAGACTAATAAAGCAGTTTGCCCTTCCTAATATGGGTGGACCTCAAACAGTCAGTTGTAGATCTAATAGAAAAAAAAGGTTGACCTCCCCCTGAGTAAGAAACAATTTCTCATGCCTGATATCGTTTATACCAGGACACTGGCTTTTTTTCTGCCTTTGAACTTGAACTGCAGCATAAGCTCTTCCTGGTTCTCGATCTGCTTGCCTTTGGATGAAAACTACACGATTGGCTCTCCTAATCCTGAGGCCTTTGAATTTTGATTAAGACGAAGCCATCAGCTTTCCTGGATCTCCCACTTGCTGGTTCACCCTGCTGATCTGGGGACTTACCCACTTCCATAATCACATAAGCCAATTCCTTGTAATGAATTTCTTTATACACGTGTTTAGTTTCTACACACACATCCTATTGACTCTGTTACTCTGGAGAACCCTGGCTGGGGAGCACTTACTTCCTATTTCTAATATTTCCTTCCCTGTAGAGGCAGCTTAACCTGGATATTCCATGAACATAACCTGAATTGTCCCTGTCTTCTCACTCACTTGTCTCCTAGGGAGGAGGAGTAAATTTTCTTAAAGGTTAGTTTACAATAAGAAAATTGGTATGCATAACCCCCAATTCCTACTTATTCTCCCCCATTTGCTCTCCTCTGCCATGTGGTGGGACAAGACTGTGCTCAAGCATCCATCACTGTGTGCAGCTATTGATAGCCCCAATTCTGCAGTTCAGGATAGAAAGTCCATTTACTAGCAAATATAAGCTACATTCTCCAATATTCACTATATTAGTAAGCGGGGTGGTACTTTTGCCTCCACCTGCTATAATCTTTTGTCTAATTCTCATTTGATTCAGAACTCAAGTGGGGAAGTCGAGATTTAATTGTTGGATAACCTGAACCTCAAAAAGCTGTAATGCAGAAAACACACATATGAGGGATTTAATCTAGAGAGACTGGAAAGGCCTACTGAAGGAAATGATGCTTGGATATAAGCTGACCACTAAAAGAGAGAGGAGGTGAGTCCAGGACACAGTGTGCTCTTCCTCTCCTGTTTCTGATGAGCACTGCTCATGGCGCTTTTTAATTCCCATTATCTTTGTTGACAAATGTTCCTTTTAGATTTTATTAATTACATTTGACTCTTCAAGGTCTTTAGACATACTGAAATAGTCAGTTTTTATCTTAAGTTAGAGTCTCACTTTTTGTTAGAGAAAAGCTTTCAGTAATCCATTTAAATTATTGCCCTTTTGCAAGTTAATTTTCCATGATTATTATTAATAGCTATCAATTATAGATTACTTACTGTCTGTCAAAGAGCATGGAAAGAATTTCGTATACATGATCTCATTTGATACTTATAAAACTCTAATTTGAATAGTGTTACTATCCACATAGTCAAATGAAGAAATTAATGCTTAGGAGACCAAGTGAAATATCCCTAGGTCACATAGTAAGCAGCAAGACCTGGGTGCAAACCGCTTGCATTATTTTAACTCCAGTGTCCATACTCCTAAAGAGTATAGTTTACTTTCTTAAAAGCTAACATTATTTCTAAGTGTTAGATTACCCATTTTCAACTTTAATTATAACATAACCATGTGAGCAGCTTCTATAGGACATCAGCAAAGAAAAGGCATTGAGTGCATCCAATTCCTTACCCTGACAAACCAGTTAAATTATAAGACCCTTTGATGCAGAATAAAATTTGTGGTCTTTGTGTGGAGAAAATGGTGTGTGTGTGTGTGTGTGTGTGTGTATAAATAATACATATATATAAATATATAAATGTGTATATATATATAAACACACACACACATACATACACACATATACATATATTTTCTTTTTAATTCGCTAAAACCCAAACACAATTACCTTTAATGAGATATTGCATAATTTAGAAAATATATTTGTACACATGTCAGCATACAATCTGATGCCTAAATAAATGTACTCCTTCCTGGGACTTCCTCATGAACAATTTTTGAAATGCAGAAATATATGCTTGGAATTAATTAAGTTTGATTCAACAAAAATTAACAATGTACAAAGTGTTGTGCCAGAAATAATGGAGAATACAAATTCAATCTTCAAGGATATCACAGTGTCTTATATTATGATTTCTTATTCTCATTTCTATTCACAGAAGTTCTTTTATTATTTCGTAAGTGAGCTTCCTGTTTTCCTTCCTCTATTTGCTTTGCTGTCCAGTATAAATGAGAGATGGGATCCTTCATAAACCATATTTTTACTGCCTTGCACCATGGCAAAGAGAAATGGCAGGTGAATAGGAATTTTCTGTTTTGAACTAAAATTTTAATAGCACCTAGAACACCATCATCATAAAAAATAATTGATTGTGGTGTTGATGCCAGCATTTATTTCCTTGGCATTTTATTTGACTGGAAGAGCATTACAGTGAATGAGATGCTGTAGCCATTCTAAATATCATTAATGGCTGGCAAATATTCCCCTATATTCTGAAACCTTTCTGAGATATGCACAGCTATCTCCAAATTAACAGCATTTATATGACACTTGGTATACCAGTTGTTCCCCAAGGGCAGAAAGAATAGAAAAAATCAATCAAGAGGATAAAAAGCAAGCTTTGGAAAAAAATTATTCCAGAAGAAAACAGGATTTGTGAAAATGCATCTCCACTCTAATACCCACCTCTTTTTACAGAGGCAACTTTAGTGTAAGTTTCTAGAATGCAGACTAGAAATTTGCCGTATGCTTCTTAGTATATCAGATTATACTCAAGGCATACACCCTATAGACACTAAATGAAAATTGCTTGGTACAATGATTGACTCTGTATGCCCTTATTATGGTCTCAGTCTTCCATGTTTCAATATATACTGATAAGATGTTAATTAAAATTAAAACACAACAGTTTTGAGGAAGGTATGCAGAGAATGAGGAGTAAGGAGATTTAAGAAAGGCTTTTTACCGGCACAGTGAATCTAGATTGGAGAGAGAAAAATAAAGAATGGCTTTCTGCATCAGCTTGTCATTCTGTAATCACAACAATCACTTTCAAGAACTGTCTGGATATTAAAGTGGTAAAACTAAAATCAATCTAATTATCCACAGTGAACCTTCCTTCCATCAATTTCCATTACAGGGGAAACAAAATTGGCCATTACTTACCACTTCAATATTAATGCTGCCTCCAGCCCCACTGAGAGGTACTTAGATGCACACCATTTGTTAGAAATCTGAAAGTGATTCTTTTGACTATTAGCACATCCATAGCAAGAGAGATGAGACAGAAAGAAATTACTAGCTCATTTTTTTTTCTTTCAACAAAGAGGCACTAGGCATAGCCTTGTGACTATAAACACACATAAGATGATTAGTCTTATTGAAAGAATTCAGAGTATGGTTAGGGAGAAATACACATAGATAATAATGAAACAATGTGGTAAATGCAATGATTGAGAGATTTACACAGTAATGAGTGGAAGTAACTGGCCAAGTCAGAATGTTTGTAAAAGACAGGGAGAAGGATATTAGTCAGGGATATAACTGAGCTGTTTCTTGGGAGAAATTGGAATGAGGAAGATAGCATTTCCTCTAAAAGTAAAGGCCTGAGCAAAATCATGGAGGAGAAACATACTAAGGGGTGAATATGAAGCTACATGCAGTTTGCATTCTGTTGCCTGGAAAACCAGGCAGAGACTGCCAGGCTGAAAAAAGCAATGAGGCTGAGGTATACTTTGTGTTCCATTTTAAAGAAGAAACTTTTTTCCTAATAAAACATTAAAGAATCCAAATGTTTACAAGCATCAGAGCTACACTGTCAAGATCTGTGTGCTCATTGTTCCATTGCCCTTCCAGATCTATTCTTCACCCATCTCAACTCTGTGCTCTGCCCTGGGAGAGTGACCTGTACAGACTCCATCGAGGGTTCTCGTGCCTTCTGATTTCCAGTTGGGTTTGGGCAATGGGAATCCCAGTCGGAAGACAAGAAGGAGGTTGGGAGTGAAGTCAGAGTATTTATTTCGCTTCCACCCAGCTCAAGAGGGCATCAAACACACCAGCTCAAGAAAGTATCTTGAGTTGGTGTGTTTCTTGATTATTCAAAGACTTCTGCTTCTTTCAAAGCAGTCAGCTTTACCCATTTAATTTCCCCATATTCCAGTAATCAATTTCGTCACCTCATCCCATAGAGCCAAGAGGTCATAATACTTTGGTCAGACTATTACACCGTCTGTTGTGGTTGCCCTATGTGCAAACCTCTGGAAATTGTCTCTCGATGAATAAAGCTTCCATGAATTGTCCTACATTAAAAATGCTCATTGTTTCCTGTTGGAACCTGAACTGACACATGTTGCATATAGATAAACCAAACTAGAGGCTGTAACAAGAGTGCTTTAAAAAAAAGAGAGAGGAGATAGCCCAGCAAAGACATCCATTTTACTGGATCAATGATACTGGAGACAGAGAAGTGAAAAAATTAATAAGTGCCTGAAGGTAAAATCAGCTGAATGTATTAATTGGTTGGGAAGAGAGGCAAAGGAGAGGGAAAAGTCAAGAATTATTTCTAGTTTTCTAATTTTCAAGTTCTAATTCCAATAACTAGATGGATTATAGTGCTAATAGAGACTAAAGATGAAGGAGAAATTTATGGGGAAAGATAACAAGTTTATTTCCATAAATTTTGACTTTGAGATGTCTAGACCTGCTGCACATGGGAAAATGGAAATCGGGACAGAAAACAATACTTTTGAAAGTTGTCAGCATATCAGCAGGTGGGATTTAAAACAAGAGAGGACCCTGGAAAAGCCAACATTTAAGAAAACAGTTCTCAAATTTGAAGGCTTGTAGGTTCTACCCAGAATGTGTGTAAAAATGCACCGTCCAAGATCCTTAATCTATGACTCTGATTCAGTAGGTAGAGTGGTGAGTTTAGAGATTTTGTACTCTGCACATATATCCCAAGTAATTCTGATTACATAGTTTTCAGACCACACTTATAGAAATATTAATTTAAGGGTGGATAAAGGAAGAAATGCTCATAAAAGAGAGAAAACAATGTAATATCAAGAAAACATACAAAACTCCTAAAACTCAACAACAAAAATAAAGCAACCTGATTTAAAAGTGGGCAACGGGCTTGAATAGACATTCTCCAAAGAAGAAGATATATGAATGGCCAGGACAATAAGTACATGAAAAGATAGTTAACATCAACAATCATTAGAAAAATGCAAATCAAAACCATAAGGAAATATTACTGCATCTGTTAGGATGATTACTATCAGAAACACTGACAATAAGTACTGGCAAAAATGTGGAAAAATTGGAATCCTTGAGCAATGTTGGTGGGAATGTAAAATGATACAACCACTGTGGAAGCTGTGTGGTAGTTCCTCAAAAAATAAAAATAAAAAAATTACCCTATGATCCAGCAATTCCACTCTTGAATATATGCCCAGAAGAATTGAAGGGTCTTGAACAGATAGTTATACACTAACATTTATAGCAGCATTATTCACAATAGCTGAACTGTGGGAGCCAAACAAGTGTCGATCTACAGATAAATGCATAAAAAAAGTACTATATACACACAATAGGTTTCATTCATCCTTAAAAAGAAATGAATTGCTAACATATGCTACAACATAAGTGAACCTTGAGAACATTATGCTATGTGAAGTCAGTCACAAAAAGACAAATACTGTAAGATTCCAATTATCTGGAATACCTACAGTAGTTAAAATCACAGAAACATAACATAGAATGGTGGTTGCCAGGGGTTGGGGACAGAGATAAATGATGAATTATTGTTTAATGGGTAAAGAGTTTCAGTTTTACAAGATGAAAAGTATTTCAGAGATGGATGAGAGTGATGGTCACTCAATAATATAAATGTACTTAATACCATAGAACTATACACTTAAAAATAGTTAAGACTGCAAATATTATGTGTATTTTACCACAATAAGACAAATCTAAAATTACAAAAATAAACACCACCTTTTTCTCCCCAAAAGAGGAAGAAGTCAGAGTATGACAATAAAGAAAATGTTCAAGAGAGAGAGAACAATCAACAATGTCAAATGAAGTAGATGACCATATGTCTTAAGTGTTACTCTACTATAAAACAAGGAATTGTTGTCCCTAAATTTAATACATTTTCTGTATAGTCCCCCCAAAATCCTGCATCTGCATTTCAACAAGAATGTAATTTAAATATTACTGATGTTCCCAAGAATTAGATTTTTCCACTAAGAAGCTTCTTCTCTTGTTTGTGTTAGTGGAGCACCCATTGATTTAAGAAATATGCTGTATTAGTCCATTTTCACACTGCTGATAAAGACACCTGAAATTGAAAAGAAAAAGAGGTTGAATTGTACTTACAGTTCTACATGGCTGGGGAGGCCTCAGAATCATGGTGGGAGGTGAAAGGCATTTCTTACATGGTGGCAGAGAAAATGAGGAAGAAGCAACAGCAGAAACCCCTGATAAACCCATCAGATCTCATGAGACTTATTCACGATCACAAGAATAGCATGGGAAAGACTGGCCCACATTATTCAGTTACATCCCCCTGGGACCCCGCACAACACGTGGGAATTCTGGGAGATACAATTCAAGTTGATATTTGGGTAGGGACATAGCCAAACCATATCATTCCACCCCTAGACCCACCAAATTTCATGTTCTTACATTTTGAAACCAATCATACCTTCCCAATAGTCCCCCAAAGTCTTAACTCATTTCAGCATTAACCAAAAAGTCCACAGTCAAAAGTCTGATCTGAAACAAGGCAAGTTCCTTCCACCTATGAGCCTATAAAATCAAGACCATGCTAGTTGCTTCCTAGATACAATGGGGGTACAGGTATTGGGCAAATACACCCATTCCAAATGAGAGAAAATGGCCAAAATAAAGGGGTTACAGGGCCCATGCAAGTTTGAAATCCATAGGACAGTCAAAGTTTAATCCTCCAAAATGATCTCCTTTGACTCTAGGTCTCACATCCAGGTGACACTAATGCAAGAGGTGGGTTTCCATCATCTTGGGCAACTCCGCCCCTGTTGTTTTGCAGGGTACAACCTCTCTCCTGGCTGCTTTCATGGGCTGACATTGACTGTCTGTGGTTTTTCCAGGTGCACTGTGCAAGCTGTCAGTGGATCTAACATTCTGGGGTATGGAGGACAGTGGCCCTCTTCTCAAAGTTCCACTAAATAGTGGCCCAGTAGGAACACTGTGTGAGGGCTCCAGCCCCATATTTCCCTTCTGCACTGTCATAGTAGAGGTTCTCCATGAGGGCCCCACACCTGCAGCAAACTTTTGTCTGGACATTTAGCCATTTCCGTATATCTTCTGAAATCTAGGCAGAGGTTACCAAACCTCAATTCTTGACTTTGGTGCACCTGCAAGCTCAACACCATGTGAAAGCTGCCAAGACCTGGGGCTTCCAGCCCCTGAAGCCACAGCCCAAGCTATACATTGGCCCCTTTCAATCACTGCTGGAGCAGCCAGCACACAGGGCACCAAGTCAGCTTTCATGCACACAGAACAGGGACCCTGGACCTGGCCCACAAAACAATTTTTTCCTCCTGGGCCTCTGGGCCTGTGATGGGAGGGGCTGCCGTGAAGGTCTCTGACATGGTCTGGAGATGTTTTCCCCATGGTCTTGGTGATTAACATGAGGCTTCTTGCTACTTATGCAAATTTCTGCAGCCTGCTTGAATTTCTCCCCAGAAAATGGGTTTTTCTTTTCTATTGCATAGTCAGGCTGCAAATTTTCCAAACTATTATGCTCTGTTTCCCTTAGAAAACTGAATGCCTTTAGCAGCACCCAAGTCACATCTTGAATGCTTTGCTACTTAGAAATTTCTTCTGCCAGATACCCTAAATCATCTTTCTTAAGTTCAAAGTTCCACAAATCTCTAGGGCAGGGTCAAAATGCTGCCAGTCCTTCTGCTAAAACATAACAAGAGTTACATTTGCTCCAGTTCCTAACAAGTTCCTCATTTCCATCTGAGACCACTTCATCCTGAACCTTATTGCTCATATTGCTATCTGCATTTTGCGCAAAGCCATTCAACAAGTCTCTAGGAAGGTCCAAACTTTCCCACATTTTCCTGTCTTCTTCTGAGGTTTACAAACTCTTCCAACCTTTGCCTGTTACCCAGTTCCAAAGTCACTTCCACATTTTCGGGTATCATTTCAGCAACACCCCACTCTACTGGTACCAACTTACTGTATTAGTCCATTTTCATGCTGCTGATAAGGACATATCCAAGACTGGGAAGAATAAGAGGTTTAATTGGACTTACAGTTCCACATGGCTGGGGAGGCCTGAGAATCGTGGCGGGAGGTAAAAGGCACTTCTTACATGGCAGCAGCAAGAGAATATGAAGAAGAAGCAAAAGAAGAAACCCTTGATAAATTCATCAGATCTCATGAGACTTATTCACAAGAATAGCATGGGAAAGACCAGCCCCCATGATTCATTTACCTCCGTCTGGGTCCCTCCCACAACACATGAGAATTTTGGAAGATACAATTCAAGTTGAGATTTGGGTGGGGGCACAACCAAACCATATCATATGGATAAAATAAACATTTTATAAATATAAAATAAAACATTGAAACATAAAACAAATGAAATGTTAAAGAATCACTCCCTGTTTTCCTGTACCAGGTCACATTTCTTCTGAAAAGTATATGAAAATAACAAACAAACAACTAAATATCAAAACCTTAGGCTTGTTTGCCAGAAACATACCAGATTGGCATTAACACAGATGTGGTTTTAACCTGTTTTTGGTGGTCCCTCAATAACCTTGGTAAACAAGAACAACATATTCTTGAGGAACATGATGAACTCACCCTTGTTTCACATTAAGCATTCCCTGAATCCAAAGGTTAGGCTGGCCAGTCTCAGAATCAATCTGATGCATAGAAAAACAATGTATCCTTGGGAACATTTAGTTCTTCCAAAGGCACCTAAATTTCTGCATGTTCACAGATTTACTTGCTTTTGAGTCTTCAAGTGATAATTATCTATGCCCTTACAGCTTCATTTTTCTAGTCCTCAAACATTTGAAAGTGACTACTCCATTGAAAATACATCTTGCCATTTTCAGAACAAGGTCACACGCACCAAGCAAATAGCAAATCTCAGTTTTTCAGATGCGAATAATGGTGGAGATTTTCCAAAAACTTTGTTATACATCAGAAATTTTATTTGGCTTTTAAGCTTTCAGAAAAGTGTACATGTATTTTCCTAATTGTGCTTATCATGGACTTAAGCTAATGCTATGATGATCTCTTTCCCTGAAAACAAATGGCACTCTCCTAACGCTGACGTATTTTTTACTTTTTCACTATTGTTGAAGTTGCTTTCTCTCATTGTATATTCTTATTCACTTTACATTGCTTATGTTGACACTTTATCTGTCTATACTGGCCTTACTTACTCATGTCCCTTACAGCACAGGCTCATATTATTGTAATGTTATTCCCTAAAACAGCTTGTCCACTTTGGTGTTCTATTCTGCTATCAGGCCAAACTTTCTTCCTGGACTAATCAACTGAATAATACATGTTGATTGGATACCAGCACATGTAAGCTATATTTATAATTTCAGATGCAGCATGGATGGTGGTTAAGTGACTGTGCCATCTGTAACCTGAGTTTTATAATTATTCTAACTTATAAAGTCTTTGTTTTCTCACTGATAAAACAATTGAGTCACAAATGAAGATTTCCAGATAGCTGGACAATTGTATAAATCCAAATTCCTGTAGTCATTCTCCAAAACTATGCCAATAAACAACAAACAAATGAAGGAACCACAGATCTTTCATACTTCCAGCATTACAAATTTTAAATTTAAAGTAATTAAAATCAATAATAATAAAAATTACATTAAATTCAAATTCCCAGCATGCCTATTTATGAAACCTCTGTTGCAAGTATTTGCAGAGAGGCAAGGAGGTTCAGAAAAACCATGCTAAATAGAGAACAAAAGTTGGAGATAAAATCATCCCAAAAAGAGAAAGTCTTCCTTATGAGCCAAAATACTGAAAAAAAAAAAAAAAAAAAAAAAAAAAAAAAAACTATGAAACCAGAAAAAAGATTTAAAAACATACATAGGATTCAAAGAGGTGGTTTTGGAAAGGTGACAGACACTTCTGGGGAGATACAAGGCTAAAATGGAATAGAAAAGCACTGAAAACTGTGAGGTGAAGGGTAGAAGTAGCAACAGGAGAAATTTCAGAGAATCCCTTGAGACCAAAATAAACTAAAAATGTCACAGGAAACAACTGTATCCTCACTGATAGAAACAGAAAGTGTCATCAACTAAAGACACTATGATCTTTTTATCTAAAGGAATGTGTTCTTGAACTATAATCTCATAAACAACCTCAAACCATAATAGTTACCCAAGAGATATAAAGATGCAAGAATTATTTATCATACAAAGCTACTAATAAGAAGAAAATAGAAAACAAGATAATTAAAACATTCTGCTGATAAGTGCTCTCCCTCCCAAAAGTATCACTGAAATAGAAGAAAACTTTATTACAACACTCTATCCTGAGATAAATAAGCTTCAAAAAAATCAGAGATATGAAATTAAAATATCTTGAGTCAGAAATATAAAAATTAAAAACAAAAGTATACACAAACCAGGAAGGAATGTAATGATAGGTGACTGAACTCAGGAAAGAAATGAAAGAAAAAGAAAACAAAAACATAAAAATGACACAAAATTATAAGATCCCCAAAGGAGAATACATTTTTTAGAATTTAATGAAGCATTGAATAAAAGCAGGGAAACAGCTAAAAAGAGAAAAATGAAATAGTAAAATAAGTAAAAGAGAAAACACAAGGAGCAAGACAAGAAAAAGCAGGAGACATTTTAAAAATTCAACAGGTGTATAAAGCAAAAGAAAACCACTGAGCAGAGACAATATTTAAAACTACAATCCAATAAACTTTCCAGAAATGAAAGAAAACCTCAATCTACATATTGAGGGCTAACCAAGTTCCCAGGAAAATTTGCCTGAGCAATCAACTTAGTGACATATATTATTACAAATATTAAACTCAAAAAAATCCTCAAAAAAAAATCCTCAAGACTTCTAGGCAATATTATAACAGGATTTATAAGAGAAAAAGAATTATATTGGCATCAGATCTTCAAAACAACGTTGAAGACAAGCAAAAATGAAGCAGTATTTTCAAAAAACTCAAGTATAAAAAGTGTGAACCAATGCTTTTATACCCAAACAAACTGTCCTTCAAGTACCAAGAATATAGAAAATTTTTAAATATTCAAGAACTGAGAGATTTCTCTGCCCATGAGCTCTCCTTGAGAAATTAGGTAGAGAATGACCTTCATTCGATGAAGAGATAATTGGAGAAACTCTGACAAAAAGGCTGTAGGTGAAGAAATTACATATTTCATTACAGATTTAAGATGAAAACAAAGATGGAGACAAGGTTGAAAGAATAATATATAAATGTTATGTTTTGGAAAAAATAATTACAGCTGAAGAAATGAGGGAAAGAGAAAGGATTAATTAGTTTATTGATTATTGTATAGGCAATAGGTAGGCATCATTAAATATTGACACTAAATACCAAAAACCAATATGTTAAATGTTAATGTAAGAAAATACAGTATAAATTAAATCATATGAAGTGTAATTACAAAGGTAACATCTGAAACAAAAATATAAAACTTCCTAAATATAAAAATATTTTTTTAAATGCAAAGAAAACATTATTTAAAGAAACACAGAAAATATAAAATAATACATATAGCGATTATAATATGGCAGTTAAATTAAAAAATATTAGTCATACCAATAAATGAGAATAGATTTAACTTACAGAGTTAATGAAAAATATCTCAATTTGGTTCACAAAACAATACTCCCTTATATGTTGTGTATTACAGACCCACCTAAAATGAAGTGATTCAAATAGGCTGAAAATAAAGTAAAAATCAAAGTTATACCAGTCAAATGGAAACAATAAGAAAACCAGGGTTATAATATTTATATCAGGTAAGTCAAATTAGGAGCCAGAAAGCTCGAAAAGGAATCTGAAAAAGAAAGACACTTTTTAACATGAAAGCTACAATTCATAATAAATACACGATAGACTCTAATATTTATGTACAAAATAATATAGCAATCATCTTTGAAAGCAGAAACTATAAGAGAGTAAAGGAGACAGAAATGCTTATTGTAAGAGACTTTAAATACTAATTTCAGTAAAAGACCAAGCGGATCAAAAATAATTAAAGATATGGGTATTAATTACATAATCAATGAGGTATATTTATTAGTATATATTGAAATTTATACACTGCTTTTGTTTGTTTTTGTTTGAGACAGGGTTTCACTCTGTCACCCAGGCTGCAGAGCAGTGGCACAATCTCGGCTCACTACAGCCCTTACCTCCTGGCCTCAAATGATCCTCCCCTTTCAGCCTCCTGAGTAGCTGGGATTACAGGTGCATACCACCACACCTGGCTCATTTGTTTTTTCTTGCAAACACAAAGTTGCACTGTGTTGCCCTCTAGTAAAAAAGAGCATAACTTTATCTTAAGACCTTAAGAAATAGTCACACAATCAATCTTAGATTGTAAAGAAAGCATTGATAAGTTGCATAAAGTATAAAGTAGAATTGCTACAAACAGTACTTTCTGAATAAAATAAGAAAAAACTAAAAATTAATAACAAAAAGTCAATATTTTCCACTTGGGATTTTTAAAAAATTACTATTAAAATTTAAATTATAATTTCCTTAAAATCATGATATAAAAACTTTACAAGTTAAAAGCAAAAATAGGAGAAAAATTCAGAACCATGTATATTTATATCAATAAAAATAAAGGAATGGAAATAAATTAAAATGCAGATAATAATGCATATCCTGTAGGTGTTTGGAAAGTATTCAACAGCATAATGTATGTAAAATGCTGGGTATATGTTTGGCATGCTATAATACTGAATAAATGTTATTTGTCTAATGATGTTCTGCAACATTCTGAGCATGTCCATTGCAATGATTACTGAAAGACATTCTTATGGTCCCTCTAGTCTCTCTCATTCTTCTACATTACTAAAGACCAAAGCTATCCAATCAAAGTCCTTTCCCTGTATCATCTCTTACCTCCAAGTTATTTTCATCATATCTTTCTCTCTATATCCAGACTTCTGTGCCCCATTTCTGTAGATTTCAGAGGAACAGGTGCCCCTTCTCATGTCTGAAGCTAAATTCTTCACCTTCCTGCCTCATAATGAACTTTGCTTGGGACTGTGATTCTGTTTTGATTCTTCAGCATCTTCTTCTCCAGTGGTTCCTTCATCTCAGTCTACAAATATGCTTTATCAAAAATAAAGCAAAATTTACTTCAACCTAGCTTGTTTCTCAAACTCTTTTTAAATCCCTTCTCATTTAGCAACTTCATAAAATGGTAGTTGATGTTCAATGCTTGTACTCTTGGCGGATTCACTCTTTAAACTCTTGCTTCCTCTTTTCTGTCCCCACCAATCTATTAAAACTATTTTCTATTGATACAAAATGTTTTACATATGTATGGTGCAGGTGTGAGTGATTTGTTACATGCACAGAATGTATAATAATCAAGCCAGGATATGCGAGGTCTCTATCACCCTGAGTATTTACTGTTTCTATGTGTTAGTAACATTTCAAGTTCTCTCTTTTAGCTACTTTGAAATATACAGTACAGTCTTGCTAAGTATAGTTATCTTACTCTGTTATTGAATACTGGGGCTTATTTGTTCTACCTGACTCTATGTTTGATAACTAACCTGCAAATCACCAACACAATTTATTCTTAAACTTGGTTTTACTTGACATCTCAGTTTGAGTTGACACAGCAAATATCCCTTCTTATTGAGAACTTCCCTTTCTTTATCTTTCATGTCATACTACCGACTTAGTTATTCTCTTCTTTCTCTGCTATCACTTTCACTGCCTCTTTTCTTCCCCAAGATTTCCTTGTAATTCTCTCCTTCTCTCTTCTTTAATGCTGTTTTCAATTTCTGAGTATGCTCCTGACTCAATTCTTCATTATCTCTCACTTCTGTTCACTTACAAAATACTCCTAATTTTTTTAAATAAGTTTAACATCTGTCCTTTTCTTTGTGTTTCCATTGTCAACATTTTAGTACATGTCTGTACTATGACAACAGTCTCCTAACTTTTGCTCCATCTCGCATCAATCACAATTTTTTTCCTGTTAATGCATTTTAATTATATTATTTTTCTGCTCATGAATCATTAATGGAATCTTACTTCTTCCAAAACGTAAATTATAAATTCTATATTTTGGCATTTACAACACCTTATCATCCTGAGCAAATTTAACTTTTGAAATTCTCATTACTCCGTGAACACATGCTATGTTTCAACCCAATTAGACAGCTTGCCATTCTTCATAACAAGCCTGGTGCTTTCCTCTTTAATGTGTTTTTCCAGTTCTAACTTCTACCTAAGATCTCTCTTACACCACATGATACATGTAACAACTTCCTTTGCTACTTATTCTTGAAAACCTAGTCAAATGCCACCTTCTCCTCAAAATGACCTGATAACTTTAGACAAAGGAATTTTCCTCTTCTGGATTCTTAAGAGTTACTTCTTATTCCGTATTTACTTTTTTTACATACATTTCTTATGTTTCGATGAATCTGAAAGGTCACCTGGCACACAGAAATGTATTCCTTTTCATACAATCCTTTATATTAATATATCCATTAGGTCTTAGCACAATGGTGTACATAGCATAGACATTATGAAATACAGATTGAATGACTGACTGATGAGTGGGAGAAGTAAAGATACATGTAGGTGGGTGATAAGGAGTGTGGAACTGAAAGTGGTGGAAACATGAATTCAGCTTATGTTTATAAGTACAGTTGCAGAAATGAAAAGAATGACTCCTATATGTCCTAGATTCTCTGTCTTTCCACTTTTCAATGCTTGGAGCTCCTGACTATTGGCTCAGCCTTACCCCAATCTCTTGGACCAAGCCCAACTTGAAGCTAAGATAAATTTGTAAGTAAAACAAAACAACTTCAGGCTAAACTCCATTCTTGTTGATATTTCTTTTATTTTGCCATTTCTATTCCTATTAACTAATCCATAATCAACCACAGTAAAAGATAGTTAAATTTATGTAATCTGCCTTCAGGCATAAAAATGACTTGTTACTCCTTAGTTATTCACCAGCCTTGACAAATGTGCAGCACAAAATACATCTTGAATAAATTATTCAAGTTTAATTAATTGAATAACTATTCAATATTGAGTAACAAATGCCAACAGCACATCAGCATAATCCATTAGTACATCAAAAATCATATCCACTATGAACAAGTAGGTTTTATCCCTGGGATGCAAGGTTGGTTCAACATATGCAAATCAATAAACATCATTCATTGCATAAACAGAAATAAAGACAACATCACATGATCATCTCAATACATGCAGAAAAGGCTTTTGATAAAATTCAATGTTGCTTCATATTACAAACTCTCAACAAATCAGATATTGAAGGAACATTCCTCAAAATCATAAGAGCCATCTATGACAAATCCACAGCCAATATCATACTGAATGGGCACAAGCCAGACGCATTCCCTTTGAAGACCGACACAAGACAAGGATGGATGCCCTCTCTCATCAATCCTATTTAACAATGTCCTGGCCAGAGAAAGAAATAAAAGACATCCAAATAGAAAGAGAGGAAGTCAAATTATCCCTGTTTTCAGATGACATCATTCTAAATATAGAAAACTGCAGCCTTGGCCCAAAAGCCAAAGTGATAAACAATTTCAGCAAAGTGTCAGGATACAAAATCAATATGCAAAAATCACTAGCATTCCTATACACCAACAGTCAAGCTGAGAGCCAAATCAGGAATGCAATCCCATTCACAGTTGCCACAAAAAGAATAAAATACCCAGGAATACAGCTGACAAGAGAGATGAAAGATCTCTACAACAGAAATTACAGAACACTAATCAAAGAAATCAGAAATGACACAAATGGAAAAAATCATTCCATGCTTATGGATATAAAGAATCAATATCTGGTTCATCTCCCTGGGGAGTGCCAGACAATCGGTGCTGGTTAGCTGGTGCAGCCTGACCAGCAAGAGCTGAAGCAGGGCAAGGCATCGCCTCACCTGGGAAGTGCAAAGGGAAAGGGAATCCCTTTAGAAACTGAGACACACAACACCTGGAAAATCGGGTAACTCCCACCCTAATACTGTGCTTTACTAAGGGTCTTAGCAAACAGCACACCAGGAGATTATATCCCACACCTGGCCAGGAGGGTCCCATGCCCATGGAGCCCCACTCATTGCTAGCACAGCAGTCTGAGATCTAACTGCATGGCAGCGGCAAAGCTGGGGGAGGGGCGCCCACCAGTGCTGAGACTTAAGTACATAAACAAAGCCTCCGGGAAGCTTGAACTGGGTGGAGCCCACTGCAGCTCAAGGAGGCCTGCCTGTCTTTGTAGACTCCACCTCTGGGGACAGGGCATAGCTAAACAAAAAGCAGCAGAAACCTCTGCAGATGTTAATGACTCTGTCTGACAGCTTTGAAGAGAGCAGTGGATCTCACAGCATGGAGGTTGAGATCTGAGAACAGACAGACTGCCTGCTTAAGTGGGTCCCTGACCTCTGAGTAGCCTAACTGGGGGACATCCCCCACTAGGTGCAGACTGACACCTCACACCTCACACAGCAGGGTACACCCCTAAGATGAAGCTTCAAGAGCAAGAATCAGACAGCAGCACTCGCTGCTCAGCAATATTCTATCTTCTGCAGCCTCCGCTGCTGATACCCAGGCAAACAGGGTCTGAAGTGGACCTCAAGCAATCTCCAACAGATCTACAGCTGAGGGTCCTGACTGATAGAAGGAAAACTAACAAACAGAAAGGCCACCCACACCAAAACCCCATCAGTACGTCACCAGCATCGAAGACCAAAGGCAGATAAAACCACAAAGATGGGGAAAAAGCAGGGCAGAAAAGCTGGAAATTCAAAAAATCAGAGAGCATCTCCCCCTCCAAAGGAATGCAGCTCATCGCCAGCAACGGATCAAAGTTGGACGGAGAATGACTTTGACAAGTTGAGAGAAGAAGGCTTCAGTCAATCAAACTTCTCAGAGCTAAAGGAAGAACTACATACCCAGTTCAAAGAAACTAAAAATCTTGAAAAAAGAATGGAAGAATGGATAACTAGAATAATCAATGCAGAGAAGGCCATAAACAAACTGACAGAGATAAAAACCATGACATGAGAAATATGTGACAAATGCACAAGCTTCAGTAACCAACTTGATTAACTGGAAGAAAGAGTATCAATGATTGAAGATCAAATGAATGAAATGAAATGAGAAGAGAAGTCTACAGAAAAAAAAGGAAAAAGAAATGAACAAA
Source organism: Rhinopithecus roxellana (assembly GCF_007565055.1). Classification (NCBI taxonomy): domain Eukaryota; kingdom Metazoa; phylum Chordata; class Mammalia; order Primates; family Cercopithecidae; genus Rhinopithecus; species Rhinopithecus roxellana. The sequence goes on along the minus strand of NC_044550.1, from coordinate 123,777,111 downwards.
GCCTCCAAGAAATATGGGGTTATGTGAAAAGACCAAATCTACGTCTGATTGGTGTGCCTGAAACTGAGGGGGAAAATGGAACCAAGTTGGAAAACACTCTTCAGGATGTCATCCAGGAGATCTTCCCCAATCTAGTAGGGCAGGCCAACATTCAAATTCAGGAAATACAGAGAATGTCACAAAGATACTTCTCGAGAAGAGCAACTCCAAGACACATAATTGCCAGATTCACCAAAGTTGAAATGAAGGAAAAAATGTTAAGGGCAGCCAGAGAGTAAGGTCGGGTTACCCACAAAGGGAAGCCCATCAGACTAACAGCAGATCTCTGGGCAGAAACTCTACAAGCTGTTTGGGTGAGGGAGAAGGGACAAAATGGAGGAAGGTGAACAAGATGGAGCAGTACCTGTTGTTTCCGGGTCCTTCATCACCAACTTACCCACGCGGGAAAATACAGCCCGCCCCCGAGAAGATGCAGATCAACCAAGCATGTGCCAGTTGACGTCAATCTAAAGAGATCAAAACTTATCCGGCCACGCCTATGGAGATGCCCCTATCACGCCATTATCCCGCCCACTGCCCTCCCCCTTCCAGTACCAATGCATAAAAGTCCGCTGCCGGCAGGAGCCAGCGTGACTTCTTCGGCTCCCGCATTCGTGGACCGGGGGACCTCACCCGAGAGTGCGGGCACGACTTCCCTGGCCCCCCACACCTGAGGACCAGAGAACCTCACCCGAGAGGCAGGTTAAAGCAACAGCAATAAAAGGCTGCTGCTTTCTTATGTACTTTGGCCTCATGTTTAATTACTTAGCTCTCCTAAATTAAGTTATATTAAATTAAATTAAGATAGGTGGTGCCGAAATTAAGACACAAGCCAGAAGAGAGTGGGGGCCCATATTCAACATTCTTAAAGAAAAGAATTTTCAACCTAGAATTTCATATCCAGCCAAACTAAGTTTCATAAGTGAAGGATAAATAAAATCCTTTACAGATAAGCAAATGCTTACAGATTTTGTTACCACCGGGCCTGCCTTACAAGAGACCCTGAAGGAAGCACTAAACATGGAAAGGAACAACTGGTACCACCCATTGCAAAAACATGCCAAAATGTAAAGACCATCGAGGCTAGGAAGAAACTGCATCAACTAACGAGCAAAATAACCAGCAAATATCAATATGACAGGATGAAGTTCACACATAACAATATTAATCTTAAATGTAAATGCACTAAATGGTCCAATTAAAAGACACAGACTGGCAAATTGGATAGAGACAAGACCCACCAGTTTGCTGTATTCAGGATACCCATCTCACATGCAGAGACATACATAGGCACAAAATAAAGGGATGGACGAAGATCTACCAAGCAAATGGAAACAAAACAAAACAAAACAAAAAGCAGGGGCTGCATTCCTAGTCTCTGATAAAACAGACTTTAAACCATCAAAGATCAAAAGAGACAAAGAAGGCCATTAAATAATGGTAAAGGAATCAATTCAACAGGAAGAGCTAATTATCCTAAATATATACGTGCCCAATACAGGAGCACCCAGATACATAAAGCAAGTCCTTAGAGACTTACAAAGAGACTTAGACTCCCATACAATAATAATGGGAGACTTCAACTCCTCACTGTCAACATTAGACAGATCAATGAGACAGAAAGTTAACAAGGATATCCAGGAATTGAACTCATCTCTGCAGCAAGCAGACCTAATAGACATCTACAGAACTCTGCACCCCAAATCAACAGAATATACATTCTTCTCAGCACCACATTCCACTTATTCCAAAATTGACCACATAATTGGAAGTAAAGCACTCCTCAGCAAATGTACAAGAACAGAAATTATAACAAACTGTCTCTCAGACCACAGTGCAATCAAACTAGAACTCAGGACTAAGAAACTCAATCAAAACCGCTCAACTACATGGAAACTGAACAACCTGCTCCTGAATGACTACTGGGGTACATAATGAAATGAAGGCAGAAATAAAGATGTTCTTTGAAACCAATCAGAACAAAGATACAACATACCAGAATCTCTGGGACACATTTAAAGCAGTGTGTAGAGGAAAATTTATAGCGCTAAATACCCACAAGAGAAAGAACGAAAGATCTAAAATTGACATTCTAACATCACAATTAAAAGAACTAGAGAAGCAAGAGCAAACACATTCAAAAGCTAGCAGAAGGCAAGAAATAACTAAGATCAGAGCAGAACTGAAGGAGATAGAGATACAAAAAACCCTCCAAAAAATCAATGAATCCAGGAGTTGGTTTTTTGAAAAGATCAACAAAATTGATAGACCGCTAGCAAGAATAATAAAGAAGAAAAGAGAGAAGAATCAAATAGATACAATAAAAAATGATAAAGGGGATATCATCACTGACCCCACAGAAATACAAACTACCATCAGAGAATACTATAAACATCTCTATGCAAATAAACTAGAAAATCTAGAAGAAATGGATAATTTCCTGGACACTTACACTCTCCCAAGACGAAACCAGGAAGAAGCTGAATCCCTGAATAGATCAATAGCAGGCTCTGAAATTGAGGCAATAATTAATAGCCTACCAACCAAAAGAAGTCCAGGACCAGATGGATTCACAGCTGAATTCTACTGTAGGTACAAGGAGGAGCTGGTACCATTCCTTCTGAAACTATTCCAATCAACAGAAAAAGAGGGAATCCTCCCTGACTCGTTTTATGAGGCCAACATTATCCTAATACCAAAGCCTGGCAGAGACACAACAAAAAAAGAGAATTTTAGACCAATATCCCTGATGAACACTGATGCAAAAGTCCTCAATAAAATACTGGCAAACTGAATCCAGCAGCACATCAAAAAGCTTATCGACCATGATCAAGTGGGCTTCATCCCTGGGATGCAAGGCTGGTTCAACATATGCAAATCAATAAATGTAATCCAGCATATAAAGAGAACCAAAGACAAAAACCACATGATTACCTCAACTGATGCAGAAAAGGTCTTTGACAAAATTCAACAGCCCTTCATGCTAAAAACTCTCAACAAATTCGTTATTGATGGAACATATCTCAAAATAGTAAGAGCTATATATGACAAACCCATAGCCAATATCAACTGAATGGGCAAAAACTGGAAGCATTCCCTTTGAAAACTGGCACAAGACAGGGATGCCCTCTCTCACCACTCCTATTCAACATGATGTTGGAAGTTCTGGCTAGGGCAATCAGGCAAGAGAAAGAAATCAAGAGTATTCAGTTAGGAAAAGAAGAAGTCAAATTGTCCCTGTTTGCAGATGATATGATTGTATATTTAGAAAACCCCATCATCTCAGCCCAGAATCTTCTTAAGCTGATAAGCAACTTCAGCAAAGTCTCAGGATACAAAATCAATGTGCAAAAATCACAAGCATTCTTATACACCAGTAACAGACAAAAGACACATGTACACGTATGTTTATTGCGGCACCATTCACAATAGTAAAGACTTGGAATCAACCCAAATGTCCATCAGTGACAGACTGGATTAAGAAAATGTGGCACATATACACCATGGAATACTATGCAGACATAAAAACGGATGAGTTCGTGTCCTTTGTAGGGACATGGATGCAGCTGGAAACCATCATTCTCAGCAAACTATTGCAAGAACAGAAAACCAAACACCGCATGTTCTCACTCATAGGTGGGAATTGAACAATGAGATCACTTGGACTCGTGAAGGGGAACATCACACACAGGGGCCTATTATGGGGAGTGGGGAGTGGGGAGGGATGGTATTGGGAGTTATACCTGATGTAAATGACGAGTTGATGAGTGCTGACGAGTTGATGGGTGCAGCACACCATCATGGCACAAGTATACGTATGTAACAAACCTGCACGTTGTGCACATGCACCCTAGAACTTAAAGTATAATAATAATAATAATAAAAGAAAATCCCCACAGTTGGGCACTTAGGTTGTTTCTAGTATTTTTAAAATATAAATTGTGCTCTGAAAAAATAAAATCAATATCCTTAAAATACCATACTGCCCAAAGCAATTTATAGATTCAGTGCTATTCCCCTCAAACTACCAATGACATTCTTCATAGAAATAGAAAAAAAAACTCTTTCAAAAATCATGGAACTACAAAAGTGCCCGATTAGCCAAGGAAATCTTAAGCAAAAAGAACAAAGGAGGACCAAGATGCACAACTTCAAACTATACTACATTAATCAAAACAGCATGGTAGTGGTACCAAACAGACACACAGACCAATGGAACAGAATAGAGAGCCCAGAGATAAGGCTGTGCATCTACAGCCATCTGATTTTTGACAAATCTGATAAAAACAAGCAGTAAGGAAAGAACTCTCTGTTCAATAAATGGGGCTGTGATAACTGGCTAGCCATATGCAGAAGATTGAAATTAGACCTTTTTCTTACACCATACACAAAAGTTAACTCAAGATGGATTAAAGTCTTAAATGTAAAACCACAAACTATAAAAATTACAAAAGACAGCCTGGGAAATACCATTCTGGACATGGGCATGGGCAAAAATTTCATGATAAAGATGCCAAAAGCAATCGCAGCAAAAGCAAAAATTGACAAATGAGCTCTAATTAAACTAAACAGCTTCTGCACAGCAAAGGAAACTATTAACAGAGTAAACAGACAACTTACAGAATGGAAGAAAATATTTGCAAAGTATGCATCTGACGAAGATCTAATATCCAACATCTGTACAGAACTTAAACAAATGTACAGGAAAAAAAACAAACCTCATTACAAAGTGGGCAAAGGACATGAGCAGAAACGTTTCAAAAGAAGGCAATACATACAGTCAATATGCATATGAAAAAAGGTCAATATCACTGATCATTAGAGAAATGCAAATGCAAATGAAAACCTATTATTTAATGAATATTACTTATGTAAAAAAAATAAAAAACAGATGCTGGTGAGGTTGCAGAGAAAAGGAACACTTATACACTATTGTTGGGAGCGTAAATTAGTTCCATCATTGTAAAAAGCAGTGTGGTGATTCCTCAAAGACCTAAAAGGGGAACTACCATTTGACCCAGCAATCCCATTACTGGGTATATACCCAAAGGAATATAAATCATTGTGTCATAAAGGCACATGCATGTGTATGTTCTTTGCAGCATGATTACAATAGCAAAGACATGGAATTAACCTAAAAGACCATCAATGACAGGCTGGATAAAGAAAATGTGGTACATATACACCATGGAATACTATGCATTCATTAAAAAGAATGAGGTCATGTCCTTTGCAGGAACATGGGTGGAGCTGGAGATCACTATCCTTAACAAAGCAACACAGGAACAGAAAAACAAATGCCGCATGTTCTTACTTTTAAGTGGGAACTAAATGATGAGAATACAGAGACACAAAGAAGGGAACAACAGACACTGTGACTGATATGGTTTGCCTCTGTTTCCCCACCCAAATCATCTCAAGTTGTAATCCCCATGGGTTGGGGTAGGGACTTGGTGGAAAGTGATTGAACAATGTGGGGCAGACTTCCTCCTTGTTGTTGTCATGATAGTGAGTGAGTTCTCACAAGATCTGGTTGTTTGAAAGTGTGTGACACCTGTTGTGGGAGTGTACATTAGTTTAACCATTGTGGAAGACAGTGTGGTGATTCCTCAAGGATCTAGAACCAGAAATACCATTTGACTCAGCAATCCCATCACTGGGTATATGCCCAAAGGATTATAAATCATTCTACTATAAAGACACATGTGCACATATCATATGTTTATTGCAGCACTATTCACAATAGCAAAGACTTGGAACCAACCCAAATGCCCATCAGTGATAGACTGGATAAAGAAAATGTGGCACATATATACCATGGAATAGTATGCAGCCATAAAAAATGAGTTCGTGTCCTTTGCAGGGACATGGATGAAGCTGGAAGCCATTATTCTCAGCAAACTAACACAGGAACAAAAAACCAAACACTGCATGTTCTCACTCACGAGTGGGAGCTGAACAATGAGAATATATGGGTACAGGGAGGGGAACATCACACACCTGGGCCTGTTGGAGGATGGGGGCCAAGGGGAGGGATAGCATTAGAAGAAATACCTAATGTAAATGATGGGTTGATGGGTGCAGTAAACCACCATGGCACATGTGTATCTATGTAACAAACCTGCATGTTTGGCACATGTATCCCAGAACTTAAAGTATAATAATAATAATAATAATAATAATAATAATAATAGAAAGTGTTTGGCACTTCCCCCTTCACTAGTGCTGTCTCCTGTTCCACCATGGGAAGATGTGCCTTGCTTCCCCTTCTCCTTCTGTCGTGATTGTAAGTTTCCTGAGGCCTCCCTGTTATGCTTCCTGCTAAGCCTACAGAACTGTGAGTCAATTAAACTTCTTCTCTTCATAAATTACCAAGTCTCCAGTAATTCTTTATAGTAGTGTGAAAACAGATAATACAGTTGCCTACTTGAGGGTGGAAGTAGGGAGGAGGGAGAGGAATAGAAAGAATAACTATTGAGTACTACGCTTAGTACCTGGGTGACAGAATAATCTGTATATCAAACCCTTGTGACATGAGTTTACCTATAGAACAAACCTGCGTATGTACCCCTGAACCTAAAATAAAAGTTTACAAATTAAATAAGAAAGAATAATTGCATAAACTGTGTTAAAATATTAACAAGAAAAATGACCATCAATGGTCATTTTGACAAATGATCAAAGTGACACAAAAACTGAACCAGATGACTTCAGTTCTCTTCTATGATGCTTGATATAATATTTCAATAAAGTGTGCATCTTGAAGGCTATTTCGTTACTCAGTTGTTAAACTTGTCTTTCAAAAAAATAGGGCAAAATATCCAGAGCTGAAGTGGAGACAGAACGAGGAGTAATGAGGTAATATAAGATCTGGTACCTTCAGAGAAAGAGCAGAGCTTACTCTTGATAACCCTGCCTAAAAGACAAAATACCTTAAGAGAAAACAGTTAAGGATGATTGGCAGGCATTCTATTTAAAGAGAGATCATATCTCATGGTCTGCAAACACCATCACATTTAGAATGATGGCGACAGAGCCTTTATCATGATGAAACAGGAGAGATGGAGTAAATAGAATCATGGCTGAGAGATATCATGTGTGCTTTCTTTTGGGATTGTTAAATTATTCCACAATGAGGGGAAAAAAAACTATCCTAAATTCAGCAGAAAGACAGTAGGATGGACGAAAACAGCCTCTGTATTCTCCTGTTCAGCAGTGTTAACTACATCCTTCTAGTTGCACAGAACAATATTGTCTTCTTTGGATATACCTTTTGCATACTCCCATAATAATTATTATAAGTATTTACATTAACTTAATAACCCATTTATTGACAACTCTTTTGATATCTTGCAATTTTGCTTACATATCTTTAAAAAGTAGATTTATTTTCTTTCCTTTTTTTTCATCAACTATCAAAAATTTAGTAGGAATCAGGAAAATTTCCTTAAGAATTCTAAATATGTCTTACATGCACTTTTCAGTCACTGCTCACACTTAGTAATTTTTGAGCATGGTAAGCTTTGATTCCAAAAGAACAATGGCAAAGCAGTTAGAAACAACAGAATCTATGTCAAAGAAACCAAATGCAATCACTAATCATCTCCTTCTACTTTACCTCTGTCCTGTCCCTAGTGCTTCTATTTACAGCTGTGCAGGATGTTCACTGCAAGAAGGTATCTTCAAGAGGTAAGTAGGGGCTGCAATATATGTCAGGCTCCATTTGCCAAGCTATATGCTCTAATATGGTGCTGCATTCATTCAGCATGTACATTTTTGAATTCTCATAAACATACTCTGCAGGCTCACAGCAGCTTTGCTTGCCTGTTTCCATCAGGGCATAGATAGAAATATTTACCTAATGCTAGACAGTGATCTATCCCATATGAAAGGAAAAGTCCCTGTGGAAAACTGCTAATGATTACAAATATCCCTTTCTCCTTCTTCCCAAGAAAATCTGATATTGTTCACGATGGCAACATACCCACCTAAAAACCTTCAGCTCCTTAGAATCCTGTACAGCTAGGAGTGTACTTGCTAGATGATTTTGGCCATGAGATATAAGCTGAGACTTTCTGGGAAAGCTTTGCTCTTTCTGATACAGGTGCCAGTCCTTCCCGCTTTCTTGCCTTTGGTTTGTTTGTTTGCAAAGTGGACAGTATCCTGGGAATGTCTCAGCCATTTTGTGATTAAATGACAACGTGAAGAAAAACTCCCATTAAAGAAGGCACATCAGAAAGGTAAAAGAATCCAGGACATTAACAGTATCATAAAGAAGATAATTCAAAGACAGACTTCCCACTGTTTGTTACGTGTAAAAAATAAACCAATTTTGTTAAGCCACCGTGTACTGGTTACTGTCCCGTGCAGCAGGAAGCACTCTTAACCGATGTGTCCACCTTTTCTACACCTTGCAAAAGATGTGTAAAAAAGCTTTGGCTAGATTTCAAGTCCAAATTATTTGTTGTATTTTATATTTATCCAGTTCTAAAGTTTTATGGTTAATTGCCAAGAACCTAACGCATTTGCTGTACCTCATAAGTTAGGTCTGTGTTAAATAGTGCAGATATATTGCTAAAAACAAATTATGACTTTTCCCAAAGTCTTGGTAAGAGTCCAAGGAACAGGAAAGAGCAGTTAATATTAAGCTGAGCTCTGCTGTTTCCTCTGTTTAATATGCTCAATATATACAATTTTTAACAGATCCTGACACATTGTGGGTAAATATTGAATAATGAGTAAAATTGTGGTAATATATCAATGGTTTTGAACAATTTCCGAAACAATAATTTATGCTCTAGATAAAAGTACACTGGATAAATGATGGATTCTGATGTTGCATTTCCTGAAATAGGACGTTGTTGTATTTTAGAGGGCAAAGTTTTTGCTATTTTAAAATTGGAAAATATTGCTGTGAGTTTACTTACAATAAAGTTTACTATAAGTCTACATACTCATTTTCATGAAATAAGAGTTTTTGTGTACATCATTTAAAAAAAGGAGTTCTAGACAGAAGGTGCAAATGAAAGATGCTTGGACCCTGAATACTGGTACTTCATGTAAGAAGAAAATTAATCACTTGGCAAACGTGCTTTGTGCCTTATTTCCTTATTAGAGTGTAAACTCTAAGGGTGGCGTTGTTCACCCTTCATAACATTATCCACTAGAATATTGCCATTCCCAAGTTTTTAAACTTTTCCTGTCTATTGTTTTCCAGACATGATGCCACTAAAGATTAAAAAACAAATAAAGTAAGGCTTAGTGTCTCTCCTGAAAGTGCTCATGGGCTTGTGGTAGAAATAGTTCTATTTTTATCCCAAAGTGATGAAAATCTAGTAATTGAGGTAGATAAAAATTACTTTGCAGTTGAAATATATGAGTAAAGTCTACTGAAAATAAAAGAAGCAGATAAACATACTACTAGAAAGATAATTTAAGACATGTCTTTAAGTCTTTGATAAAACAAGTAAGCAAAGATAACTCAAGAAACAATAGATATCTGAATAGATGATTGTTCAAATAGTTCTATAAAGGAAAAGTTTATATTACATAAAGAATATTATTTTCAAAACTGCTTATAAAAATTTCAAACGTTGACCCTGCATTAGGCTATAAAGAAAATGTCAAGTAATTCCCTAAAGTGAAATGCAAAGCACATCTCTGATGACAGTGTAATTAATCTACAAATAAGAAAATATATTAACTACTAAAATGCAACCAACCACTTAGAAATGTCTTTTTTTTTTTTTTTTTTTTTTTTTTTTTTTTTTTTTGGAGACAGAGTCTTGCTCTGTCGCCCGGGGCTGGAGTGCAGTGGCCAGATCTCAGCTCACTGCAAGCTCCGCCTCCCGGGCTTACGCCATTCTCCTGCCTCAGCCTCCCGAGTAGCTGGGACTGCAGGCGCCCGCCACCTCGCCCAGCTAGTTTTTTGTATTTTTTAGTAGAGACGGGGTTTCACCGTGTTCGCCAGGATGGTCTCGATCTCCTGACCTCGTGATCCGCCCGTCTCGGCCTCCCAAAGTGCTGGGATTACAGGCTTGAGCCACAGCGCCCGGCCCAGAAATGTCTTTTCTTAAAATAATGTTGGAGCTAAGAGGAATATAATACCTCAATTTCTAAGTATTTAGATAATAATTATAAGAAGAATATTAAACATCAAAACACATGGATTGTGACTAACATTACACTAATGGGAAAAATACAGCATTTTAAACATTCACTAATAAATCAAAGGGAATGAATATTTTTAAAAAGTAAACATCAAATGTATAAGTTAGCATAAGATTGTAGAATTTAAAAATATAATTTTTCTGGTTAAAATAAAACATGGAATATTTTTATCTAGTTTGGATTACTGGCAAAGAAGTAAGACGAAGATTCCTGTCCCTAGACCCATGGATAATTTTTTATGTTCCTATAATATAAAATGCCTTCTTTTAAGCTAATGAGGAAACTGAAACAAATCAAACACCTTCAAAAAAACATTAATCAGTCAAAAAATGTATCCATAAGACTAGATTTAACTACATGCTTACTTGCTGTAATAAGAGAAAAACCTGAGTGTGTGTGTATGTGTGATTTCCCGCCATTCAATACAGAGTGATAACTCATGTTTTCAACATATTATCACTATTTTTAAAAATTTTTTAAAACAGATATATAATAGTTGTACATATTTGGGAGACACATTTGATATTTTATTTATTTATTTATTTTGGAGGTACATATGATGATTTAATAGATTCATATAATTTGTAAAAATCAAATCAGTATAATTGGGATATCCATCACTTTGTCTTCTTAATGTTAGAAACCTTCAAATCACTCTTTTCTAGCTATTTTAAAATATATAACAGATTACTATAAACTACAGTCATCCTACTGATCTATAAAATACTAGGTCTTATTTCTTCTATCAAACAGCATATTTGTACCCATTAATCAACTTCTCTTCATCCCCACCCCTACCTTTCTAGGCCTCTGGTGACTGACGATCTACTCACTAGTTTCATGAGATCAACTTTATAAACTCCCACCTGTGAGTGAGAGCATGTGACATTTGCTTTTCTGTGCTTGGCTTATTTCACTTAAGACAGGGACATCCAGTTTCATCCACGCTGCTGCAAATGACAGGATTTCATTCTTTTTTTAGCTGAATAATATTTCACTGTGTATATATACCACATTTTCTTTATCCATTTATCCACTGATAGGTACTTAGTTTGATTCCATATTTTGACTATTGTGAAAGGTGCTGCAATAAACATGGGAGTGCAGACTTGTCTTTGATATACTGACTTCCTTCCTTTTGAATATACATTCAGTAGTGGAATTGCTGGGTCAGTATGGTGTATCCACTTTTAGTTTTTTTAAAAACCTCCCTATAGTTTTCCATAGCAACTGTAATAATTTATTTTCCCACCAACATTGTGTGGCACCCTTTTCTTCACATCCTCACCATCGTATTGTGGTTTTATTTGCATTTCCCTGATGATTAATGATGCTGAACATTTATTCATATAGCTATTGGCCATTTGTATGTCTTCTTTTAAGCAATGTCTATTCAGGTATTCTTCCCATTTTAAATTGGATTTTTTTTTTTTTTTTTTTTTTTTTTTTTTTTTTTTTTTGCTATTGAGTTGTATAGATTTATTTTATACTCCAGTTGTTAGTCTCTTCCAGACGAATAGTTTGCGAGTATTTTCTCCCACTCTGCAGGTTGTCTCTTCACTCCATTAATTGTTTCCTTTTCTGTGAAGTAGCTTCTTAGCTTGATGCAATCCCATTAATCTATTTTTGTCTTGTTATCTGTGCTTTTCAGGTCTTACTAAAAAATTATTTGCCCAGATCAATATCCTAGACGGCCTCCCCAATGTTTTCTTCTAACAGTTTTATAGACGATTTAACTTTTTAAATTTTAAAGATGACTACAATGCATCATCGTTTTTCTTTTAGAAGAGGATTAATAGGACATTTTTAAAGAAAAGTGCTTCTGTGACTCCCAGAAACCTAGGTATAATGTGGAATTTAGTTATACCTTAACAAAAACAAGAGAATAAACCTAGGGAAGCATAAGTGAAGAGTTCAAACAACAAAAGTGAACTAATAACTTGGAAGACTAAAAAGAAAAATATTTGATGTAGTGGTTTTGGGGGAAGAAAAAGAACAAAGCTAGAAAGGTAGGAAGTAGTGTTGAGAGAGTACTCCAAAAAATATTAATAAATATGAAAAGATCAAGAGAGAAAAAAAACATTATCTTATAACTAGAGGCAAAGAAAACATAGATAATAATTCAATACTTTTTTTCCGATTTTTAAAAATGTAGAAATAAAATATTGTCTTAAACAGATTATTATTATTATTATTATTATTATTATTATTATTATTATACTTTAAGTTCTAGGGTACATGTGCATAACGTGCAGGTTTGTTACATATGTATACTTGCGCCATGTTGGTGTGCTGAACCCATCAACTCGTCAGCACCCATCAAGTCAACATTTATATCATGTATAACTCCCCAATGCAATTCCTCCCGCCTCCCCCCTCCCCATGATAGGCCCCAGTGTGTGATGTTCCCCTTCCCGAGTCCAAGTTCCCTCATTGTTCAGTTCCCACCTATGAGTGAGAACATGCGGTGTTTGGTTTTCTCTTCTTGTGATAGTTTGCTAAGAATGATGGTTTCCAGCTGCATCCATGTCCCTACAAAGGATGCAAACTCATCCTTTTTTATGGCTGCATAGTATTCCATGGTGTATATGTGCCATATTTTCTTAATCCAGTCTGTCACAGATGGACATTTGGGTTGATTCCAAGTCTTTGCTATTGTGAATAGCGCCACAATAAACATACGTGTGCATGTGTCTTTGTAGTAGAATAATTTATAATCCTTTGGGTATATACCCAGTAGTGGGATGGCTGGGTCATATGGTACATCTAGTTCTAGATCCTTGAGGAATTGCCATACTGTTTTCCATAATGGTTGAACTAGTTTACAATCCCACCAACAGTGTAAAAGTGTTCCTATTTCTCCACATTCTCTCCAACAACTGTTGTTTCCTGATTTTTTAATGATTGCCATTCTAACTGGTGTGAGATGGTATCTCATTGTGGTTTTGATTTGCGTTTCTCTGATGGCGAGTGATGATGAGCATTTTTTCATGTGTCTGTTGGCTGTATGGATGTCTTCTTTTGAGAAATGTCTGTTCATATCCTTTGCCCACTTTTTGATGGGGTTGTTTGTTTTTTTCCTGTATATTTGTTTGAGTTCTTTGTAGATTCTGGATATTAGCCCTTTGTCAGATGAGTAGATTGCAAAATTTTCTCCCATTCTGTAGGTTGCCTGTTCACTCTGATGGTAGTTTCTTTTGCTGTGCAGAAGCTCTTTAGTTTAATTAGATCCCATTTGTCAATTTTGGCTTTTGCTGCCATTGCTTTTGGTGTTTTAGACATGAAGTTCTTGCCCATGCCTATGTCCTGAATGGTACTACCTAGATTTTCTTCTAGGGGTTTTATGGTATTAGGTCTAACATTTAAGTCTCTAATCCATCTTGAATTAATCTTTGTGTAAGGAGTAAGAAAAGGATCCAGTTTCAGCTTTCTACTTATGGCTAGCCAATTTTCCCAGCACCATTTATTAAATAGGGAATCCTTTCCCCATTTCTTGTTTCTCTCAGGTTTGTCAAAGATCAGATGGCTGTAGATGTGTGGTATTATTTCTGAGGACTCTATTCTGTTCCATTGGTCTATAGCTCTGTTTTGGTACCAGTACCATGCTGTTTTGGTTACTGTAGCCTTGTAGTATAGTTTGAAGTCAGGTAGCGTGACGCCTCCAGCTTTGTCCTTTTGACTTAGGATTGTCTTGGCAATGCGAGCTCTTTTTTGGTTCCATATGAACTTTAAAGCTCTTTTTTTCCAATTCTGTGAAGAAACTCATTGGTAGCTTGATGGGGATGGCATTGAATCTATAAATAACCTTGGGCAGTATGGCCATTTTCACGATATTGATTCTTCCTATCCATGAGCATGGTATGTTCTTCCATTTGTTTGTGTCCTCTTTTATTTCACTGAGCAGTGGTTTGTAGTTCTCCTTGAAGAGGTCCTTTACATCCCTTGTAAGTTGGATTCCTAGGTATTTTATTCTCTTTGAAGCAATTGTGAATGGAAGTTCATTCATGATCTGGCTCTCTGTTTGTCTGTTACTGGTGTATAAGAATGCTTGTGATTTTTGCACATTAATTTTGTATCCTGAGACTTCGCTGAAGTTGCTTATCAGCTTAAGGAGATTTTGGGCTGAGACAATGGGATGTTCTAAATATACAATCATGTCATCTGCAAACAGGGACAATTTGACTTCTTTTCCTAACTGGATACCATTTATTTCTTTCTCTTGCCTGATTGCCCTAGCCAGAACTTCCAACACTATGTTGAATAGGAATGGTGAGAGAGGGCATCCCTGTCTTGTGCCAGTTTTCAAAGGGAATTTTTCCAGTTTTTGCCCATTCAGTATGATATTAGCTGTGGGTTTGTCATTAATAGCTCTTATTATTTTGAGGTACGTTCCATCAATACCGAATTTATTGAGCGTTTTTAGCATGAAGGGCTGTTGAATTTTGTCAAAAGCCTTTTCTGCATCTGTTGAGATAATCATGCGGTTCTTGTCTTTGGTTCTGTTTATATGCTGGATTACGTTTATTGATTTGCAAATGTTGAACCAGCCTTGCATCCCAGGGATGAAGCCCACTTGATCATGGTGGATAAGCTTTTTGATGTGCTGCTGAATCCGGTTTGCCAGTATTTTATTGAGAATTTTTGCATCGAGGTTCATCAGGGATATTGGTCTAAAATTCTCTTTTTTGTTGTGTCTCTGCCAGGCTTTGGTATCAGGATGATGTTGGCCTCATAAAATGAGTTCGGGAGGATTCCCTCTTTTTCAATTGATTGGAATAGTTTCAGAAGGAATGGTACCAGCTCCTCCTTGTACCTCTGGTAGAATTCAGCTGTGAATCCATCTGGTCCTGGCCTTTTTTTGGTGGGTAGGCTATTAATTGTTGCCTCAATTTCAGAGCCTACTATTGGTCTTTTCAGGGATTCAACTTCTTCCTGGTTTAGTCTTGGGAGAGTGTAAGTGTCCAAAAAATTATCCATTTCTTCTAGATTTTCTAGTTGATTTGCGTAGAGGTGTTTACAGTATTCTCTGATGGTAGTTTGTATTTCTGTGGGGTCGGTGGTGATATCCCCTTTATCATTTTTTTATTGCATCTATTTGATTCCTCTCTCTTTTCTTCTTTATTAGTCTTGCTAGCGGTCTGTCAATTTTGCTGATCTTTTCAAAAAACCAACTCCTGGATTCATTGATTTTTTGGAGGGTTTTTTGTGTGTCTATCTCCTTCAGTTCTGTTCTGATCTTAGTTATTTCTTGCCTTCTGCTAGATTTTGAATGTGTTTGCTCTTGCCTCTCTACTTCTTTTAATTGTGATGTTAGAGTGTCAATTTTAGATCTTTCCTGCTTTCTCTTGTGGGCATTTAGTGCTATAAATTTCCCTCTACACACTGCTTTCAATGTGTTCCAGAGATTCTGGTATGTTGTATCTTTGTTCTCATTGGTTTCAAAGAACATCTTTATTTCTGCTTTCATTTTGTTATGTACCCAGTAGTCATTCAGGAGCAGGTTGTTCAGTTTCCATGTAGTTGAGCGGTTTTGAATGAGTTTCTTAGTCCTGAGTTCTAGGTTGATTGCACTGTGGTCTGAGAGACAGTTTGTTATAATTTCTGTTCTTGTACATTTGCTGAGGAGTGCTTTACTTCCAATTATGTGGTGAATTTTGGAATAAGTGTGATGTGGTGCTGAGAAGAATGTACATTCTGTTGATTTGGGGTGGAGAGTTCTATAGATGTCTATTAGGTCCGCTTGGTGCAGAGATGAGTTCAATTCCTGGATATCCTTGTTAACTTTCTGTCTCGTTGATCTGTCTAATGTTGACAGTGAAGTGTTGAAGTCTCCCGTTATTATTGTATGGGAGTCTAAGTCCCTTTGTAAGTCTCTAAGGACTTGCTTTATGAATCTGGGTGCTCCTGTATTGGGTGCATATATATTTAGGATAGTTAGCTCTTCCTTTTGAATTGATCCTTTTACCATTGTGTAATGGCCTTCTTTGTCTCTTTTGATCTTTGATGGTTTAAAGTCTGTTTTATCAGAGACTAGAATTGCAACCTCTGCTTTTTTTTGTTCTCCATTTGCTTGGTAGATCTTCCTCCATCCCTTTATTTTGAGCCTATGTATGTCTCTGCATGTGAGATGGGTCTCCTGAATAGAGCAGACTGATGGGTCTTGACTCTTGATCCAGTTTGCCAGTCTGTGTCTTTTAATTGGAGCATTTAGTCCATTAACATTTAAGGTTAATATTGTTATGTGTGAACTTGATTCTGCCATTATGATATTAACTGGTTATTTTGCTCGTTAGTTGATGCAGTTTCTTCCTAGCCTCGATGGTCTTTACATTTTGGCATGTTTTTGCAATGGCTGGTACCGGTTGTTCCTTTCCATGTTTAGGGCTTCCTTCAGGGTCTCTTGTAAGGCGGGCCTGGTGGTGACAAAATCTCTAAGCATTTGCTTATCTGTAAAGGATTTTATTTCTCCTTCACTTATGAAACTTAGTTTGGCTGGATATGAAATTCTGGGTTGAAAATTCTTTTCTTTAAGAACGTTGAATATTGGCCCCCACTCTCTTCTGGCTTGTAGAGTTTCTGCTGAGAGATCTGCTGTTAGTCTGATGGGCTTCCCTTTGTGGGTAACCCGACCTTTCTCTCTAGCTGCCCTTAAGATTTTTTCCTTCATTTCAACTTTGGTGAATCTGGCAATTATGTGTCTTGGAGTTGCTCTTCTCGAGGAGTATCTTTGTGGTGTTCTCTGTATTTCCTGAATTTGAATGTTGGCCTGCCCTACTAGGTTGGGGAAGTTCTCCTGGATGATATCCTGAAGAGTGTTTTCCAACTTGGTTCCATTTTCCCCCTCACTTTCCGGCACCCCAATCAGACGTAGATTTGGTCTTTTTACATAATCCCATACTTCTTGTAGGCTTTGTTCATTTCTTTTTCTTCTTTTTTCTTTTGGTTTGTCTTCTCGCTTCATTTCATTCATTTGATCCTCAATCGCTGATACTCTTTCTTCCAGTTGATCGAGTCGGTTACTGAAGCTCGTGCATTTGTCACATATTTCTCGTGTCATGGTTTTCATCTCTGTCAGTTCGTTTATGACCTTCTCTGCATTAATTAGTCTAGCTGTCAATTCTTGCACTCTTTTTTCAAGATTTTTAGTTTCTTTGTGCTGGGTACGTAACTCCTCCTTTAGCTCTGAGAAGTTTGATGGACTGAAGCCTTCTTCTCTCATCTTGTCAAAGTCATTCTCTGACCAGCTTTGATCCGTTGCTGGCGATGGGCTGCGCTCCTTTGCAGGGGGAGATGCGCTCTTATTTTTTGAATTTCCAGCTTTTCTGCCCTGCTTTTTCCCCATCTTTGTGGTTTTATCTGTCTCTGGTCTTTGATGATGGTGACGTACTGATGGGGTTTTGGTATAGGTGTCCTTCCTGTTTGATAGTTTTCCTTCTGACATTCAGGACCCTCAGCTATAGGTCTGTTGGAGATTGATTGAGGTCCACTCCAGACCCTGTTTGCCTGGGCATCAGCAGCAGAGGTTGCAGAAGATAGAATATTGCTGATCAGCGAGTGTACCTGTCTGATTCTTACTTTGGAAGCTTCCTCTCAGGGGTGTACTCCACCCTGTGAGGTGTGGGGTGTCAGACTGCCCCTAGTGGGGGTTGTCTGCCAGTTAGGCTACTCAGGGGTGAGGGACCCACTTGAGCAGGCAGTCTGTCCGTTCTTAGATCTCAACCTCTGTGTTGGGAGATCCACTGCTCTCTTCAAAGCTGTCAGACAGAGTCGTTCGCGTCTGCACCGGCCTCTGCTGCTTCCCCTGTTGTGCCCTGTCCCCAGAGGTGGAGTCTACAGAGACAGGCAGGTTTCCTTGAGCTGCTGTGGGCTCCACCCAGTTCGAGCTTCCCAGCGGCTTTGTTTACCTACTTAAGCCTCAGCAATGGCGGGCGCCCCTCCCCCAGCCTCACTGCTGCCTTGCGGATAGATCGCCACAGACTGCTGTGTTAGCAATGAGGGAGGCTCCGTGGGTGTGGGACCCTCCTGGCCAGTGTGGGATATATTCTCCTGATGTGCCAGTTGGCTTAAAGTGCAGTATTGGGGTGGGAGTTACCCGATTTTCCAGGTGTTGTGTGTCTCAATTCCCCTGGCGAGGAAAAGGGATTCCCTTCCCCCTTGGGCTTTCCAGGTGAGGCGATGCCTTGCCCTGCTTCAGCTCTCGCTGGTCAGGCTGCAGCAGCTGACCAGCACCGATTGTCCAGCACTCCCTAGTGAGATGACCCCAGTCCCTCAGTTGAAAATGCAGAAATCACCGGTCTTCTGTGTCGCTTGCGCTGGGAGTTGGAGACTGGAGCTGTTCCTATTTGGCCATCTTGAGTCTGTACCTTAAACAGATTTTTAAGATATATTTCAGGTGAACACTTAACACCATGTTGAAGGGTAATACCTAGAAGCTTGTCTATTAAAGTTAGGAATAAAACATTTTTTCCCCTTACTATTAGTATTATTTAATATTATTCTGAAGAAATTATTCAAAGCAATTGAATTTCAGAATCTGCCTCAGAATATTCCTTCTCACTCCAAATACTTGTCACAATTCTCAGTGTTCTCAGTATTCTTCTCATATGCAATGACTTTTCTGTTCACTTTACAGACTTTTGGATTACCAGCACTAAACCACTTCCAAAACCTCAATCTTTTATACTGCACCCTCTGAACAATTCCTGTGATTCTTCCCACTTCTGGCAGCTCAAGTACATGCCTTGCAGTTTAAAGAGACTAGCCAAGTTTTCTGTAAAACAATAATACACTAGGTTAGTGGACTTAGAATTATTATGTTATTCTAAGTTATAGTTTCATTGTTTTCATTTTTGTCACTTCTACCAGTCAGTGAACCACTTTTGACCCATTCATCTATTGCAACACAACAGAAATGATGAACCTTGCAAACTTAATAAATGTACATATTAATATGCAAATACTGTGAAAACAATTTGCTAGGAATTGTACCTCCTAATTTAATGTAAGCTGAGACAAGTGATCAACACAGTCCTTAGTATATGCAAAAACCTTGAGAACATTAATTTTTATTAAGAACATAATAAGGGTTCTATAAAAATCACAACTAATTTTAGAATTCAAGTTTGTAATATATATGCAAGCAAATTAATTCTATTTATTTTTCTTCTGCTAATGCTAATCTGCCCATGGAACCATCAGAGGCCCGAAGAACAGCAATTGTGGAACACTGGTATAGTTCCACTGACATGGAAATATATCATACATAATTTCCTTTTCAAAATGTTATAAAATAGCTTGCTTATATTATGTATACTGTGTATATTAATATTAGTATAGTATATATATTTATACATCATGTATATAGATATAAAATTATGCAAATATATGAAAAATATTGTGAACATATTTATATATACAGAAAGAAAAAGAGAGAGAGAGAGAGAGGTACGTCTGGAAGAATTATCACCAAATGATACAAGTAAATATTTCTGAGTGATAACATGTTGATTTTTAATTTTTTCCCCATACTGTAAACTTCAAGGGACTATATACTCTATCTTTTTATGTCTGCAATAAATATTTGTTAAAAGGATAGTCCAATAAATATATAATGGAATTGGATTTTTTAACACTTTCATTTATGAGCAAATTGGTAATCCTAATCACTGTCAGACCTGTTATCCTAGATGCCAGTGATGATCTGGTAAAAAATTAAGTTGTTTATTTCTACTAGGTGTTTCTTGTCTCCAAAAAATGGCTGCCGTTCAATTCCTGTCTTTTGTAAACTCATATTCTGCCTAACTCAAATGGTGGAGTTTAATTTCCTTCTCCTTGGATCAGGCCAGATTCTATTGCCTGGCTAATAAAATTGTGTGACAATGGTGTTTGGGAACTTCTGAGGCTAATCTGGGTGAGGAAAGATTTTCCTTCTACCCTCCTAGGTTTGATAACTGAATCTAAGACATAAAATAACAACAGGCAGATTAACAGGAGAAAAGGTATATTAATTTGTTAATTTTTAATATTATGTGCATGGGGACATCTCACACAAAAAAGTGAATACACCTAAGTGGTGGTAAGATTCAGGAGTTCATATATTGTTTCAATAGAGCAAGGGAGGGGAGGATTTAGGCAACTTAGGGGAAAGTAGGCTCTTAGAAGCGTACATGGGAGATACGATAGTTTGTGACAAAATATATGGCTGTGCGCTGACTTCTAGTCTAAAAGTCAATTTTCTCTGGTTTCTGACACTCCTGGGTAAGGGACTTATAACAGTTGAGTTCCTTGTGAAGATCTGTCTTTAGGCAGATAAAGGAAGTTCAGAGAAACCCCTCTATTCATTTGGTGTTTTTCGAGAGCCTTCAGTTCAAAATAATCAATGCACCCAAGTTGCATATATTGGGATGACACGTCCCAAATTTCTCCACTGAGTTCACTCTTCCGCCTCATGGACTGCTCCTTTTGAGGACTTTCCCTTTTGGAAAGTGTTATGCTTGGAGAAGCCCACAGCATAATGCTTGTGAAAAGTCCAGACTTTAAGAGGAGCCCACATGTGGAAGCTCTGGTCTTGAGCTCCCAATTGACAGACAGCATGACTGCCAGCCTCATGAGTGAGTCATTTTGTAAATCTCATAGTCAAGTCCTCAGATCCAAGTCCTACCATGTGAGAGACCATAAGTGAGAACTGCTCATGTAGGCCTACTTCTCCCACAGAATTGTGCGTGATAATAATATTTTATTTTAGGCCATTTTGTTTTGAGGTTTATTTTTATACCCCAACTGGAAGATACTCCATATTCTTATAAATTGAAAAATTACTATATTTAAAGGATTCTGGAATATACTTTCTAATCAAGTATTTTTCTCAAAGCCCTCATATATGTCTGCTGAAATTTATCTTTTTAAATTAAAACTTAATGCCTCTGACACCTATACAAAATAGTACCTTAAATTCACTTTATGGTAGTGTAAATTAGTTTACAGGACTTTCAAGCAATGATATTTTGCAAGTTCTGATTAAAAGGACAGTAGAATAAAGTGGAGTAAGCCAGAGGGTCATTCCGAAGAAGTTCAGGAATAAAAGTGCAAAGGGACACTGCGCCAACCTGGGCTTGGAAGAGAGGGATGAGAAGGAATGTGTGTATGTGTTGGGGAAAAATAGACCCCAAATTAAATTATTACTAGGATGACCCTTTACCTCCATATTCAACTTGAAGATTTATAATGTTTTATATTATGGCTCTGAGATATAAATAGGTGATCTTCTGTCTTCTCCCACCCACCAAGGAGTCCAAAAGGTCCTCATTTATTCATTTATTCATATAAAAATACTTATCAAACACCCTCTCTGTATAATGTGCTAAGCTTGGGAGTAAGGATACAGCAGTGAACAAGATAGACAACTGAAATTCCTAGGGTGTATAAATGAGATATCCTAACATTGATTTAGAGAACTAAAATCAAGAGTAGGGTGCTGATGCCATTCATGCATTGATTGAAGAAGAATGAGTGAGCCATTGCAGCATAATCAGGACAAAAATTTCAATAACACTATCAAAGGCCTATTGAGGTATGTCTTTCTCAATCTTGGTGCTAGAGTTTGCCCACTGAGGCAACACTGCTTCTGGGTACTTCACTGGAACAATTACTGGCAGGACATTATCCCTCATTGATTCCTCCCTGGGGACAAAGATCCAGAATTTTTATATTTTTTTTCCTTGAGACAGAGTTTTGCTCTTTCACCCAGGCTGGAGTACAGTGGTGTCATCTTGGCTCACTGCAACCTGCGCCTTCCAGTTTTAAGCAATTCTCTTGCCTCAGCCTCCTGAGTAGCTGGGATTACAGGCATCCGACACCACAGGTGACTAATTTTTGATTTTTAGTAGAGACGAGGTTTCATCATGTTGGCCAGGCTGGTCTCAAACTCCCGACCTCATAATCCACTCACCTTGGCCTCCTAAAGTGCTGGGATTAGAGGCATGAGCCACTGAGCCTGGCCAGATCCAGAATTTTTATACCCACCATCCATAACTATGTGACCACCATCTTTGATCTGGCCCAGGAATTCTCTGAATCTCCCATTCAGCATGCTCTTGTACTCTCCTCAATTCCCCATTATCCTTCCTGGTCTCTTGTGCCTTAAACCATCTTCCTTAAGCTCTTACAAATCAGAGCTGTATTCAGCTCCTTTTCTTTTAAAACAAAAATCATTTAAAAAATGCCATCGGAAACAATCTGCACACCCTACCAACATAAAATTTTCCTTTTCATTCAGTTCTAGTCTGAATTCTTTTTCACAGAGTAGAAAAAAATTGTAATACAAGTTGAGTACTTTATTTATATACTCTGGTTAATTTTTTTCCCTGGGGATCTTTGCTTTTTGTAAAACACAAAGTCAAATAATTCTAGAAGAGTAAAGCAATCACATAAAATCCAGATGGAAGAGTGCTATAATAAAATATTGGAAGCACTCTTATCCTTTTGGAAGTAAATACAATTATTTTCTCCCTTTGCCCACAACCATGGCTAGCCCACAGAAGAGGAAATGGGAGAATTATTATAATTTAGATTATACAGTCAATAGAGTTAAAATATTGTCACTGAAAAACCTCCCAATCCATTTAAGTAAGGAAATAAAATACAAGTTTTAGCTATAGCTGCAAAGATAAAAGAACCAATGGAGTTAGTGTTAACTGACTTAAGAAGATAACAAATCTAACCTTAAAGATGGGAAACTATAAAAATGTATGAACTAATTTTTGTCTGAATATTTGCAGACAGTAAGAACAAAGAGAAGAAATAGACCCCAGCACTTCTATATGAATCATTTGTATAAATCTTCATTACTAGACAAATTCACAATGACAGTATAATACAAAAAATTTATTTATGTATAATTTTTATTGAGTTTAGTGTATACTTCCATAGGATTACAAGAATCAGGACCAAATGCTACTCAAAAAAGACCCTTATAATACCAAAATAATTAAAGTATTTCAAAAAATAGCAACTAAGGCTGTACCAAAAATGATTGGAAATAAAAGCACTGGCCAACATTCTGGTGGATTCCGATTTTTAAGTACCAGAGAGAATTTTCCCTTTCACAGTGTTACTCAGAGAAAATGATTTTATCTGTAAAAAGGCCCACAGAAAACTGTGAAATTCTAAAACCACTAAGGTTCTATCCCAGTACACTGGATACAAGAAGAGGAGAGCAAAGGAAAGGGGGGGTGCAGGGGGAAACAGAGCATGGCAAAAGACAAAATGGGATGACTTTGACAAGATGAGAGAAGAAGGCTTCAGTCCATCAAACTTCTCAGAGCTAAAGGAGGAATTACGTACCCAGCGCAAAGAAACTAAAATTCTTGAAAAAAGGGTGGAAGAATTGATAACTAGAATAATTAATGCAGAGAAGGCCATAAACGAACTGACAGAGATGAAAACCATGACACGAGAAATATGTGACAAATGCACGAGTTTCAGTAACCGACTAGATCAACTGGAAGAAAGAGTATCAGCGATTGAGGATCAAATGAATGAAATGAAGCGAGAAGAGAAACCAAAAGAAAAAAGAAGAAAAAGAAATGAACAAAGCCTGCAAGAAGTATGGGATTATGTAAAAAGACCAAATCTACGTTTGATTGGGGTGCCGGAAAGTGAGGGGGAAAATGGAACCAAGTTGGAAAACATTCTTCAGGATATCATCCAGGAGAACTTCCCCAACCTAGTAGGGCAGGCCAACATTCAAATTCAGGAAATACAGAGAGCGCCACAAAGATACTCCTCGAGAAGAGCAACTCCAAGACACATAATTGCCAGATTCACCAAAGTTGAAATGAAGGAAAAAATCTTAAGGGCAGCCAGAAAGAAAGGTCGGGTTACCCACAAAGGGAAGCCCATCAGACTAACAGCAGATCTCTCAGCAGAAACTCTACAAGCCAGAAGAGAGTGGGGGCCAATATTCAACATTCTTAAAGAAAAGAATTTTCAACCCAGAATTTCATATCCAGCCAAACTAAGCTTCATAAGTGAAGGAGAATAAAATCCTTTACAGATAAGCAAATGCTTAGAGATTTTGTTACCACCAGGCCTGCCTTACAAGAGACCTTGAAGGAAGCACTAAACATGGAAAGGAACAACCAGTACCAGCCATTGCAAAAACATGCCAAAATGTAAAGACCATTGAGGCTAGGAAGAAACTGCATCAACTAACAAGCAAAATAACCAGTTAATATCATAATGGCAGGATCAAGTTCACACATAACAATATTAACCTTAAATGTAAATGGACTAAATGGTCCAATTAAAAGACACAGCCTGGCAAACTGGATAAAGAGTCAAGACCCATTAGTTTGCTGTATTCAAGAGACCCATCTCACATGCAGAGACATACATAGGCACAAAATAAAGGGATGGAGGAAGATCTACCAAGCAAATGGAGAACAAAAAAAAGCAGGGGTTGCAATACTAGTCTCTGATAAAGCAGACTTTAAACCATCAAAGATCAAAAGAGACAAAGAAGGCCATTACATAATGGTAAAAGGATCAATTCAACAGGAAGAGCTAACTATCCTAAATATATACGTGCCCAATACAGAAGCACCCAGATACATAAAGCAAGTCCTTAGAGACTTACAAAGAGACTTAGACCCCCATACAATAATAATGGGAGACTTCAACTCCCCACTGTCAACATTAGACAGATCAATGAGACAGAAAGCTAACAAGGATAACCAGGAATTGAACTCATCTCTGCACCAAGCGGACCTAATAGACATCTATAGAACTCTCCACCCCAAATCAACAGAATATACATTCTTCTCAGCACCACATCCCACTTATTCCAAAATTGACCACATAATTGGAAGTAAAGCACTCCTCAGCAAATGTACAAGAACAGAAATTATAACAAACTGTCTCTCAGACCGCAGTGCAATCAAACTAGAACTCAGGACTAAGGAACTCAATCAAAACCTCTCAACTACAAGGAAACTGAACAACCAGCTCCTGAATGACTACTGGGGTACATAATGAAATGAAGGCAGAAATAAAGATGTTCTTTGAAACCAATCAGAACAAAGATACAACATACCAGAATCTCTGGAACACATTTAAAGGAGTGTGTAGAGGGAAATTGATAGCGCTAAATGCTCACAAGAGAAAGAATGAAAGATCTAAAATTGACATTCTAACATCACAATTAAAAGAACTAGAGAAGCAAGAGCAAACACATTCAAAAGCTAGCAGAAGGCAAGAAATAACTAAGATCAGAACAGAACTGAAGGAGATAGAGACACAAAACCCCTCCAAAAAACCAATGAATCCAGGAGTTGGTTTTTTGAAAAGATCAACAAAATTGATAGACCGCTAGCAAGACTAATAAAGAAGAAAAGAGAGAAAATCAAATAGATGCAATAAAAAATGATAAAGGGGATATCATCAGCAACCCCACAGAAATACAAACTACCAGCAGAGAATACTATAAACACCTCTACACAAATAAACTAGAAAATTTAGAAGAAATGGATAATTTCCTGGACACTTACACTCTCCCAAGACTAAACCAGGAAGAAGCTGAATCCCTGAATAGACCAATACCAGGCTCTGAAATTGAGGCAATAATTAATAGCCTACCCACCAAAAAAAGTCCAGGACCAGACGGATTCACAGCTGAATTCTACTGGAGGTACAAGGAGGAGCTGGTACCATTTCTTCTGAAACTATTCTAATCAATAGAAAAAGAGGGAATCCTCCCTAACTCATTTTATGAGGCCAACATCATCCTGATACCAAAGCCTGGCAGAGACACAACAAAAAAAGAGAATTTTAGACCAATATCCCTGATGAACCTCGATGCAAAAATTCTCAATAAATTACTGGCAAACCGGATCCAGCAGCACATCAAAAAGCTTATCCACTATGATCAAGTGGGCTTCTTCCCCGGGATGCAGGGTTGGTTCAACATATGAAAATCTATAAATGTGATCCAGCATATAAACAGAACCAAAGACAAAAACCACATGATTATCTCAATAGATGCAGAAAAGGCCTTTGACAAAATTCAACAGCCCTTCATGCTAAAAACTCTCAATAAATTCAGTATTGATGGAACATATCTCAAAATAATAAGAGCTATTTATGACAAATCCAGAGCCAATATCATACTGAATGGGCAA
The DNA here is from genome assembly GCF_007565055.1 of Rhinopithecus roxellana. NCBI lineage: Eukaryota > Metazoa > Chordata > Mammalia > Primates > Cercopithecidae > Rhinopithecus > Rhinopithecus roxellana. The sequence continues at coordinate 123,750,727 of NC_044550.1, read as the reverse complement.
AAATGGAAAAATTCCCTTTGAAAACTGGCATAAGACAGAGATGCCCTCTCTCACCACTCCTATTCAACAAAGAGTTGGAAGTTCTGGCTAGGGCAATCAGGCAAGAGAAAGAAATCAAGGGTATTCAGTTAGGAAAAGAAGAAATCAAATTGTCCCTGTTTGCAGATGACATGATTGTGTATTTAGAAAACCCCATTGTCTCAGCCCAAAATCTCCTTAAGCTGATAAGCAACTTCAGCGAAGTCTCAGGATACAAAATCAATGTGCAAAAATCACATGCATTCTTATACACCAGTAACAGACAAACAGAGAGCCAAATCATGAATGAACTTCCATTCACAGTTGTTTCAAAGAGAATAAAATACCTAGGAATCCAACTTACAAGGGATGTAAAGGACCTCTTCAAGGAGAACTACAAACCACTGCTCAGTGAAATAAAAGAGGACACAAACAAAGGGAAGAACATACCATGCTCATGGATAGGAAGAATCAATATCGTGAAAATGGCCATACTGCCCAAGGTTATTTATAGATTCAATGCCATCCCCATCAAGCTACCAATGAGTTTCTTCACAGAATCGGAAAAAACTGCTTTAAAGTTCATATGGAACCAAGAAAGAGCCCACATTGCCAAGACAATACTAAGTCAAAAGAACAAATCTGGAGCCATCACACTATCTGACTTCAAACTATACTACAAGGCTACAGTAGCCAAAACAGCATGGTACTGGTACCAAAACAGAGATATAGACCAATGGAACAGAACAGAGCCCTCAGAAATAATACCACACATCTACAGTCATCTGATCTTTGACAAACTTGAGAAAAACAAGAAATGGGGAAAGGATTCCCTATTTAATAAAAGGTGCTGGGAAAATGGCTTGCCGTAAGTAGAAAGCTGAAACTGGATCCTTTCCTTCCTCCTTATACAAAAATTAATTCAAGATGGATTAGAGACTTAAATATTAGATCTAATACTATAAAAATCCTAGAAGAAAACCTAGGTAATACCATTCAGGACATAGGCATGGGCAAGGACTTCATGTCTAAAACACCAAAAGCAACGGGAACAAAAGCCAAAATTGACAAATGGGATCCAACTAAACTAAAGAGCTTCTGCACAGCAAAAGAAACTACCATCAGAGTGAACAGGCAACCTACAGAATGGGAGAAAATGTTTGCAATCCACTCATCTGACAAAGGGCTGATATCCGGAACCTACAAAGAACTCAGACAAATTTACAAGAAAAAAACAAACAACCCCATCAAAAAGTGGGCAAAAGATATGAACAGATATTTCTCAAAAGAAGACATTCATACAGCCAACAGACACATGAAAAAATGCTCATCATCACTCGCCATCAGAGAAATGCAAATCAAAACCACAATGAGATACCATCTCACACCAGTTAGAATGGCAATCATTAAAAAGTCAGGAAACAATAGGTGCTGGAGAGGATGTGGAGAAATAGGAACACTTTTACACTGTTGGTGGGATTTTAAACTAGTTCAACCATTATGGAAAACAGTATGGCGATTCCTCAAGGATCTAGAACTAGAAGCACCATATGACCCAGCTATCCCATTACTGGGTATATAACCAAAGGATTATAAATCATGCTGCTATAAAGACACATGCACACGTATGTTTATTGCAGCACTATTCACAATAGCAAAGACTTGGAATCAACCCAAATATCCATCAGTGACAGACTGGATTAAGAAAATGTGGCACACATACACCATGGAATAGTATGCAGCCATAAAAAAGGATGAGTTTGTATCCTTTGTATGGACATGGATGCAGGTGGAAACCATCATTCTCAGCAAACTATTGCAAGAACAGAAAACCAGACACCGCATGTTCTCACTCATAGGTGGGAACTGAACAATGAGATCACTTGGACTAGGGAAGGGGAACATCACACACTGGGGCCTATCATGGGGAGGGGAGAGGGGGAAGAGGGATTGCATTAGGAGTTATACCTGATGTAAATGACGAGTTGATGGCTGCTGACAAGTTGATGGGTGCAGCACATCAACATGGCAGAAGTATACATATGTAACAAACCTACACGTTGTGCACATGTACCCTAGAACTTAAAGTATAATAATAAAAAAAAAATTAAAAAGCAGAGTCACATGAGCCACGCTACTCATCTGCCCTGTTCACTGACAGCAGCAGGATCTTGACAAGCCTTTACTAATCCCTCTACCTAAATCTAGAATATTCTTCCATCCCTCACCCCAGCTCCAGTCCCAACCACCTCCATCTCCATCATTTGCATATCAAACACTCACTGTTTTTCAAGGTTAAGTTCTAGCATAGCCTCCTGAGCAAGCCTAGCCTGTCCCCCAGCCCCTGAATGCAGAACTGAAGTGGAATAAAGTAACTTTCTATTAACTCATTTTCCTGCTAGTTAACTTACTACATTATGCTGTCTGGGTGCCTTCAGTGAAAGGTGATGTTTTATTCTTCTTTCTCACTAAGTACTGTGCTGGACATTTACTATGCCCTAAAAACATTTTTTCACCAAAGTGATGGAATTGGTTCTTCCTAGTCAGTTTGACAATCTCTGAAGCTCTATTAATTTGGACAAAAAGGAGAGAGAGAGAAGACATTGGACATATGTTATGGATTGAACTGTGTGGTCCTAGAGATGACAATAATAACAAATAATACAAAAGCAGTTAAGACTAGTTATGGTTCTAGCATAAATGATCAACCCCTCCACTTTCTAAGATACAGTAAAACTCTCAGCTAGGAGTCCCTGAGGGGATCTCTGTTCTGGGTCTGGACCAGATCTTCTGCTATTTTTATACCCCCTTCCCACCTTTTTTTCTAAACCACCCACTAACCTTGTTCTGTTCTCAAATTGGTTCATGTCAGGTTAATTATTTCTTTTTATAAGAGCTTCTATACAAATCTTAGAACATTTCAGTCTCTTCTGTAATTTATTCAAGCTGACTTTAATGTAGAAATGTTTTCAGCTGTATTCCTAAATCCCCAACACAGATTTGTAGGTTGCTAAATTTTCCATAGATGCAATTATTTTCCAATTCCATCACTTCCAAATATGCCTGATCAGCTAGCTGCCTGAGAATATCCAGAGATACTTTACCTTGTTACTACTGAAGACCACTCTGGTAATTAGGAGAAGAAAAATAAACTCTAAGTTAACTAAGACCTTTCTTCCAATACTAACAGGGAAAAAAACCTCTTTTTATATAGCATTTTAACATTCAAATGACCCATGCTTATTAATGTTCCATGTACTTTTGTGTATTAACTACTTATACATAGAAATTTTTGACACCCACATAGTGCACAAAGTTCACTTACAATGAATCTTACAGTTTCCATCTATTCAGATATATATATAACATTTATTTAATATTGGATTATATTTTAACATAAGTTGGGTAATTTGTAGATGTCAGCTAAAATAGGAACCAATTCACATCTTGCTTCAGACTTCCCTAAGCTTTTTCAAATCACTAAGGCTTAAAAATCATTTTTTTAACATAGACAATAGTAGCAGCACTTAAAATAGCAATTACTGTCCACTCCTACCACAACCGTTTATGTGGATATTCACAAGTTATTGCTTTTTTTTTTTTTTTTTTTTCGAGACGGAGTCTCGCTCTGTCGCCCGGGCTGGAGTGCAGTGACCAGATCTCAGCTCACTGCAAGCTCCGCCTCCCGGGTTTACGCCATTCTCCTGCCTCAGCCTCCGGAGTAGCTGGGACTACAGGCGCCCGCCACTTCGCCCGGCTAGATTTTTTGTATTTTTTTTTTTAGTAGAGACGGGGTTTCACCGTGTTAGCCAGGATGGTCTGGATCTCCTGACCTCGTGATCCGCCCGTCTCGGCCTCCCAAAGTGCTGGGATTACAGGCTTGAGCCAGCGCGCCCGGCCCACAAATTATTGCTTTCAATGCACTTAAGGCAATAGTTAGAAGAAAGCATATTCATATTGTTACATTCTAAAAGACAAAGAGAAATGGGAAAGTATATGTGCACGAATATTCTAGAACAAGAAGTAGAAAGATAATTTATAAGCAACTAAAGGAAGATAAAGTTTAGAATTTTAGAGATAAGATTTTTAAAAATTTTTTTCAGCATTAAAATAGGAAATACAAATTTTTTATCAATAAGGGGAATATATTAGCTAGGTTTATGGTTTTTTAAAAAATGAACTCAAAATTATTCATCCAATGAAAATAAGTCCAATATATTGAGTTCACATGCAAAGCCACATTTAAGCACAAATAATGCTGAGTAAATACAGCACCCATAAAAATGGAAAAGGAAGGTTTTCTAAAATTATGTTTATAATGTTTTCTTTTATAAACATAATAGATGCTTATTATAGAAAATGTGAAGATTATACAGAAAGTCACTAAATAAAAAACACTCCTCAAAGTGAGTTACTTTCTTGTTTTCATTTGTCTTTTTCTTTGCATATTTTTCAATATCTGAGATAATACTAACATTTTTAAAATGTGTGTGGCTTTTTACAATTTGATATTATACTTAAGTATTTTCTTTGTTATTGATTTATTTGTAAGGATTTGAGACCCAATTAAAAGTGGCTTAAGCAAGTAAAGGTAAATTTAGGCCTATATGAATATAAAGGTTACTGAAAAGGCCAGGAATAAGCCTGTTTGGGCTCATGTGCTCAAGTGAATTAATTGCAAATCCATCTTTTTCCACCTCTTACCAACACTTTCCCTTGTGTTGATTTCATTCTCAGTTTTTCCCACAACATGGCAAAAAATCCCTAGGTGCTCCAGGGTTACCTTGCATTCAGAAACCCCACGGAAACTTTCTCCCTCTTCAGCAGTATTCCCAGGAAGGGGTTTCATTGGAATTCTTCACTCTACCCAGAGGGATATATCATTGATTACTCAGCGAATTACTTGGGAAATTTAGGAGTCATTGGTATAAAGCTGAATCTGATGATCTGATGGTTACAGGGCTGGATGAGATTTTTACCTAGAAAGCAAACATTTGTACAGAGGAAGGGTCCAAAGAATGTGGCTTGTATCATACCACCAGACTTGTAAGTAAATAAATATTTGGTATACAAAAATATCCATGAGTTCTCTTTCATGTAAACTCCATAGTCTCGATTAAGTTTCAGAAAGCACATGGACTAAAATCAAACAAACAAACAAAAAAACAAAAAACAAAAAACTATGTATTCTAACATATATGAAGGTTAGGCCCAAGATAACAGTTTCAGAAGAAAGTATTTCAATGGGGTTAAAACACCACTGAAAAATCAATATCATAGAATCTAATTAAAATAGTACAAGTATGTTAAACAAAAGCCTATATTGAACATTAAAGAAAGAATAAATTGTTCTGTACATAATCACTCTAAAATCCTTCCTGGCCAAACAATGGAATCCGACAGCCTGCTCATCGTCAAAGTCAGGTTCAATAATATATAGGAAGCCATGATATAAGAGAAATTGTCATCAAAGATTAACATGTATTTTTACACTTGACGTAAAACTGCCACTTCTGAAGGCTTTCAATGTCTTTTGAAAATTTTATCAACAAGATCAAACTGCACACCACAAGAATTTTGAAAGTAATTTATGCTCTCTGACAATTTGCAAAGAACTTGGCATGACAGAAAATAAAATATGAATGGCTTTACTATTATGTTCAGCTCATGTTCTAATGAATAATTTGTAGTATTTCCTTTGGAATTTTTAAAATAATGTAAAGTAACCTCTATTAGAAGTTTTATACAATATATCATTAAAAAAATTTTTTTTCCAAGATGGCTGATTTGAGATGTTGGATGCCAGTTCTCAGAAAGAAGATCAAAGTTACAGGTCATGACCCAAGTGGAAAGCTGAGGGAAGATAGCCAACATGTGTTGGGACTAGGGTGCAGAAAGGAAAGCAGCAAGAGTCTTGTAGAAATTGACCCCTAAGGAGTTTGGAGTCCTGCAGCAATAGTAGGTAGGAATGTTTCTTTGCTCTTCTCACTCCTGCAACAAACTGCTGACTGCTAAATTGTCAAGGCACCACTCTGCTCTTGAAATCCTGTGCAATTGCTATAGGTGGAAATTTGAGAACTTCCTGGGACACAACACCAGGTGGCCAGCTCATGCAGGTGTGTCTGCACTCCTTTCAGGCCCGAACTGTGATGGCAGCTACCATACTGGCTGTATGCCTGTTGTGGGCCACTACCCTACCCAAGGATCAAGCCCTTGTATTGCGTCATCACCAGAGCCCCCACAAACATACAGGACTAGCTCTGACTTTGGCATCCACAGAAGACTAGCGGGACCCTAGGGAGCTGTGGGATCCCCAGAGATCTAGCCACTGGTGAGGGGCACCTCCAGTGGAGTGGGGTGCAAGGCCTGCCAAAGTGCCCTTTGGGACAAAGAAAGTGCAGGTGTGGTGCCCATCTCTCTAGGGGGTGGCACTAGTGGCTGGGAATGAATGTGAAGATGGGGTCATCTCCACTCCCCTGTCTACTGTTGCAGATATAGCAGAGGCTTTCTCCACTGGAGGCTAGAGCAAATGCACTTGGGGATAGCCTTTCCAGCACAATTCACGGCAGCTGAAACCTTGCGTAAAGTGTGCGTGTGATGCACACATGTGTACAAAGGACAGGGCCCACCAATAACCCCCGCCACCCCCCCCCCCACACACATAGTGGCATTATCCAGGTAACTGAGCTCATAGAAGCCACAGAGCTGTCTGCCCTGGACTGGGGGAAGAGGCTCTGTCCTAAGGCCATTTCGGTGGTAGCCACCAGAGGGGCATTTTTACAGGCCTCAATCATACTGTGGCTGAAAGACAAAGGACAGTATCTGTATCTATAGGAACAGAAGGTCATGAACCCTGTGTCAGGGGCCTGATAGGGAAGCACATCGCATTTTTGCCTGCCCAGGAAAAAGAGCTGGTGCAGTCCCCACCCCACTCCCTGAAGACCTCAGTGCATCCCAACATGAACTCCCCATGCCACCCACACAAGCTGCAGGGGCAGATGCTTCCAGCTGATATGAGGCTACCCAAGGACAAGCTAGCTCTTACTCTGAAGTGCCACCTACTGAACTAGAGGCAGAACTGCTCCACCAAATAAAAAACCTGCTGTCAGAAGAGCACATGCTAGTATACAAGATAAACAGCCTGAGACCTCTGCACTTTCTGCCTCACAGAAGATAATGTATTGGCTCATAGGGTTAATGTATTGCTACAATAAGAGGCATATGAGAAAGTCACCACACAAAAGTTATGCATAACCAAGTAACCCATACAGAGCCTTGGCCATCCAAAAGCACACAGAAACAAAGCCAAACAACTTATCACAACATATACTACATTCATAGAGTCAAGGGAGAAAAGACTAGAAAGTGAAAAAAGTTCAAAAGCAACGGCAGCAAAAGCCAAAATTGACAAATGGGATCTAATTAAACTAAAGAGCTTCTGCACAGCAAAAGAAACTACCATCAGAGTGAACAGGCAACCTACAGAATGGGAGAAAATTTTTGCAATCTACTCATCTGACAAAGGGCTAATATCCAGAATCTACAAAGAACTCAAACAAATATACAAGAAAAAAACAAACAACCCCATCAAAAAGTGGGCAAAGGATATGAACAGACATTTCTCAAAAGAAGACATCCATACAGCCAACAGACACATGAAAAAATGCTCATCATCACTCGCCATCAGAGAAATGCAAATCAAAACCACAATGAGATACCATCTCACACCAGCTAGAATGGCAATCATTAAAAAATCAGAAAACAACAGGTGTTGGAGAGGATGTGGAGAAATAGGAACACTTTTACACTGTTGGTGGGATTGTAAACTAGTTCAACCATTATGGAAAACAGTATGGCAATTCCTCAAGGATCTAGAACTAGATGTACCATATGACCCAGCCATCCCACTACTGGGTATATACCCAAAGGATTATAAATTAGTCTACTACAAAGACACATGCACACGTATGTTTATTGTGGCACTATTCACAATAGCAAAGTCTTGGAATCAACCCAAATGTCCATCTGTGACAGACTGGATTAAGAAAATGTGGCACATATACACCATGGAATACTATGCAGCCATAAAAAAGGATGAGTTTGTGTCCTTTGTAGGGACATGGATGCAGCTGGAAACCATCATTCTTAGCAAACTATCACAAGAAGGGAAAACCAAACACCGCATGTTCTCACTCATAGGTGGGAACTGAACAATGAGATCACTTGGACTCGGGAAGGGGAACATCACACACCGGGGCCTATCATGGTCAGGGGGGAGGGGGGAGGGATTGCATTGGGGAGTTATACATGATATAAATGATGAATTGATGGGTGCCAACGAGTTGATGGGTGCAGCACACCAACATGGCACAAATATACATATGTAACAAACCTGCACGTTATGCACATGTACCCTAGAACTTAAAGTATAATAAAAAATAAAAAGAAAAAAAAAAGAAAAAGTTCTATCTAAATGATAGCAAATTCAAAAATAAGAAGTGACAGCTTCTTCAAATGAAAAGAAATCAATGCAAGAACTCTGGCAGTAAAAATGGATAGAGTGTTTTGACACTCTCAAAGGATTTCACTTAGCCCTCTAGCAGTGAATCTGAAAATTCTGAAATTACAGGTAAATAATTCAAAATATGGATTGTAAGGAAGCACAGTTAGATTCAAGAGAAAGCTAAAAATCAACAGAATGAAACCAAAAAACAATTCAGATTACAAAAGATAAGACAGATACATTGTTTTAAAAAATCAGAATTTCTGAAAACAACAAATTCACTGGAGGAATTTCAAAATACAGTTGAAAGCTTTAACAATAGATTAAACCAAGCAGAAGACAGAATTTCAGAGCTTGAAGACCAGTCTTCTAAAGTCAGAGAAATTTTTTTTAATTAACAAAGTAAACAAAGTCTTTGAGGAATATGGGATAATGTAAAGCAACTAAACCATGACATGTAGTCATTCCTATAAGAGAAAAATAAAACTAGGAAATTTGGAAAACATATTTGAGAAGAAATATCCCAAGGACAAAAAACCAGACACTGCATGTTCTCACTCATAGGTGGGAATCGAACAATGAAAACACCTGGGTGCAGGGTGGGGAACATCACACACTGGGGCCTGCCGTGGGGTGGGGGGACAGGAGAGGGATAGCATGAGGAGATATGCCTAATGTAAATGATGAGTTAATGAGTGCAGCACACCAACATGGCACATGTATACATGTGTAACAAACCTGCACATTGTGCACATGTACTTAACTATAATAATAAAAAAAAGAAGTTGGAAGAGAGTGAAAACAAACAGAACTCTCTCTGTAGAGAAGATAGTAGGAGGTCAGCCATGGATAAATATGACACTTTGAAGGAATGTATGTTTAGATCTAGAACATGTCCACATTTGCAGGTAACAGTATTTAACTTCTTCATTAAAACAAAGATAAAATTTTACAAAAGCATTATAAAGCATTATATGTGTTTTTGTCTGTATGTGTATATATATGTATGTATACAACATTATAAAGTATAATGCTTTAAACAAAGTATATGTACATGTCACTGTGTGTGTACTTATATATAAACACAGACATATATATACACATACACATGTACACACACATACACACACTCTGTTTACTTGATATTCTAAACAACTGAACCCATATTCATGAATTAAACTAGAAAAACACTCAAAAGTATTCATTTTAAGGAAATGTACACCTGACAAAAACAAGAAAATTGAAAATCAGTCATACACAAACTGAGACCTTTTCTTCACACCAAAGCAGATCAGCGTTTCAGTGTCTGTCTAATGAATGCTCCTTTTAAGAATCCCTTTAGGAAGTTTGTCAAGCATGTTTCTCAAGCTCATCATATTGAAATGCTTGGTGTAGTTTGTTTCTGTTAAAATCACTTGGCTATTGAGGCTTACTGTTGAGATTTACAGCAAGAAGTTGATCCAGATCATCTGTCTCTGAAGATAAACATGGGTTTGTCAAGTTCCATTGCTAATTCACACAAACACAGTCTTCTAGCAAAGAGAACAAGACACCATTAAAAAGAAAGCTACATTATACAAAACGTGGTAAAACTGAAAATTGCCTCTATTCTGAAATTTGAGCAGTATCTGAGCTTAAAATAGTGGCTTTGGGGCATATTGAACAGTTTCATATCAATTAGGACATTTTCCAAAATTTGTATGCTAAAAGCCCCTCAGTCCATCGTAAAACAGGTAGAATAAAAAGCACTGAACAAAGAGTCTGCTTTAAGGTTTTTAGTTGTAAGCTTTACGTATATGCTGAGATTAGGCCTCGCTTCCACCTGTACTTCATCTAGGACTAAAACTTTGATAAATATGTAAACCACTCAAAGTACACTTTTTATCAGCACTATTGGATATCAATGACCTTTTGAAGCTAGGAGAATCCTTTGACAGAGAGGCGTTGTTGGCATTGACACGAAATTGAGGGACAAGAGTCATTCTGTAACATTACTGATGCAACACCACGTATGGCCAATCTGAATCTGACATTTGTCATAGCCATAAAAGAAGCCTTCACTATTGAAAGGCAGCTCGCAGATTAAGGAAGCAGTCTCTTATGTAAGTACCATTTGTAATTCATAGACAGAGAGGTCTTGCCAACAAGGTCAGCAGGACATAGGAAATGTATTCTCTAAAATGTGTATTGATCAATACAGACACTTCAGCTCTCATTCAGGCTTCAGAAGATTCCACCAGCATTTAGTTTGCAAACTCATGGGTGTAGGCAGAACTTCTTCAGGAGAAAGCAACACCATGGCAGAGTGTGTTATTCAGAAAGCACCGACATAGCCTCAAACACTGGAGAATGTGATTGTTTGCAGGACTCTGGGGCTCAAGACTTGATCATTTTCAGAGAAAATAAAGGATGTCTTGGGATAATGAGGGATTTAAAATAATGTTTATATATTAAAATAAAGTGGAGGTTAATAGTCAATTTTTAAACCTATTTTTAAAAAGAATTGTTGTCAAAGTTGTTGAGACAAACTTTTCAAATAATCTCAACAATCAAGTTATTGATATTGTTGTGAGCTGCGATGTAGATTCAGTTCCAATCAAGAAATATTTATTCATTATTGGTAAAGAAAAACCGGAACTAGATAGTGAAGTGGTAAAAACAGATACAGGTTTTACTCAGGAACTGCTGTAATAATGGCAAAGAGACATCAGCTGGGCTCAATTTCTAATACAAGAACAAATGGAGATTTATAGCCAAGAAACAGGATGAAGGCGAGTGGAGGAAAAACCATTAAGAGGCAGCATCAGGGGCAAGGAAGAATTCTTGCTCAACCAACTTGACTGGACTCTTGCTGGAGGCAAGCCAGGATGACCAGACATCACCTGGGGAATTCTGGAGGTTGAAGAATTTGATCAGATATCAAGGGTGCTTAGATATGGGGAGTGGGGTCTGGCTACACTGACCTAGCAGGATTTTTGCTAAAGCTGGGCAAAGGTTGGGGATTAGTTGAAAAGGTGGCTAAGAGAACCTGATTAAAGTTTTGTCAAAGACACAGTTTCAGTCAATACATATCAAAGGCATCACAAAAAAACAACTGCAGTAAGAAGTAAGAAGAAAGGTAAGTGATGATGGCTGTCCCAAAGAATCTTACATTCAAACAAAGGAGATATGATACTTAGCCAAATATGAGCATTATATCCTAGCCAAGACTAAGAAAACCATTCAAATCATGTTGACATTAATGATCCAAATCTCAAACTCCAGGGTTCAATGGCAGATGTCAGCCTGACCTTTCCAGGATTACTCTCCTACCATCTCTGTGTCTCCAGTGAAGCTGGTCCCTTCCCTTGTTCTGCATCAGTTCATGCAGCTACAGGCCTTCAGCATCAAGTCTTTTACTAAATGGTCTTCAGCAGTTCTGAGAGCACATGATCTTCCTCATGCCACTAGGACTGTTACTACCTAGCTTGAGAGAGGTGTGAAAATAATATTATACTATTTCTTACTGCTTACTCTAAGCATGGAAGAGTCTACTCTTATGGCCTCACAGGAGAGCTTAGTTTAGCATGTCATGAAACTTTAAGGAAGCCTTATACTAGATGTAGATATTCTCAAGCTCCTAAGTTCAGTATTCACAAGGCACTTCCAAGCTTGGCTAAAAGGCTGACTCCATGTGGCAGGAGGCAGTGCCCAAGGTACACTCACAGGTACTAGTACTTTTTGTGAAATGTCAGGTCTGACCTCTCACATTCATCCTTCCCACTGGAAAGCCTGCCTTCCAGTTCTCATTTCTTCTTCTACATTAAACTTCTTCCCAGCAAAATTTACAGAGGCAATGTTTGCTCTATTCGGGGGAAATACCATCATTGTATTATACCATCATTAATTATAACCCATCCTTTATCAACTGGATAATCACTTTGGAACACAATGGTCCAGTGTCTCTTGTCTCACTATTCACTATATGTAGAATATCAGTAGTTAATCAAGGTTGAGCTACCCAAAACCCAAGTCTTCTTATTTTATCTTATTTTTCCAACTTTTTAATTTTTAAAACTTCAAATCTACAGAAAAGTTGTTGGAAAATAGTACAATGACACCCATATACTCTACATCCAGATTTATCTAACATTTTTGCCACATTTTCTCTATCCATAGATATTTTTTTTTTGTTTTCTTTAACCATTTAAGAGTTAATTACAGGTAGCAAAATACTTCCTCTCTAAACATTTTGGCATATTCCTGCTAGAACAAGGGCATTCTCCAACATAACCACAATGCAATTATCACACTTGGGAAATTTTACAGTTTGTATTCTATCTTGCCAATGGTTTCAATACCAATCTCCATAATTATTTTGAAAGACTTTATCCATGATTCCACATTGCATTTAAGTCATATCTGTTTAGTCTCCATCCTTTTCTGTGTGTTTGTGTATCTCTCTGGACACTGGAATTTGAGAAGTTTCCAGGAAAGTTGCTTTGTCACACAAATTATTTTTATAGTCTTTCCTCCAGGATGAGGACTGGCTCAGGCCTACATGTCCTCCCTGTGTCTCTAAGCATCTCAGCTTCTTATCTTTGTAAGAGCCTGCTTATCACATATGCACACAAAAAAAATCTTTATATGATCATGCAAGAGCTTATACACAAAGTACACTCAATACACACACAGGGAAAAAATAGAAAATTATCCCATTCCCAAACTAATTCAAAGAAACAGAAAGCAAAAAAAAAAATAAAAAAATAAAAACCACCAAGGCACAACATTGACACATCCAAAACAATTACATCACAGAAACAATTTTCCAATTAAAAGAGCTGCATAGACAATACCTGTTTCCTTAGTTTTACACAAGAATAATAGGTAGATACTGCCTGTACAATTACATAAATAAAATATTCACACCAATTATCTATCTTTTTAAACTTAAAGATAATTCATCACAAAAGATTGTTGAGAGGCTTTTGAGAGGCAGAAAATGTTAGTGACTTTCATTTTTTTCCCAGCGATTACTCAAAATTTTGTAAATCTTCAGGTCAAATTCCAGCCAGGGTACTCCATTAGAAAAATTTAAATAAGACAGGTATAATAAATAATCTAGAGGAAAGAGAGTAAAAAACTTGGGGATGAAAAATAGCATAAGACTCGCTATAAGAACCCAAGTAACCGAAGACTTACTCAAATAAGGGAAGTTATTGGTACATAGAACATGAAACCCCATGGAAGAGAAATTCCAGGATTATTAATTTAGTAGCTCAAAGTCATTATCAACAACCCAGCTTTTTCCATCTCGTCTCATTGTAATCACCTCATCAGTTGGCTTCTTGGTTGTAAGATGGCTATAACTACTGGCATAAAATATTCCTATGCCAGTGAAGGGAGACAGAAAAAGTGACTATCTTTTTGTTGTGTTTAAAACTAAGAAGGATTTTTCAGACGCTCTCAGGCATCCCTCATATCTCATTGGTCATAAGTGGGTAATAAGCCCAAACCAAAATCAGTCATTGGCAAGGTGATAGGACCTGATAATTGGTTTAGATCCATAAGAATTTACCAAGGCATGTGGGCCAGAGGATACTCTTAATTCATTTAGGCTGCTACAACAAAATGTCATAAACTGGGTGGTAACAAATAACAGAAATTTATTTCTCACAGTTCTGGAATTGGAAAGTCCAAGATCAAGGCACCAGCAGATTTGGTGTCTGGAAAGAACCTGCTTCCTGGTTCAAAAATGGTCATCTTTTCTCTGTGTCCTCATATGGCAGAAAAGGAGGCAAATTATCTGGAGTCTCTTTTGTGAGGACACTAATCCCGTTTATGAGTGCTCCACTCTCACGACCTAAGCACCTGACAAAAGTCCCACCTCCAAATACTATCACATTCTGCATTAGGATTTAACATCTGCATAACATTTAACAAACATTCAATCTATAGTAGGTGAATATAAAACCAGAATAAAATTTCGACTCTGCATGGAGGAAAAAGGTTGGGAGTAAGTTTTGGGTGAGCAAGTATCAGTTTTACCTATATCTGCTCTACATATTAATGTCCCAGACCTCATATCTTTCTAAGAATGTGATTGAATATAGGAATTTTTCAATTTTTTTTTTTTTTTTTTTTTTTTTTGAGACAGAGTCTCACTCTGATGCCTAGGGTGGAGTGCAGTACCATGATCTCAGCTCACTGCAACCTCCACCTCCTGGGTTCAAGCAATTCTCCTGCCTCAGCCTCCTGAGTAGTTGGGACTACAGGCATGTGCCACCACACCCGGCTAATTTTTGTATTTTTAGTTGACAGGAGGTTTCACCGTGTTGGTCAGGCTGGTCTCAAGCTCCCGACCTCAAGTGATCCTCTTGCCTAGGCCTCCCAAAGTACTGGGGTTACAGGTATGAGTCATCGCGCCCACCTTTAGCACACTTTCTAATCTACTTTTGGAAGACACAGAAATTCACAAAGGAAGCTAATGTCTTTCCAAACGGATCCAGCATTTACCTATCAACCAGGCAGAGAGAAACTTCCATTGTGATATAAAGTTGAAGAGATGGAACATCAAAAAAGTACCATTTGTCCTGGTTTTTACATACATCTGGCAAGTTGTGTTAGTTGCTCTAGCTTTAATGCCCAGTGGCAAAGAGAGAAAATATACCAGAGTTTGTAGATATGCAAGCACTAGAGTCACACTTTTTTTTAATTTATTTTTATTTTTTTTTAAGTTCTAGGGTACATGTGCATAACGTGCAGGTTTGTTACATATGTGTACTTGTACCATGTTGGTGTGCTGCACCCATCAACTCGTCAGCACCCATCAATTCGTCATTTATATCAGGTATAACTCCCAATGCAATCCCTCCCCCCTCCCCCCTCCCCATGATAGGCCCCAGTGTGTGATGTTCCCCTTCCCGAGTCCAAGTGATCTCATTGTTCAGTTCCCACCTATGAGTGAGAACATGCGGTGTTTGGTTTTCTCTTCTTGTGATAGTTTGCTAAGAATGATGGTTTCCAGCTGCATCCATGTCCCTACAAAGGACGCAAACTCATCCTTTATTATGGCTGCATAATATTCCATGGTGTATATGTGCCACATTTTCTTAATCCAGTCTGTCACAGATGGACATTTGGGTTTATTCCAAGTCTTTGCTATTGTGAATAGTGCCGCAATAAACATACGTGTGCATGTGTCTTTATAGCAGCATGATTTATAATCCTTTGGGTATATACCCAGTAGTGGGATGGCTGGGTCATATGGTACATCTAGTTCTAGATCCTTGAGGAATTGCCATACTGTTTTCCATAATGGTTGAACTAGTTTACAATCCCACCAACAGTGTAAAAGTGTTCCTATTTCTCCACATCCTTTCCAGCACCTGTTGTTTCCTGACTTTTTAATGATTGCCATTCTAACTGGTGTGAGATGGTATCTCATTGTGGTTTTGATTTGCGTTTCTCTGATGGCGAGTGATGATGAGCATTTTTTCATGTGTCTGTTGGCTGTATGAATGTCTTCTTTTGAGAAATGTCTGTTCATATCCTTTGCCCACTTTTTGATGGGGTTGTTTGTTTTTTTCTTGTAAATTTGTTTGAGTTCTTTGTAGGTTCTGGATATTAGCCATTTGTCAGATGAGTGGATTGCAAAAATTTTCTCCCATTCTGTAGGTTGCCTGTTCACTCTGATGGTAGTTTCTTTTGCTGTGCAGAAGCTCTTTAGTTTAATTAGATCCCATTTGTCAATTTTGGCTTTTGCTGCTGTTGCTTTTGGTGTTTTAGACATGAAGTCCTTGCCCATGCCTATGTCCTGAATGGTACTACCTAGGTTTTCTTCTAGGGTTTTTATGGTATTAGGTCTAACATTTAAGTCTCTAATCCATCTTGAATTAATTTTCATATAAGGAGTAAGGAAGGGATCCAGTTTCAGCTTTCTACTTATGGCTAGCCAATTTTCCCAGCACCATTTATTAAATAGGGAATCCTTTCCCCATTTCTTGTTTCTCTCAGGTTTGTCAAAGATCAGATGGCTGTAGATGTGTGGTATTACTTCTGAGGACTCTGTTCTGTTCCATTGGTCTATAGCTCTGTTTTGGTACCAGTACCATGCTGTTTTTTTGGTTACTGTAGCCTTGTAGTATAGTTTCAAGTCAGGTAGTGTGATGCCTCCAGCTTTGTTCTTTTGACTTAGGATTGTCTTGGCAATGCGAGCTCTTTTTTGGTTCCATATGAACTTTAAAGCAGTTTTTTCCAATTCTGTGAAGAAACTCATTGGTAGCTTGATGGGGATGGCATTGAATCTATAAATAACCTTGGGCAGTATGGCCATTTTCACGATATTGATTCTTCCTATCCATGAGCATGGAATGTTCTTCCATTTGTTTGTGTCCTCTTTTATTTCACTGAGCAGTGGTTTGTAGTTCTCCTTGAAGAGGTCCTTTACATCCCTTGTAAGTTGGATTCCGAGGTATTTTATTCTCTTTGAAGCAATTGTGAATGGAAGTTCATTGATGATTTGGCTCTCTGTCTGTTATTGGTGTATAAGAATGCTTGTGATTTTTGCACATTAATTTTGTATCCTGAGACTTTGCTGAAGTTGCTTATCAGCTTAAGGAGATTTTGGGCTGAGACGATGGGGTTTTCTAAATATACAATCATGTCATCTGCAAACAGGGACAATTTGACTTCTTCTTTTCCTAACTGGATACCATTTATTTCTTTCTCTTGCCTGATTGCCCTAGCCAGAACTTCCAACACTATGTTGAATAGGAGTGGTGAGAGAGGACATCCCTGTCTTGTGCCAGTTTTCAAAGGGAATTTTTCCAGTTTTTGCCCATTCAGTATGATATTGGCTGTGGGTTTGTCATAAACAGCTCTTATTATTTTGAGGTACATTCCATGAATACCGAATTTATTGAGCGTTTTTAGCATGAAGGGCTGTTGAATTTTGTCAAAAGCCTTTTCTGTATCTATTGGGATAATCATGCGGTTCTTGTCTTTGGTTCTGTTTATATGCTGGATTACGTTTATTGATTTGCGAATGTTGAACCAGCCTTGCATCCCAGGGATGAAGCCCACTTGATCATGGTGGATAAGCTTTTTGATGTGCTGCTGGATTCAGTTTGCCAGTATTTTATTGAGGATTTTTGCATCGATGTTCATCAGGGATATTGGTCTAAAATTCTCTTTTTTTGTTTTGTCTCTGCCAGGCTTTGGTATCAGGATGATGTTGGCCTCATAAAATGAGTTCGGGAGGATTCCCTCTTTTTCTATTGATTGGAATAGTTTCAGAAGGAATGGTACCAACTCCTCCTTGTACCTCTGGTAGAATTCAGCTGTGAATCCATCTGGTCGTGGACTTTTTTTGGTGGGTAGGTTATTAATTGTTGCCTCAATTTCAGAGCCTGCTATTGGTCTATTTAGGGTTCCAACTTCTTCTTGGTTTAGTCTTGGAAGAGTGTAAGTGTCCAGGAAATTATCCATTTCTTCTTGATTTTCTAGTTGATTTGCGTAGAGGCGTTTATAGTATTCTCTGATGGTAGTTTTTATTTCTGTGGGGTCAGTGGTGATATCCCCTTTATCATTTTTTATTGCGTCTATTTGATTCTTCTCTCTTTTCTTCTTTGTTAGTCTTGCTAGCGATCTGTCAATTTTGTTAATTTTTTCAAAAAACCAACTCCTGGATTCATTGATTTTTTGGAGGGTTTTTTGTGTCTCTATCTCCTTCAGTTCTGCTCTGATCTTAGTTATTTCTTGCCTTCTGCTAGCTTTTGAATGTGTTTGCTCTTGCTTCTCCAGTTCTTTTAATTGTGATGTTAGAGTGTCAATTTTAGATCTTTCCAGCTTTCTCTTGTGGGCATTTAGTGCTATAAATTTCCCTCTACACACTGCTTTCAATGTGTTCCAGAGATTCTGGTATGTTGTATCTTTGTTCTCATTGGTTTCAAAGAACATCTTTATTTCTGCCTTCATTTCGTTATGTACCCAGTAGTCACTCAGGAGCAGGTTGTTCAGTTTCTATGTAGTTGAGCGGTTTTGAATGAGTTTCTTAGTCCTGAGTTCTAGTTTGATTGCACTGCGGTCTGAGAGACAGTTTGTTATAATTTCTGTTCTTGTACATTTGCTGAGGAGTGCTTTACTTCCAATTATGTGGTCAATTTTGGAATAAGAGCGATGTGGTGCTCAGAAGAATGTATATTCTGTTGATTTGGGGTGGAGAGTTCTATAGATGTCTATTAGGTCCGCTTGGTGCAGAGATGAGTTCAATTCCTGGATATCCTTGTTAACTTTCTGTCTCGTTGATCTGTCTAATGCTGACAGTGGAGTGTTGAAGTCTCCCATTATTATTGTATGGGAGTCTAAGTCTCTTTGTAAGTCTCTAAGGACTTGCTTTATGAATCTGGGTGCTCCTGTATTGGGTGCATATATATTTAGGATAGTTAGCTCTTCCTGTTGAATTGATCCCTTTACCGTTATGTAATGGCCTTCTTTGTCTCTTTTGATCTTTGATGGTTTAAAGTCTATTTTATGAGAGACTAGGATTGCAACCCCTGCTTTTTTTTGTTTTCCATTTGCTTGGTAGATCTTCCTCCATCCCTTTATTTTGAGCCTATGTATGTCTCTGCATGTGAGATGGGTCTCCTGAATAGAGCAGACTGATGGGTCTTGACTCTTGATCCAGTTTGCCAGTCTGTGTCTTTTAATTGGAGCATTTAGTCCATTAACATTAAAGGTTAATATTGTTATGTGTGAACTTGATCTTGCCATTATGATATTAACTGGTTATTTTGCTCGTTAGTTGATGCAGTTTCTTCCTAGCCTCGATGGTCTTTATATTTTGGCATGTTTTTGCAATGGCTGGTACCGGTTGTTCCTTTCCATGTTTAGGGCTTCCTTCAGGGTCTCTTGTAAGGCAGGCCTGGTGGTGACAAAATCTCTAAGCATTTGCTTATCTGTAAAGGGTTTTATTTCTCCTTCACTTATGAAACTTAGTTTGGCTGGATATGAAATTCTGGGTTGAAAATTCTTTTCTTTAAGAACGTTGAATATTGGCCCCCACTCTCTTCGGGCTTGTAGACTTTCTGCTGCGAGGTCTGCTGTTAGTCTGATGGGCTTCCCTTTGTGGGTAACCCGACCTTTCTCGCTGTCTGCCCTTAAAATTTTTTCCTTCATTTCAACTTTGGTGAATCTGGCAATTATATGTCCTGGAGTTGCTCTTCTCGAAGAGTATCTTTGTGGTGTTCTCTGTATTTCCTGAATTTGAATGTTGGCCTGCCCTACTAGTTTGGGGAAGTTCTCCTGGATGATATCCTGAAGAGTGTTTTCCAACTTGGTTCCATTTTCCCCCTCACTTTCAGGCACCCCAATCAGACGTAGATTTGGTCTTTTTACATAATCCCATACTTCTTGTAGGCTTTGTTCATTTCTTTTTCTTCTTTTTTCTTTTGGTTTCTCTTCTCACTTCATTTCATTCATTTGATCCTCAATCACTGATACTCTTTCTTCCAGTTGATCGAGTCAGTTACTGAAGCTCGTGGATTTGTCACGTATTTCTCGTGTCTTGGTTTTCATCTCTGTCATTTCGTTTATGACCTTCTCTGCATTAATTATTCTAGCTATCAATTCTTCCACTCTTTTTTCAAGATTTTTAGTTTCTTTGCGCTGGGTACGTAATTCCTCCTTTAGCTCTGAGAAGTTTGATGGACTGAAGTCTTCTTCTCTCATCTCGTCAAAGTCATTCTCTGACCAGCTTTGATCCGTTGCTTGCGATAAGCTGCGCTCCTTTGCAGGGGACATGCACTCTTATTTTTTGAATTTCCAGCTTTTCTGCCCTGCTTTTTCCCCATCTTTGTGGTTTTATCTGCCTCTGGTCTTTGATGATGGTGATGTACTGACGGGGTTTTGGTATAGGTGTCCTTCCTGTTTGATAGTTTTCCTTCTAACAGTCAGGATCCTCAGCTGCAGGTCTGTTGGAGATTGCTTGAGGTCCACTCCAGACCCTGTTTGCCTGGGTATCAGCAGCAGAGGTTGCAGAAGATAGAATATTGCTGAACAGTGAGTGTACCTGTCTGATTCTTACTTTGGAGCTTCCTCTCAGGGCTGTACTCCACCCTGTGAGGTGTGGGGTGTCAGTCTGCCCCTAGTGGGGGATGTCTCCCAGTTAGGCTACTCAGGGGTCAGGGACCCACTTGAGCAGGCAGTCTGTCCGTTCTCAGATCTCAACCTCTGTGTTGGGAGATCCACTGCTCTCTTCAAAGCTGTCAGACAGAGTCATTTACGTCTGCACAGGTTTCTGCTGCCTTTTTTGTTGTTGTTATTTAGCTGTGCCCTGTCCCCAGAGGTGGAGTCTATAGAGACAGGCAGGTTTCCTTGAGCTGCTGTGAGCTCCACCCAGTTCGAGCTTCCCAGCGGCTTTGTTTACCTACTTAAGCCTCAGCAATGGCGGGCGCCCCTCACCCAGCCTCACTGCTGCCTTGCGGTTAAATCGCAGACTTCTGTGCTAGCAATGAGGGAGGCTCCGTGGCCGTGCGACCCTCCTGGCCAGGTGTAGGTATAATCTCCTGGTTTGCCCATTTGCTTAAAGCACAGTATTGGGGTGGGAGTTACCCAATTTTCCAGGTGTTGTGTGTCTCAGTTCCCCTGGCTTGGAAAAGGGATTCTCTTCCCCCTTGCACTTCCCAGGTGAGGTGATGTCTCACCCTGCTTCAGCTCTCACTGGTCGGGCTGCAGCAGCTGACCAGCACCGATTGTCCGGCACTCCCTAGTGAGATGACCTGAGTACCTCAGTTGAAAATGCAGAAATCACCGGTTTTCTGTGTCACTCGTGCTGGGAGTTGGAGACTGGAGCTGTCCCTATTCAGCCATCTTGTTTGAGGGTCTCCTTTTTAGGTCTAGAGTCACACTTTTATTGACAATAGCGTAACTGGGGCTGGGTCATCCAGGCTTGTGAGAACTAATGGTTACAGTGAAAGTGCTACGTAGTGGTAAGCTACTACTGAGCATCTGTTCCCAGCTTTGCTTCAGTGGTATCACATTGAAATCAACCAAATCAACCATAATGAGCATATTAACCCCATAGAGATATTCAAATGCTACAGCCCAGAAAGTAAAGCAGTGAAAAATGAAGTGGTTTGCTGTTAAATGTTTAACAACCATCTCTCTGAAGGCAGAGAGGAATCTTGATGCTAGACACTGAACAGTATTAGACTGTTCAGGGTGCTGTAACAAACTACCATAGACTACATAGCTTACAAAAACCAGAATTTTATTTGTTAGATTCCGGAGGCTGAAAAGTCCAAAATCAAGTGGCCAGAAGATTTGGGGTCTGGTGATGATAGCCTGATTCCTTACTCATGGATATCTTCTCTTTGTACCTTCACATGGCAAAAGGCACAAGGGAGCTCTCTTTCTTTCATAATGGCATGAATCCCTTCGTGACAGCTCTGCCCTCATGACTTAATAACCTCCCAAAGGCCCCACCTCCTAATATCATCACACGAAGAATTAGGATTTCAGCATATGAATTCTGAAGTGATGCAAACTTTCCATCTATAGATTCAAGGCAATCCTCTGCCCCTAGAGAACTGGTTGTTAAACATTTACCTAAATACTCCAAAAATTTACATTACCTATCATTACTACAATTACAAAAGTGAGGGTTTCCTGGGATGTTATAGCACAATGTAAATAAACAATATATGTAATAGACTCATAAACCTGCAGTCCTAGAACCTTCAAACAGGGCTTGGTCAATACTCCTAAGAATATAGAGGCAAATACATTCAAGACAATTTATAGCTAATTCTTGTAGTTTGCAGTTTCTGTTTTCCTTAGAATTATTCAGACTCCATGTAGATCATTTTTCTAGAAATCCAGGTTTGGTGCTCAATTATGAAACATCAGTTTGAGACACGGAATTTGGTTTAGTTTAATGGGCTTGCTTAAGGCATTTAATTTGTAAGGGATATAACAGACAATATGTAAGGGATATTCATTTTTTTAAACATTTCTGGCATTAGCTAATATGTTGTTTTTCTCGTTAATCCCTGTTAATACATCTACTGCTTCTGAGTTTTGGTTTTGACATCTGTAATATGCAAAGGTTGAATTCACTCAGTGGTTACCAGTGCCTCACACTCCTCTGGCCTGTAGAACATTGGCCTCTTCTCTCTATCTCCATTTCATTGTATTCCTTTGAACCAAAACTCAGATCCTCAGAACCAAAATCGATTTATTGCTGCAGCTAGTGATGAAATCATGACCTTATTTCCCAAAGATGTTTCAGAAATATTCATAATGGATACATAAGATTCTACGTATACCACTTTTCTTTCAGCTGTCCAAACACACCAAGAGCCTTTCAGCATCCAAGGCTGTGTCTGTTGTTTTCTCTCCCTGGAAATGCCCTTCTTCAAATAGCCATCTCCTCCTATCCTTCAGGTCTGCATTAGTTTTCTGGGACTTCCATAAAAAATACTACAGACTGTGTGGCTTCAACAATAGAAGTTTATTTCCTCACAATCAAGTGAAAGATCAAGGTGACAGTAGGTTTGGTTTCTGGTGAGGCCTCTCTGTTCAGCTTCTAGAATACTCCTTCTCAGCTGTGTCCTCAGCTGGCCTGTTCACCTTGTGCATCCTCCAGGAGACAGAGGGTTCTGATGTCTCTTCCTCTTTTTATAAAACGAATGGTCCGATTGGAATAGGGTACCACCCACCCTTCTGCCCTCATTTAACCTTAATTACCTCCTTATCTCCAAATACAGTGACACTGGGGGTTAAGGCTTCAACATATGAATTTGGGAGAACACAGTTTAGTCAGTAACAAGGTCCCTACTTTCAGCAAGTGCTGCTCTGCACCTTCCTCTCTAAATTTAATCTCTCCTGTTTTTCTCTCATAACACTATGTTAATTTCCTTAATCATCTGTATGTGTATATGCACACACATATGTAATATTTTGTACAATTTATTTACTTGGAGCCTTCTTCTGCCATTAGACTGTAAATATCATAAGGGTAAGAAAAAAGCCTACCATATTTACTATTACATGCTCAGCAATTGGCATGGAGAGTGGCACACAGTGGGCAGTCAATACATACTGTGGTTTGCTCACTATTTATTTAATAAATAAGCACTCTAAAAATCAAGATGCAAAAGAAGAATGATTCCTTGCACTCCCTGAACTCATCTGTGTACTGGCAGTAGTACAGGCACTTTTCAAGCATTATCTTATTTATTCTTTACAGCAACGTAAGTTACTGCTGTTTTATTTTCCACTTGGTAGTGATAATCATTGTCTGCATTCATAATCCACAAAAGTGGAATTAAAGGGTCAAAAGGTATGAGCATTTTGAAGCTCTCAGAGCATATCATTAAATTGATTTCCACAGAAGCTTGCAATAATTACTGTGTGTCTACTTCATCATACCCTCATAAGGATTAACATTTTTTATCTATGCTAGTTTTAGAGGTGGAAATGGTAGAGCATTACTATTTTAATTCGTTATATTATTTGATAACCAAAGAGTCTGAAGCCAAAGCCCTTTCCTGTTATTCCTACTTATGTCTTGTCTCCCATGCCTATACATTCTGCTTCTTCATGGGAAGTCGCCAGGAAGCCTGTAAGAATTCTTGGTTTTCTCAGCACCATTACAGAAAATCTTAATGATGATGAAGATCTTAATTAAAATTGCTCAAGAAATTTAGTTTTTTTAGTTGACAACTTCTCTGATAAAATCCTCCAATAACTTCTGATTATCTTCATGATTAAGCTCAAACTCTTCTTTACCATATCTAATCATTACATTTTCTGGCCACCACCTCATTTCCATGGTCATCTCTCTCTCCTCTATTTCATATTTTATAGTCAAACAACACAGAACTGCCCACGGTTTTTGCACACATAGTCCTTGTCATTTCTTTTTCTTGGCTGAAGATCTCTCCTCTCCTCTGGCTGTATTACCTTTCCCCTCTTTTCTCCTTCTTCTCCTCAGCTTCACATCCTCTGACAAGCTTCCATCTCTATTCAGCATTATTTAACATATTTTCATGCTATGATTCTTTTCTGTGTCACAATATCAACTTCTCTGTAAATACTTACCCATTGACT
This sequence comes from Rhinopithecus roxellana, assembly GCF_007565055.1. Taxonomy (NCBI): domain Eukaryota; kingdom Metazoa; phylum Chordata; class Mammalia; order Primates; family Cercopithecidae; genus Rhinopithecus; species Rhinopithecus roxellana. The sequence goes on along the minus strand of NC_044550.1, from coordinate 123,726,114 downwards.
GGATTGGGTAACCTTCCTCTGCTTCCCAATAGCTCCCTGTGTTAACTGGTGAATTATAATGATATGTCTATTTATCTCTCCTGAATAAGACAAGAACTCCTTGAAGGCATAGACCAGATCTTCATCTTGTATTCTTAGGAACTAACACAGTGCCAGTGATTATTACATAGTACCAGATATGCAGTAAACATGTTTAAATGAATTAATGACTGAGAGAATGAATTATTAACCTTGAGGAGGAAATGCAACATTTTTCCCTGTAAAGTGGATGAAAAAGAATATTATTAGGTTGGTGCAAAAGTAATTGCGGTTTTGCCATTGGAAATAACAGATTCAGTAAAGATTCTATCAGAACAAAAGAAACATCTCTAGATATTTGATATGGAAGAGATTTAACTCAGCATATTAGGGCCCAGGGAAACAAAGATCACAGCGTTGAGCATAAGCAGACACTGACTCCTCAGTGTTCCACTCTTCCCCCAGAAATGCAACTGGGCAAGAACTAGGTGGATGCAGCTCAGACGGTGAGCATGATATCACTACTGAGGATCCCCAAATGAATGCTTCTGCCTCTTTATGAATTTGTGAGCCAAATGGAGGAACTCCAAAAATTATGACAGTGAAAAAGATCTGACCTAACTGACCCCATCTTGCTTCTAACCTCCCAAGCTGTCCTTGTTGATTACTGGGCATAGGCCAACTAACTTTCGGAAGAATTTATAGTTTAACTTTGAAACAAAGATAATAACAGCTCTTTTCTGAAGCAAACTCCTTTCTTTTCTGGGGTCCAGGCTGCCTTTGTAACACAAACAAATTAGCCATAAGATTACAAATTATGGCTTAGGAGTCATAAAGCCACAGACCACAAGGTTCTGAACCTCCCCAGTTGCTCCTAGGAATAACATCACTATTGTAAAACCTAAGATTGATGCTTGAAATATTTTTCAGACCCTGCATTCTGATACACCAGCTGGTACCACCCAGATTGGCAATCTGGCTTAACCAGTTCTGTGATCCCACCCAGGAACAGAAGACAGCAAGAAGAACACACTTGGACCTCCTATGATTTCATCTCTGACTCAACCAATCAGCACTCCTTACTCCCTGTCCCCTACCCACCAAATTATCCTTTAAAAACCCTGGTCTCCAAATTTTCAGGGAGACTTATTTGAATGATAAAACCCTGGTCTCTCATTCAGTGGGCTCTGTGTGAACTGAACCCTTTCTCTATTACAATTCCCCTGTCTTGATAAATTGGCTTTATCTGGGCAGCAGGCAAGGAAAACCTATTGGGGAGTCATAGGGGAAGTAATAGGAGTTGGCAGGTATGGAGTCAAAATGGAAAGAAGTGCCTTAGGCAAGTCCTCTACTGAGGTCTGGGAGGAGGTTCCTGGAAAGTGATGAAGACCCCTTGGGCCTAATAAAAATGCCTCCATGAAAGAGCATGGCTAGTCCTGGGGTGCCTGATTCCTTGACTGCAGTTCCCTCCAGAAAACTACAATGGACTGGCAGTGCAACAAGTCTGGTGTGGGGAGGGTGAATTCCCCCTGGGAGGCCTCTCCACCCTTGCTGTGGTTTAGCCTGAAAGATCACACATAGAATTTGGGAGCTGAGCTGGACTCCTTACAGGGAACTGCTAGCATTCAAGACTTTAATTATATGGGTATTGTAGAAAAATGCCAGGATAATCTCAGCTGCCTGTAGCATCAAATTGGAAGGCTGGCAGGAAAACACCCAGAAGGTGGAAAAACCTCACATTTGCCTTCTGCCAAAACCCATATGTGTGGCCACTGCTGCTTATGAGGAATGATGGTTTCTGCTTCTTTTTGGCCTACCCCATATTGCATAAAAGATGTATTGAAATCTTACCTGAAATCCAGCTAGTGGAATTTAAGTAAACATAATCCCCATGGTTCTAGCTCATGTGATATAAAGTAATAGGCAAAAAATGGGAAAAAAAATCGGAGTTGCCCATAAATAAACCAGCACAGTACAGAAGACAATGTATGGGGATAAAGAAGAAGAAATATTTTTGCCAGACAAACTAAATACCACCTAAAATGCAGGAAGCAAACTTGGAAGTTGTGGAATTAGAAATGAGATGGCTAGGAATAGTTCAAATGATTACTTTAAAACTGTGAACAACTAATTCACAAAAACAATTGATGCTAAGAAACTTATAAAGTGAAAAGCTTAATCTTACTAGTAATCACAGAGATAAAACACACATATATCCGATTTTTACTCACTTAAAGAATTTTAAGTGCTATCAGTGCTACTTTGGTCACTGATCATGTATGGTCTCACATTTGGTGATATAAGCTACTCAGCGTGCCAAGTACAGGACAAAACAGTTGTTCTTGTTTCCACTGTCATTGGAATCTATTGTTCTCACTATTTTCAAAATTGATTTGTCAAAGTGCATCAAGAACCTTAAGCCATTATTTTCTTTAGCTCCCGAATTCTATCTTTCAAAATGCATTCTAAATAAAAAGTTAGAGTTGCTGGTCAGTAATAATCTAAATAACCACCAGTAAGGGAAAGTTGAAGATAAATAATAGAGTGTCTAAAAAGAGGAATAATATGGAACCATGAAAAATTAGATGCTGGAAATCAATTCTGTGACATTACCTAAGTGAATTTTATAATATTAAGGGGTATTTTATAAGATAACATGCACATTGTTCCTGTTATTCACATAAAAATAAGATTGGGAGGAAAAGCACCAAAAAGCTGATCCCCAGTTTTCTGTGTGATGGTATTATGGGTGCCTTTTTTTTCTACACTGTTTTTGTTTGTTTGTCTGCTTTTATGAGTTCTAAAATAAATATGTTTTACTTATTGAGTTGCTTTGAAAATTCATTTGACATTTTGGCTTATAAGTATGAAATCAAACTCATCTGTACGGTTGCGTGATTCAACGGTTGTCCAGCAGCTCCCATCAGACCAAGCAGGGAATTAGGAAACCAAGAGTTTGTTTCAATTTAAGCTGTGTGACGTTTAGCAAAACAAGTTGGCAGAAGGGCAAAAGGCTTAGGGAGTTGAGAGTGTGACACCATGTTATCCGCCCTGGATAGAAACAAAAATTGTATCTGTTAGGATGCGAGACAAACACTGAAGTAAAATGAAGAAATTGAGGGACTGAGAATCCTAATGCAATTTTTCTTTCGAGGTGAAACAACTCTAGGAAACAGAAAAGTCCAGAGTGTAGCTGGGGTATCGAATGCTGCAGTCATGGAGATGCTTGGAAGACGTGATGCAGGACACACAGTCTACATGGTCCTGCAGGTCCTTTGGGATTACTCCAACATTTGAGGAAAGAGCAGGACACAATAAGGATCCTAAGTCCTCAATGGATGCAGAGGGGTGCCCTGGAGCAGGTGGTGGCCCGGCCTGAGCAGCACACAGGAAGTGACATGAAGAGATGAGAATTGCAGCACTGTCTCTACACTTGAAGTTCTCAGGATGTCTTACTTTTAAAATAAATGTTTAAAACTTTGATTTTTAATATTTTTAATTATATTCACTTCCTTAGAAACGTGTTCTGATGTAACCAATTTTCCTGTGGTACCTTTATGATTCCTTAGCTTCTGAAGGGGAAGAGGTTACAGTATCAGTTAATTTACTTCCCAGCTATCATTGCAGTGACTAATGACTGGCCCTATGGAGAATCTGCTTTTAATTTTTTTTCTCATTAAAATCGTACAAGAAATGTTGACAGTACCAATTGCTTCTGAACAGACATTTCAGGTTCAGGAATAGTTGAGAACCATTCTGTGGATGGTTGCTCCAGTGAATAGTTTTCAAATTATATGAAATTGGTTTTTTGTTAAAAGTGCAAAAGTTGTCCTAAAAATGCATTAATTTTATTAAATTGTTTAGAGACTTAGAGTTCTCTTACGACTGAGCCAGCTAGCATCTTGGGAAAGGACAGAAGAAAAGACTACCCTCACTGCCTACTATGTACCCTGGGCTAGTGCGAAATAATTCTCTAACATTATGATAATCTATCCATCCTCAAGGCAGTAAAATTGAAGGAGGGGCTTCAGTGAAGTCAAATGGGCCTAGAAGTAGTTGTGATGTCAAGGGAGAGGGTTCAAGGGAGAGACAGTAATTCTAGTCAGAGTTCCTATCAGCATTATTTTCTCAAGGTAGACATTATCTGCACGAGATGTCTTCACTGATGTTTTTAGCACCTCCGTTTCCAGCTCCTCTATGTGGAGTCTCATTTCAGCAGAGGAGCCTGAACTTCTTAGAAAGTAGTTCAAGACTTCAAGAGCCAGGAAGCAGAAGCAGCCAGTCTGCCTAAAGATCGGACTCAGAAGTTTCACAATGTCATTTTCAACTATTCTATTAGTCAAATTAGGTACAAGCAGTCGAGAGTCAAGAAGGGGAGACAGCCATGAGTACAGAGAGGAAAGGAACTGACGGCATTGGCCATTTTTCCTGAGACATCCTATGAGAAGTGCAGAGAGTTGTAAGGGGTATGGGAAAGAAGCTGTAGCAGATTGAGAAAGAGATTAGAAAATGACTTGAATAAAAAAGGTCATATGATAGAAATAAGCACTACTTTTGGCATCACCCTTCTTTCACTGAGTGTCCAATATACATCCTTTCCAATGCTTGATGGTGAAGATATAAAAATGATTCAATATGGGCAATGCTATAAGCTTGCTTGTGTTCCCTGCACCCCGAAATGTATTAAGTTGAAATTCTAACCCTCAGTAACTGAGAATGTGACTTCATTTGGAAATAGGGTTTTTAAAGAGGATAATTGTGGCTCATGCCTGTAATCCCAGCACTTTGGGTGGCTGAAATGGTGGATCACTTGAGGTCAGGGGTTCGAGACCAGCCTGGCAAATATGGTGAAACCCCGTCTCTACTAAAAATACAAAAATTAACCAGGCGCAGTGGCAGGTGCCTGTAATCCCAACTACTTGGGAGGCTGAGGCACGAGAATTGCTTGAACCTAGGAAGTGGAGGTTGCAGTGAGTTGAGAGCATGCTGCTGCACTCCAGGCCTGGCTAGCGCAAGAATCTGTCTCAAATAATAATAACAATAAAATAAAGAGGTAAATAAAGTAAAATGATGTCATATGGGCAGATATTATGCATTGCAAGAAGGGGGCCATCCTCAAGCCAGATAGAGAGGCCACAGAAGACAGCAAACCTGCTGACACCTTGATTTTAGACTTCCATCCTCTAGGCTTGTGAGACAGTAAATTTCCATTGTTGAAGCCACCCAGTCTGTGGTACTTTGTTATGGAGGTCCCAGCAAGCTGACTGAATACAGTATACTCAAGACACTTAAACTGCATGGATGATGTAGACAAATAAGTAGATTTTTCAATACAGTGTGATAATACCTCCAATAGGGGTAGACACAGGATGCCATGGGAACATAGAAAAAGGACACCATATTCTCTTACTTTAGATTCTTCTTTAAAATAATGTATCATTGCTTTTTCTGATGATGAAATGAGACATTTTACATAAAGCCCTGAAATAATAGGTGTCTATTATATATTGGTTCTTTAGCTCCTTCCTTCAAACCTATTACATACATACATAATATTTTTTTCTCCTTCTACCCATGGAAAGAAAAAAAAAGTAGAAAGTCGGAGTGGAAGCATATGAAAAACACACCACTGACCCTGGGGACTGTATGTGCACCCAACAGTGAGGCAGAAGCCTCATTTTGGCAGCTCTGGGCCACCTAGGAGTTTTCCACAACAAAAGGGCTACTAATTCTGAAGCCTTATGAAGCTGTGTGTTGGAACCAGGATGGTGGTTCTGAAGACATTTTAAAATATTCTGGATGAGTTCATTCTTCTCAAGTTAAGAGGAATTTTCCTGAGATTAGTTCAAGTTGTGACTGAAAGCAAAAATTAGTAAATAGACCTTCTCATTATTTAAAAATAATAATTCATGAAAATATAATGTTGAAGCCAATACTAATGGCTATTTAAAGGATTTATTTTATCCAAGTTTATGAATGATGAGAGGTTTTTAAAAAAGGATTTTGATGAAAGGAATTTAACTTGGGAAATCTTGCTGGAAGTTGATTTCTAAGATTAAGTTAGTATTAATGCATATGATTCATCAGGGAGGAGTTATTTACATTTCTGATTTATCATTTTAATTAAGCAATGCTCAGTGATGATCCAGGGCAGATACATAGGGTAAAGGTTATAGGTATGCGAAGCATTAGGCCAGGCTCTGTGATTTACCGCAGAGGGACAAGTCCAGGGGCAGATCCAAATAGATAGGAAATAAATGCTTTTGTAGTCAGTGTTGACAAAAATAATGCTAGGAATAAAAATATCCTTGCTCATTCTATACGTTTTTTTGGATTCCCTCCAATAAACTCCCTTGGCAAATAAAGAATATTAAACACAGAAACCAAATGGCACATTGGGGCCTCTCTAAAAAATCGCATTCTAAGCAAATCCCAGAAATTTGAAAGCATTCTGTAAAAGTTCCTCTAATATGCCTTTGACACAAGAACAACCTTGCTTTTACTTGTTGGACTGGCTTCTCTCACCCCTGTCAGTTCAATAAATGATTCCTTTGAGGGAAGTTCAGAACAGTTGCTTATCTATAAGTCCCACGCTTTTTATTAAATAGGGATGAATTCCCAGTGTTCACATTTTAAAATGCAAGACAGATTGCAGCACCTATAGATGATGATTCCACTGGCAACAGGCAGCAACTGAGGATCTGTGTGCCCTGTCACTGGGTCTGTGGGATCCCTCGGACTGCTCTGCCATTGGCTGGTATTCATTGTCATTCCTGCTGCTCTGGCCCTGGATTCTGCCTCAGTGAAATACTCAACACGTTCTTCCTCACATGCTGCTTTCCTTCCAGCAAGGCTCATCTCTGAACCACATTATACACCAGCAAATACCATCTTCAATCTGTCTCGCAAGATTTGCAGCTGGGACAAATAATACACAAGTTCTTAATTCCCAGAGTCTGGAAATTATACTCTAGTTACTAAAAATCTCTCCTCAAATTACAGTCAGTTTCAAGTGACATGTTTATGTTGTTCTGTGTGATAAAAATACCTCTACAGTGACAGTTTAGGTGCTAAGTGTTCTGCTTGTGAGTGCTACATACACTATAATAGTTGTGTCTTCTCAGATAATGTAACGAATAACGTGTATTTCAACCTTCTCCATTATGATAACCTAATATGCCCTCCAAAGGTTTGGTGATGCCAGGAGAGGAAATGTTCATTAGTCTACCAGTACCTTAGGAGTTCTTGTACACAAACAATAGTTGGTTCTAGTTAACATAAAAAGAAATAGGATTTATAAGAAGGATATAGGCTAGATCATAGAATCAACCGTAAAGTAAGAGGTCAGAGCTTGCTAAAAATGCATGATCTTATAAGAGACTGGGTAGAGAAGACAGCCCAAGTCTTCAAGTTCAACTCGTTCTACAGATATGGACCCAGCTACATATGCATAGTTACTACCACTGCCAGAATCTGCCCTTCAGCTTCCGTGAATATTTCTAACTGCTCCTCTGCCCTTCTATCATTTTATCAGGATTCCAGGTGCTGAACAAAAGGATCAAATTGGCTGATCCTATTTCATACTCCACTAGCTGCCAGAGATCAGAGAGAGGGAATAACTCCCCGCTTTAGGATATGGAAAATGCCTTCAATATAAAATATTCAGATGCTTGGCAGCCAAATAATGAAACTTCAACAAAGGACCTTCTCTTAAATTCATAAAATTGTGTTAATATTTCTAGCAATACTTAACAAAAAGTTTAGCTGACCTTGACATGATCTCCCTCACCAGTTGCACCACCATGCCAAAATAATTGTTTTCCATTAAGTCTGTATGTCAATTAAGGTCATCATATTTCACCCATAATTTTATTCATGATATTACGGAAAAGCAAATAGACTTTCCTAAAATCTTATCCCTGAGGATCTATTACAGCTGTGGCAAGTTTCCACTTACTGAGTAATTACTATATGCAGGGCACTGGGCTAGGTAATTTATATGCAGCATCTTATTTAGTCCTCACAAGGCCCTTTCAAACTCTGCATTACTCACTTCATTTTCCATGTAAAGAATATGAAATTCAAAAATCTACGTAATGGTCTCAAATACAGCAAACTGTTTACAGGCAGAGCGAGGATGATAACCTAGGATTTACTGATTTCTCCTTCCTTCCTGCTTTACTTCTTTCCTTCTTTTCTTCTATGTCAAAGTCTCTGTTCAAGATATTTTCACCACTCTGTATGGCTAATCAGCAGTGTAAAAGACTATGAATCCTAACTCACACACAAATAAATCAATTTTTTTCTGAACATATGTATTTGGTCACCCTCATCAAAGATTCTCTGTGACATAGACTGGCTGGTTTCTAAATTTTAAAAAATTATTTGATACTTTTACTCAAATATGAAAACCTATTTAGAAAGCTATAGACTCTTCACTGTGTCAGAGAAACAGAATAGAAACTACAATGCTCTGAGAACAAGAGGAGCAGGAGCTTGTCAATGTGGGTTTACAGTTGGCATCCCTCACTTGGAGTCAGAACAGAGTAGAAAAGCATCTGTCATCAAATGTGACAAAGGCCACTGCCCTAGTTAAACTGTTGTGAACTGGGGCACTTGAGTCTGAGTAATTCAGGACTTTTATTTTCAGCCCATGTCCCCAATCATTCCTGTTGAAATGAAGGCCATCTCTTGCCACTAAATGTGCCGTTTGCCCTTAGTAATAATCTGCAACTTTCATCCAAACAGTAAAGACAGAAAAATGGAAAATGTTACATTCTCAGATAAAGGAAAAAAAGATATATTTTTCGTTGTGCACTCCATATGTGTTTTCTTCCACTTTCTCATTTGTTCTGTAACAGATTTTACTGACTGCAGATACATTTCACAAAGTATATAATAAATTTAAAAGGAAAATATCCTCATTCCACAAAAATCCATACAATGTATACACCTCTTGGAATTGGGGGAGAGAACGATATTTTGTGAAATTTTTTACACAAACGCTAACTAGATCTAAATGTGCATCATTCATTTCAATTACAGTTCAGAAATGAATCCAGGAGCCATACAGGTACCACTATAATCCACTTAGACATTCTGGATTCTTCTATCTTTTATAGTATTATTTTTGCCTTGTAGGTAAAGCCCATTGGCCCTGTCTAGCATTGGCCAAGATGAAAAAGAAAAGATAAACCCTAGTAGAATGAACAGTAGACACGTTGCTGCTTACTTACAGACAGTGTTATGTAGTGATTATGGGCTCTGGAATCAAGCTTCCTTTTCTCAAATCCTAGTCGTTGGCTGTGTAACCTTTGCCAAGTGATTTAGCCTCTCTGTAACTCAGTAGCCTCACCTATTAAATGGAGGTGATGATAAGTGTACTTCATAAAATTACAGTGAGGATTAAACATGAGTTAATAAATGTAAAGCATCCAGGCCAGCCCATGGTAAATCCTCAGTAAATATCAAAATTGTGAAAACTTACTGTGTTTATTTTCTCCTGTCATGATTCTTCCAAAATATTTGTTAGTTACCAAGCATTCAATTACAGAGATGAACAATAATCTACTTAATAATTGTCATAAAGTTTTAGATTTTTTTCCAATTCTTCACAGTTATATTATATATTTGCCTAATTTTTCAGATTAACCCCCAATCAATTTGTCAACTTTCTAAAAAAATGCCTCTTGGATTTTAACTGAGATTATATTAAACATACACATTTATTTGGGGGAGATTTGCTTATGAAGTCCAGTCTTCTCATCCAGGGATATAGTTTATCTTTCTGTAAATTTAAGTCTGCTTAAAATAAACCTCTAATGCTTTGTAATTATTTTCATATAAATTATCTGTATTTCTTTGTACATTAATTCTTTGGTGTTTCACAACTTTGTCATTAGGAACTATTAAATATAATTTACTCTTATTTCTTGCTGTTATGGAATATTTAGTAGTTTCTTTATGTCACTTTCAAATATAGAGGTTATAATTTTTCACAGTAAAAAATATCAAACCTTTTCTGTGTATGACTGTTTTTATACACAGAAAAACATCAACTTACATGCTGAATTTAGAGTAATTTTTAGTTTTATCTTTTTAAAAGTAAAAGCACTTTCCAAAGAGGAAAAAAAAATTAGGTCCATAAGGCCAGGCGCGGTGGCTCATGCCTTGTAAGCCCAGCACTTTGGGAGGCCGAGGCAGGTGGATCACGAGGTCAGGAGATCGAGACCATCCTGGCTAATACGGTGAAACCCTGTCTCTACTAAAAATACAAAAAAAATCAGCCGGGTGTGGTGGTGGGTGCCTGTAGTCCCAGCTACTTGGGAGGTTGAGGCAGGAGAATGGTGTGAACCAGGGAGGCGGAGCTTGCAGTGAGCCAAGATCACACCACTGCACTCCAGCCTGGGCAACAGAGTGAGACTCTGTCTCAAAAAAAAAAAAAAAAAAAAAAATTAGGTCCATAATATAAGTATACTTCTAAGCAAAGGGGTGATTTTACAGAGAAATCATTACAATAAATGGCATTCTTGCTTCACCATGAAGGATCTCAGCTCGAATAGAAAGACCAAAAACTTAAGAAAATTCTGTGCTAATTAATATGTCTATTAATGGGTTATTAGACCATAACAGTCTAACATTTACTACAATCCTGCCTTCTTTTCCACATACTCCTACCTTAGAATTCTTCTCATACTTCTTTAATTATTTCATATTAATTGATTGCTTATTGCTTATTTTTGTCCACTGCCAATGTATTTCCATTAGGGCTGCAACCTTCAACGGTCTTGCTCACCACAGTGACCAATGTCCAATCACAGTCTCATTCGTTTATGTATTCATTAATTGAATAAACAAATATTAGTCTCCTATTTCTTATCAGGAACTGTTGCATATAGACAAGGTCTTTGCCTTCAGAGTGTTTATTTTCTGTGGAGTTGGGGGAGGACAGAAAGCAAATAACCAAATAAATAACATAATTTCAAGTAATTATAACAGCTACTGCATAGGGTGGACTGAGCAAATCTGGGTGGATGTACTGTTGGAATAAAAAGAAGCCAGTGAAGTCCTCTCTGAGTCGGTAACATATGAACGGAGAAGTGTAACATGAAAGATCTGAGGGGAAAATGTTGCAAGAAGACTGAATTTCTATAAAGATCCTGAGGTGGATAAACTTGGTGGTTTGAGAAGCAGCAATAAAACCAGTGACCAAGAGAGAGAATGGAAGGAGATGATGTCACAAAGTTAAGACACAGTGAGATTGTGCAGGCAAGGCCTTCTTGTGTCACACTTTTCAAACTTAGTTGTGCATGTAAATCATCTGGAATCTGGTTAAAATGCACACTGATTCAGGAAGTCTGGGCCAGGGCCTGAGATTCTGAATTCCTAATAAGCTCCCAAGGGATGCTAATGCTGTTGTTCTGGGGACCACTCTGAAAAGGAATTTCTGAGTTATAAAAAGGAGGTTGAGTTTTATTGTAAATATGAATAAAAGCCATGAAAGGGCCGTGGGATGACATAATTGCTTTTCATTTTCAAAGGATCACACCAGTGTGTAGAAAAGCCTATGGAGGTGAAAGCATGGAAGCAGGAAGCCAGTTAGGAAACTACTTCCGTGAGGCAACAGAGGAGGGTGGTTTGGAGTAGTCTGAGCAATGAAGGAGCCCCGGACACACAGTGACGTTTGGGACATGTTTTGATTACACAGTCAAAATAATTGATAGACTAGATGTTGTATGTGAAAGTCAGAGTAATCAAGACTGTATACTCTTAAATGAATCAGTGAGTGATTTGTGGTTCTTGTTATAAAGATGAGAAAATATGTAAGAGGGCCAGGTAGGACAGGATAGAAGTCAAGGGTTTTGTTTCAGATATGCTATTATTGAGAATATCATATTAACGATCAAATAAAAATATTAAGTATAAGTTGTGTACATATGTTAAGAGCTTAGAGAAGAGTATTGAATGTAGATGGAAATTTAGGGGTCATTCGATTTTGAAGTTATCCAATAAAATGAGCTCATCTAGCAAGGGAGAATTAGAGAAGATATTTAAGTCTGAGAAGAAGAGGAAAGGTTAGCCAAGGAGATTGAAAAGAAGCTACTTGTGAGGTAGGAAAATAATTCAAGAACATGTGACACTCTAGAATTTAAGTGAAGAAGTGCTTCAGCATAGTGGCTAATGGAGATTGAGTAATCAAATAAGTACCTGCCAGGGTTCAAATGAAATGAAACTGAGAATTGACCACTGAATGTTGCAAGATGTGGGCATTGTTGCTAACTTAACAAAGGTGGTCTTGGTAAATAGGGTGATAAATTATTGCCTAGAATGTAGAAAAGCAAGAATGGGAAACGATAAAGTAGAAGCAGAGACAATAGAAAACTCCTTCAAGGATTTTTGCAATAAAAAGGAGCAGAGAATGAGCCATAACTGGAGAAAGATGTTAAATCAAAGGAGTTTTATTTTAAGATAAGAGTTATTGAAACATGTTCATGTGATGACATAAATGATAGGTGACGAGAAAATATGGATTATGCAGGTGGAGGGGCTGGCTGTGGAGAGAAGAGAGAGATGAGAGGAAAATAAGAGTATATATGGGTAAAGGTGCATGTAAGTTGAGAGAGAAGAAAGTGGGAAGATAAGCACTTTTCTTCTAGATGATTCTGTTTTGTGATAAAATAAGAATAAACAAACAGTAGAACATGAGGAAGGAGTGTTGGGGATTTGAGCGGTGAAGAATTTGTGTGATATATTCATCTCAGATAGCATGGCGGTAAATTTAAGAGAATGTAGTGGGATTCAAGGGTAGTACTGAGGGACCATTTAAGGCATGGTAATACAATAAATATGAAGTGGGATTTCTTCTAGTAACATTCACCCACTTAGGGAGAAAAGGCAAGATTGCTGAGGATACACGCAAGAAAGAAATTATAGTAATGAGCCATGGCATCTAAACCAAGTAAGAAGGAAGTGAGGGCTTGAAAAAGCGGTGAATCAATGCATTATTTAAATGAGACTGAAGAATAGTTATTAAAGTAAGTGAATTGAAAAGCAAGAGGTTCTTTGATTCTTTAGGTAAGTAAAACCCTGTATAACATATCCCTGAACTCTCCAAAGGTGCAGAACAGTGGAACTTCAGCCACATGCACACAGCTTGAGTTGTCATGAAAGTTTCTGAAAAGGCTTACTAGAGATTTCCTTTTAGTACACATATGATTTTATTTACTTATGTTTCTCAGAAATACATCTATTGAGAAAGGCAGGGTTGATCAGTACAGCAACTGTATCCCTTTTTATTTTAAGTATTTTGAAATGTTTTAATGCACCAAACTCAAAAGCAAAACATCAGTCAAACCAACGGGCTATTAGAGCACCACCCTTAAGTGCTGCTTTGTCTCTCTGCTTACTACTCTTTCAAAAGCAATAAAACAAAAATCATATCATTAAATTTGAATGTTAATTTATTTCCAAAATAATCTGGACAGCAAGCAAATAGAGTCTTGAAATGCTGTCTCAAACATTCTTTAGAAAATTGTTAGGAGGGCAAAAAGTCCATAAAGTAAGGCACAAGGGTAGGCAACAAGAAGCTGCTGTCCTTCCATGTGCAAGGCTGCAATGAAGATCTTGGAAGCTGAGAGACTACACCAGCCAATGATGACCAGGGATGATACGGTTCCAAAGGTGCCCCTGCAGCAAAGACAAAGAGATGATTGCCTGTGCCAGTAGAAAAGAGATTACTGAGTTAAAGTTGCCTCTGAAATATCCTTGGTACAATATTTATAACTACTTTTTCCAGTGGTAAAATGAAAATCATGAAATATATGAACAAAAGCCCTTGGCCAGTTAGGCATTTTTTAGTCAAGTTCATTACAGAGGCTAAATATTTTATATTTCTGTTAAACCCGAATTAGAAAAAACAGTAGAAGTCACCCGCAGTCACTCTCCTCTCATCTGTCAATATTCAAATCCTAACTCATAAAATTCTCTTAAATACAGCATTGAGAGCCTTCACATCCTTATAGCTATAGATTTCCTTTCCCCTACTTGTCTCAAAAATTGGCCAATGGCATGGGAGAAGGATAGACAGAGTTACATTCCAGTGGGGTGCCTAATTCCTGCTACTTCCAGATCTGCTTCTCAGGTTTTTGTCGGACATCACAAAAAGCCTGACACAGCTCAAGCAAGGAGCACATGGGACAGGAAAGCACGTATGTGTGTGGCTTCCCACTTCATCCTTGAAGCTCCATTTTGTATATTTTTAGAATGTTGAAATAGATTTGTTCAACTGGTATCTTCAAAAAGTAACTGCAGAGGCAAGTGAGCAAATAAGAGAGTTAAGTCTGGTCACTTGGAGTATAATAAGGCAGGAAAGGTGGTCGAGAGTGAATTTCCTTTCTTATGTGTTAAACAGAATGCATTATTTAGAAAAATAAGACATGAGAGCTGGGAGAAATCTCAGGAGATGTCTACTGCCCAGTTTTAAAGCAATAAAGTGATGACAAAAATTGCATGGTGAAGTGGACAATAGATCAAGATCTCTCCTATCATAGTACTCTTTTCACCACCAAACTAAACTGCCTTACTTGATCTTGGTTTGACTCTGAAGTTGGGAATTGTGTGTATTATTTGTGAAAATGACAGAAATATCTACTTCTAATAATTGAACGAAAACAAAACAAGTGAAAAGCTCTATAGTATAGCTTCTAATGCCTCAGAGTATTAATAAACCAAACATAATTTTAAAACACCAAGTAAGTACTACATTTATTGATTTAAGTAATACCTATTAGGGATAATTTCTAGAGTTGTTTAATGTACTGTATTCTTAGCAATGGTCTTGAGTTGCACATACTAATTGCCTAAATTAAGGAAGAAAAAAAATATTGACTGAGCATGTATGTTATAAAATTCTCCAACATTAATATACTCATCAGGGTTCCTGGGAATTCTACCCAGCAAGGAGCCCAGCTGAGAAAGAATAGTTGTTTTCAGCCCAGAAGGCAGAGTGCCGGAAAGCTGAAGCAATTTATCAGTGTTCACCAGGCACTTACTCTTCCAAAATCAAACAAGTGAATTTCCTGTAGTTGTTATTTTACACATGATGATAGTTCACATTGAAAAATGTGACAACTTAAAAAGTGCCAGTTTTTTTTTCTTTTCTTTTCTTTCTTTATTTTTTTTAGATGGAGTTTTGCTCTTGTTGCCCAGGCTGGAGTGCAATGGGACGATCTCGGCTCACCGCAACCTCCGCCTCTGGGTTCAAGCGATTTGCCTGCCTCAGCCTCCCAAGTAGATGGGATTACAGGCCTGCGCCACCATGCCTGGCTAATTTTGTATTTTTAGTAGAGATGGGGTTTCTCCATGTTGGTTAGGCTGGTCTTGAACTCCCGACCTCAGATGATTCACCCACTTCGGCCTCCCAAAGTGCTGGGATTATAGGCACAAGCCACCGTGCTCAGCCAAAAAGTGCCAGTTTTAAAGATAACTTGGATTAATTTATTTTTTTAAGTAACTGAAGTAACAACAGCACCTGGGCCAAAACTGACCTACTTTTCTGAATCTATGTGTAGCTTTTAATAGCCATGGTTTTCCCAGTTCCACTACCAAAACAATCAGAAAGGGCTTAGCTTTTGCATGACTGTGGCAAACCTTGGCTATGATTGTGCATGTGAGGTCAATAAGAGCACACCGACACTTACTGCAATGAAAAGAACATGGCGCAGCCAGACAGGATGACCATGGGGAGCAGGCAGTAACCCAGCACGCTGGCCACACAGCCGTATGACACCCCTGAAGAGCTCATCAGGTTCAGTAAGGCATGAATCACAAGGCAGCCAATGGCACTCATGCCATACACATAACCAAACTGAACTTTTCCTGCCTGAAACGACGTGGGAAAAAAAAAAAAAAAAAAAAAAAAAAACAGTTTGAACACACAATGGACACCAAGAGGAAATCTGAATATCATGATGCAGAGAGCATCTTAGAGTCAGTTCAGTGCTGTTCCCTGTCTTTGTAGGACTGTCATCAGGAGACTGGCAGTTCTGGGAAAAACATGGCCAATGGTTTGAATTCAGATTCTGAAAACAAACACTTCTGACTAGAGTTAGGACAGAATAAGCATGCTACAAAGAAGATAGAATATTTCTAGACTTATTTTTTATTATAAATTGTCTATTAAGAGTACAAGGCATAAGTAAGACTATATTTTGTCCACATATTTATTAAATAATTATGTGATTGAATAGAAGAATAAAAAATCCAATTTTAGTCTTGGGGATTTATAAGGCATATTAGGAAAATTAGCAAACATCTACAGGATTTACCATGTTGGATCCCATTCTAAGTGTGCCACATATATTTATTTAATCCACATAACCACCTTATGAAATAGGTATCATAATGACACCAACTTTACACATGAGGGCACTGAGGTGCAGAGAGGATAAGTAACTTGCCCAAGGTAATATAACGCTAAGCAATGGAGGTTGGCTTTGAACATAGGTATTTCAGCTCTAAAATGTAGGTCCTGAACATCAACGGGAGCTCTTACAAGTCCTAAATAAGTCCCAAAATAATGGCATATATTTAACCCTATTTAATTTAGCACTTAGTTGACCACAGAATCCTTTTATGTTTCATGATACCTATTGCCAGGTTGATTAACCACGCCTTATGAAAAGGTGATTTATATAAACTAACTGGTAATGAATCATAAAAGGTGTACTGTCAAAGGAAGTTAGTAGTGTTCAGAGCACACCACCAATCTTCTGAGGAAAACTCATAAAAACAGCCATTGCTCACAAAGCTAGTATTTTGTGAGTACAAGCCCCAGTAAATGCATTCAGAGAAAATCACAGTGTACTACTACTTCAAAAGAGGATATTTTAATGTTTGCTTTCTGAGAATACCAAAGCTACAGTTAAAAATTCATTAATTTTTTATATTTACATTATGCTGATCATAACTTCTAGATAAAAGTTGAATAGGCTATCTCTGGTTTTCATGGGAATTAGACAAAACCAGTGAAGGATCTGATAAGTTGATTCAGGAGAGAAAGAGCTTTTTAGCTGCCACTTTTCCTTCTCCATGCTATTATCTATGAAGTCTTACAGAGATATTTGCTTTATAATTAATCGGGGTAATGGAGAATGTCATAGCTATTTTAATGTTCAAAAGTGTTCACCTATTCTGAATTCTTCTTCCTCTGCAGTTGGAGCATTGATCACTACGAAGTCCTTTCATAAATATTCCTGACTTTTGCTGGCAGAATTGTCTGCAGCATTAGCCACTGATAAATTCTTATGATATCTTCTGTATTCTTGTGGCCATTTAATGAAATAATGCTAACGATGGACATGCTAGCAGAAACACATCAGCTATCCACTGCTTTATTGGGTGAGTTTGCTCCACTTGCAAAATAAAGACAATTTCACATCATTGGCATGCATTAGAGAAACCATCTACTTAATATTTTACTTGGATGGGATAAATATGAGGTAGGGCTAGTCTTAATGGTATAGGACAACTCTCTTACAGCCAAAGGACACGTAACTGCACCTTCCTGTCCTGAAAAGGCAGTTCTACAAATGGAGTGGGGCAAATAGGGAGTAGATGAAGCTAATTTGGTAGTAAAGTTGTGTGTTTTCATGTCAGTTATGAACTTCTCTCATCGTGTCTTTCTTTGGTAGTTTGTCCAATTTAAGTTGTAATTCCATTTAGCCTAAATCACTGCCATTTTAAAGAATTGTTTCAAATTCTAACAAGGGCTTATAATCGAAATAGAAAATAAATGCTCCAATTTTTAACCTCAAAATTTTTAAGGATCCTCCCTATACCATCCTCATTACCACATCTTGATTTAAAATACTTAATGTTCTTCTGATTGCACTTTTATATTGGCCATGCACGTTGCTTTTACAGACCACACTCTTGGCCCTACCAGAAAAGTTAAATGGAGCAAAAGCTTTACACCATTTGTCTTCTTGGTGTTGGAAATGAAAATAATTTGGGGGAAAAGAATAAGTAAAACTAAATTTGTGCTAAGCGCTTGAAGCTGTTTTCTTTGGTTTGTCTCCTTTTGCCTAAAGAAAGTCCACTGAAAGAATGGTGTCTTATGTTAGCATGAATCTCAAAGAAGGAAGCATATGTGACTATGACTCTTATGACTCCAGAGATGATAAACAGATTTGGATATTGATTCTGGATTTAGTTTTGCTTTCTCCAGCAAAATTCCTGTATCAGCCAGTAAAATCACTTTTACATTTTAATTCTACATATCCAGGAAAGAATTAACCTATAATCAAATGAATTCTGCGTTAAATCATACTTCAATTAATATTCAATTGGAGTTTTGGGGGAGTCCTTTTTGCTCTATATCAGAATCAATTTGAAAGTTATCATATCTAATGGTAAAATTTCAAGTGATAAGATTTGCATAAAGACATTCAGAAAATACATATTTTCACATATTCTATACAATTTTAGAACTAAATAGAACCTGAAGAGCTACTTAAATAAACTCCTTTTGCCTTGAAGAAAATGAAATGAAAGCCTAGAAATATGAAGCCGAAGGTTAAAGATTACAGCAAGTGGCAAAGCTAGGGTAGATCCAATTTTCTCGCTTCCAGTTAAGAATTTTTGCCTCTACTGCTTTGTATTTAAAATATAAGAAGGGATATGTAAATAACTCTAACTAACATTATGCATCCAAGAGAGATCATAATGGAATTGATGCTGTTCTTTAAGGGATGGTAACAGTGATGTTTTGCTACAGAACGGCTGTTTTATTACAAATGACTTGAAAAAGAAAGATGAGTTAATATATTAAATTGATTGTTTCTGACTATTTGATTAATTGACATGGCCTTATTTAGCAGTTAATCTAAGATTATCAAATTACTGTGACAAAGACAGAAGAAGGGAGGTTAGAGATTAAATTAAAACTCGAGTTGGTATAGTGTTTGATTTACAGAGTATTTGCACTAGGTGTAGTACAAAGAAATAAGATGTTATCACTAAATACTATTGTATTGGATTAATATGATGTTATTATTGGCCAAATTACCTGCAGAAACTAGATTGCTATCAGTATTTTGATTGATTATATATAATAATGAAAAGCAGAATTTTATTTAGTTGCAAATGCATTTTACAACTACTTTTGAAAATTGTATATCCATTGGAAGAAATTATTATTATGGAACATGAAGAGCAGGAAAATGGGAAAAAGGGCTAAATAGTTATTGTAAGAGCTTTTCCCATAATGTTTAATTTCTCATATTATTTCTTCTGCCTAGTTTATCTCTTTGTGTCTTAATGAAACTACATTTTTCAGACTGCCTTGACCATCTTTATCATTCTCTGTTTTTATTGTATTGCCATCTCCTCCTTGGTATAAAGTAAGAGACATTTTCTCGTTTCTTTCTTATTCCTTTTTTTTTTTTTTTAATGAAACATTTTCCTAAACTATGAGCTAGAATGTCTTTTAAACTTTACTTAGGTCACTTTTTTAGTGACCCTTAATACCATTACTTCCAGATATAAAGAACGAAAGCATACATAAGACATATGGTGAAGTCGGGGAACAAATGTCTTCATAAAATGTGGAAAACTAACATTTTAGAGGAAATATGTAGGCTGAGTAAACAAATCATAGGTTGTCATTGCAAATTAACTTTTTCCTAGTAGCCTAACCCAAAACAAGGAGATCAGTCTCATACCTCATAAGATGTTAGAAATAGTCTGGAGATTTATCACAGCAAAGAAAATGGTGACCAAAGAGAAGCGACTTGTTCAGTGTCACAATAGAACTCTCACAAAAAACAAAAAATAAAATGTAGGCCTTATATCTCCCAAAACTGTTTTCCTCCCATTATTCCAGATTTACAGTCTTTTCTTAATAACAAAAAAGACATAAGTGATCTCCTACTTTGATCTCCTTCTTGATTTTTGAAATTCTATTTAAATTTATACTTTTTAGCTGTTGCAATGCATAATGGTAGCATATTTTTGTCACTATGGTTAAATTATTCTCTCTCACTTAACAAAATTCACTATGTAAAGTGACACAGTTTCTCTTATATTTATACGTATTGCTTCAAAACCAGCACAGGCAAGGACAAGCATTAAAATCTGATGCTTACTGTGACACATTACCAGAAGCAAGGTGGCTCCCAGGGCTACGCAAAAAAGAATGGGTCCAGTGAGGTCCGTTTCATTCATAATACTGCCATCTGCTGGCTTCATTGGGTTTAACACTGTCCAAGTTTTTTGCCATATGTGATCAAAATGGATTCCAAGTTCTGTAAAAAGGAAAAAAAAAGATAGATAATATGATAATATAAATATAGAAAAATAAAAATAAGTTACACTCTTTAAAGGTTAACATATCTGATTAACTTACTTAGCATTTTAATCTGATTGGTCTATTATACCTTCTAAAGTTCTATGTTCTGTATTACACAGAAACTCAAGTTCTATGTAACATATAAATCTTTAAAAAACAAACTAAAAAGTAATTTGGTTTCCAAAGAATGACTTAAAAGAAATGTGTTAGAGAAATATTTCCATCAAGGAGAACATTCCCTGATTTATGCAGCAAATACAAGCTTTAAATCTAATTAAAAATTGGGAAATTGGCAATATACAGTAAAAAATAAAATTGTAGCTAGCAGATCAAAAATTTCATCCTATTGTCCATCTAGATAGTTCTTTTTCCTGTATTTTCTTTTTTTTTTTAATTTCTTTTTTGAGATAGGGTTTCCCTCTGTCATCCAGGCCGGAGTGCAGTGGCATGATCCCAGCTCCTCCGCTCAGCCTCTTGTGTAACTGAGACTCATGTCTCAGATATGGCAAGCACCATCACACTTGGCTAATTTGTTTTTTTTTTTTCATAGTGATGAGTTTTCACTACATTGCCCCGGCTGGTCTCGAACTCCTGGGCTCAAGGGACCCTCCTGCCTTGGCCTCTCAAACTGCTGGGATTACAGCCCTGAGCCACCGCACCTGGCCCTTTTCCTGTATTTTCAATTGCTGACACTTCTGAAATCCTGTCATATCGGCCATGGCATAATTTTTAAATTAGTAGTACTATACTAAACTAATGAGACTGAGTCCAAGTCTGGGGTTTTACTTCCACTATGCCTAATGAGAAGAGCAACTTTATGCTAAATGAATGAAACTACACAGAGGGGAAAAGGGCTTTTTCTGCAAGTAAAAGTGATCATGATGTGCACGCATATTTTTGTAAGGTCAATGTACTGTGAAGCTGAGTCTATGTATTCAAAGATTAAATTCTTGAGACAAGTTAACCTTTCTGTTTTATACATGGTAGTATTCAAATAAAGTATCCAAAATCAGTGAAGTTCAGTGTTCATGAGTCCAAACCCATTTAGAAATTTCTAATTGTTTTTCTCCAATTCCCATTTTTCAAAGACTTCTAACTGCTGCCTCACAGATCCTTCTGCTAGAATCTGCTTCTCTCATTACTATAAAGCAAATACCTAGCCATTTGACATCCCCTGAACATAGAAACAAGTATTGATACCACATTGGTTTATTTTCCTACCACTCCTGTAGAGATCAACTAAGATGTATCTAGGGTAGAAAAAGAGAACAATCAAAGAGAAGAGTATGACTTGACTATTTAGGGACCAGCAATCAAATTGGTTATCTTCCTTCTATAATTTCAGAATTACCGGAGGCTGAGGCAGGAGGCTGAGGCAGGAGAATGGCGTGAACCCGGGAGGCGGAGCTTGCAGTGAACTGAGATCCGGCCACTGCACTCCAGCCCCGGGCGACAGAGCGAGACTCCGTCTCAAAAAAAAAAAAAAAAAAAAAAAAAAAAAGGGTGAGGTGGAGCCTAGGAAGAACGAAAGCTAAAATTTACTGAGCATTTGCTATGGACTTCACAAGATTTACATAAATTGGTCTTATAAATGCACAATCAATTGCTATTATTTTATCCCTATTTTATGCATTGGATATATAAGGCTTTGAGAGATTAATTTGTCCGAAGACACAAAGCAGTAATAGAAAACCTAGGTTTCAACGCTGCGCAATCTGACTCAAGAAAGCACGTGTTTAACCATAGAGTTGTGGTCGGGTCAATGTTCATCTAATCTCATAATTGTTTTTTTTGTTTTTTTTGTTTTTTTTTTTTTTTTAAATGAGCCCAATTCTTCCATGTGAAGGACTGTCTTCCTGAATGTATTTGTATTTGGCATGTAACTACCCTTCCAAGCTTTAGTAACTTTCTTTGGTCAGATACAAGGGTATAGCTCAACTTATTTTACAGAGGGACATACCACCTAAATACCTTGCAAAGCTGACTTTCTGTACACAGACTACAAGATAGACTTTTAATAAACCCCATGACACAGAGGACCCTTGTTCTAACAACTCAGAAATTTTCAGAGGGTCAGCTAGACACTGGTCTAAATCAAGAAATAAAGTTTTATTCATTTCATGCCCAGAATGACATCTGCTATTTTAAGCTTTAAAAAATTGAATAGTTAAATTAATAGCAAATAATTTACATTTCCGATTCCTTGTTTCATCCTTTATTTCTACAGTGCATTTGTATATTTATTAATGAACATACACTTTGAGTAACATGAGCAGTTCACCAAGCTTAAAGGAGGTTAGAATGTCTAATGTAATTTTTGAAAGAGAAGACTTTAAAAATTGAGACATGTTATATATTTAAAATTAATTAATTTTAAATTAATTTCACCTGAAGCTTATGTTCTCAAACTTTATTTTTTAATTTTGGCATTTATGCTAAAAATATATTTTCAGTATTTACCACAATAAAGTGGTATTTAATTCCAAATACCTTTTCCTCAAACAATATAATTATTTTGGAAGAAATTCAGATGAAAAATGCTTTATGCAACATCATTACTGATGTCAACCATTTATTTAATGGCATAACTAACCCCTGCACATATTTTAACATCAAGCCATGAGACAGTAAATTAACATAAGCTCATATAAATATTTTCATAATGAAAAATGTTTTATGTGCTTTCTACTGAAGTATCTCTATAATATTGTGTTTTTTATTTATTATAAGGTATGTGAGTGATTATAACTATTTATTAATTACAGATACTCTAATATAACATCTTATTGTACAAAATAAAAGATAAAACTGCTGTAAAATTTGAATGCAAAATGTATTGTTTTGCTGTCATCTAGTGGTAGTAAAGTATATGATACATATGCTATAAAAGTGAATTAAGATCTCTATTTTCTATGCAAATTGTGGCACTGGCCTTTCATATAGAAGCGTCAAGCTATGCTATAAATACAACATACCAAATATCAGTAATTCTTCTTATCTGACAGGCTTGAATTTACTATTATTCTTGAAAATGCATTTAACATATTGATTTTACATTAAGAGCAAAATTTATCATTCTTACATAAAACCAAACAAATATTTTAGACAACAAAATATTTAAGAAATAAAGAAGGACTCTTTAGAAACAACATGCTTTTAGTGCAAGGAATGTTCATTATTATAGCTTGATAATTTTATAAGCCATTCTGATGGATGGTCAATAAAAACTGGTAAATGTTGTTTAATGCACTATCCTAGAAATTGTATCTTTTTTTATATCTGAAAAAGACATATCCTGGCCTTTTTCATATCTTTAGACAAAAGAGGCTTGAGGCTTTCACAAGTCACTCAGCTTGAAGAACACATTGGATCCAAAATCCAGATATTTCATAGATTCAAAACACAAAATTATATTAGGCAGTCTATCTTCTAATACTGGGGGTCCCAAACTCAGGGCCATGGACTCATACCAACTTGCTCATGCCCTGTTAGGAACCGGGCCACACAGTAGGAGGTGGAGGTGAGCAGTGGGCAAGCAAGTATTACCACCTGAGCTCCACCTCCTGCCAGATCAGCTTGCTAGTTTCTCATAGGAGCATGAACCTATTGTAAACTGTGCATGCAAAGGATCTAGGCTGCACACTTGTTATGAGAATCTAACTAATGCCTGATGATCTGAAGTGGAACAGTTTCATCCCAAAACCATCTCCCCAACCTGTCTGTGGAAAAATTGTCTTCCACAAAACTGTTCCCTGGTGCCAAAAAGGTTGAGGACTGCTGTTCTAATACACTATATATTTTGGGGAAATTAACTCTGAGCTGTATAAAATGGAAATAAAAATCGATTACATATTTTCTATTCAAATTGAAAGACATGTTAGATGAGGATGTATAGAGAGCGGTAAATTCATGCAACAATAGAGACATTTCAGATAGTAGAAAAGATTATTTTCAATAAATGCTGCAGAAAAAAATAAGCAGTACAGAAAAAAATTAAATCTTACTTCACATATTAAGCTTAAACAACTATTAAATAATAATTTCAATATAAAACAAAAAACACAAAAGGATAATTTTAAAATGTGAGCATCTATAAGGAGATAGAGGCAGTACCTAGAGTTGGAGAAATAGATTTTAAACAAACAACAATTGGAAAGAAATGTTACTAGGAAACATATTCTGGGTTTAAAAAATTAATATCACACTTTTAATATGTTCCAATGACCCATAAACAAATTAGATGGCAAACACAAGCTAGGAAAAAAATGTTTAAAATACATATTCTAGACAATAATTAATATAGTTACTATATAAAATGCCTAAAAAATAAACAAGGAAAGAAAACTCTTTAGATTCTATAGAAATCTGAACCAAAAAAACCATGAAAAATAAAAAGTCAATACACATATGAGAAATGTCAAAATTTTTTTAGTAACCCAGAGGTATAAAGTATTCCTTTTTCCTTTTATCCTATGAAATTGACAAAGACGTGTCATATTCTACTCTGGAAGTGGAGTAGAACACCATTTTTGACATCAGTTGACAGTGTCAGTACCTTTAACCCAGCAATCCCACTGTTATGGGTACATCCTAAGGACAGACTCTATAAAGGTCAAAGATTCCTTACTTGCTATAAGGAATAACCTTTAAGGTGTGTTTAAATTATGGTTATGTTATATAATATAACTCTATGAAACCATTATAAATTGTTTTCAAATAATATTTAATGACTTTAAAGAATGCTTGCATAGAAGTGCTCATGACAGGCTGGGCACAGTGACTTATGCCCGTAATCCCAGCACTTTGGGAGGCCGAGGCAGGCGGATCACCTGAGGTCAGGAGTTCGAGATTAGCTTTGACAACATGGCAAAACCCTGTTTCTGCTAAAAACACAAAAATTAGCTGTGCACGGTGGTGTGCACCTGTAGTTTCAGCTACTCAGGAGGCTGAAGGAGGAGGATCGCTTAAACCCAGGAGGCAGAGGTTGCAGTGAGTCGAGATTCGGCCACTGCACTCCAGCCTGGGCAACAGAGTGAGGCTCCATCTCAAAAAAAAAAAAAAAAAAATGCTCGTGACATAAAGTAAATAAAAAGAATGCAATACTTAAGTACTCGAACGTATATATATTCATTGAAAAAATAGTATTTTAAAGTATGCATGTATATTCATGCATAATACATATACATAGGCATTCATAGGAAAACAGAATAAAGATTAGAAGAAAATACATCAAATTGTTAACGATAGTCATGTCTTTGAGACAAGATTTGAAGTAATTTTTATATTTTTATTATGCTTCTCTGTTTTCCCAATTCTGAAGACAATTAGGCAGAGATATTGGCAAAGCCAAGGAAAATGTTTAACTGGAATAACTTGTAACTTTTAAGTGTTTATTACTTGTAGAAGCAAAACAGAATGAACTGGTTAAAGATAACTGATCCAGAAACTTGACTGGCTTCCAAAGAGCCAATAGATCAATTATATAAATCTCTGTTCTGTTCTGAACAGTTTAAATCTTTCATGGTTTTACATTTTTAAGGAAAAGAAAGAAGAATGTGGTTGGTTGTGTTCATGTGAGGCAAACATCTTTACATCTTGTGATGTAAAATACTGGAAATTTTAATCTATTCCTTTTCACTTGACTACATGCAAAGGTCTTGGAGCAATTAACCAGTGACTATTTCTGCTTGGTTCTCAAATTTAAATCCACTTGGGTTTTAGTGTCTTAACACCTATGTTTCTAGCACTGTATTAATCTTGTTTAAGAGCAAAAACAGCACATACAGACTGGCTACATATGAAAAAAAAAAAATCAATGGATGGAGCAATTCCAAAATCCCCTAAGGACCTTCAGCTCTAAGAATCTCTGGATTACCTTCCCACCAGGAGCGTTATTTACTGGATTTATATACTTCCTCGCCTACTCATGCCAAGTGAGATGAAAGGGCTTGTATGAGTCAGGAAAGAAAAATACTGGCTTGTCTCCATGTCAACAATG
This sequence comes from Rhinopithecus roxellana, assembly GCF_007565055.1. Lineage (NCBI taxonomy): Eukaryota > Metazoa > Chordata > Mammalia > Primates > Cercopithecidae > Rhinopithecus > Rhinopithecus roxellana. The sequence continues at coordinate 123,699,751 of NC_044550.1, read as the reverse complement.
ACAACAAAAATATTAATTTGAGAAACTATCCACTTTGCTTCCACGAAAACATAGCAGAAAATAAAATATGCTGTTATGAAGTGCTTCATTAACTGGGTGGGAAGGGTGGTCACTTTGATGTAACTACTCTGCCAAAAGATGTCTTCATTTTTTTCTATTCTTGGCCAAGGAGTTCAAATTTAAGAAACAGTGAAGGAGCATTTAATAAGTGCGGCAATGTCACAGAATATCCCATATCTACACCCAATTTCCCCTATGCAAACATGCAACGAACCTCCAACGGTTTAAGGGTTTTGGCTCAGCAAACTTGTTATATGTGAAACAATCACACATAAAACACTGTACACTGCAGGCTGACAGCACACATTAAGTGCTAATTATTGCTATTGTTCTTCTAGCTGTACACACATTAATAACACTTCCTTAACTTATCTTCTAGCAAAGGAGGCTCTTCATCAAAACTGTCAATGTAAGGAGATTGTGAATAATAATCTGAGTTGGATGCTGGCTGAAAAAATTGTCCTGCATAACCTGGTGACATGAGCATCTCTGATGGAACAAAAGAGGCAGGCTGAGGCTGCTCACCAGCTTGTTGTCTAGAAAAAGAAAAATACAAACATTTTTAGGTCTAAGAAAAAGGTATCATGACAAAGTAGGAAAATTACAATTTTACTTATACGAATTCACGTAGCTTTTATGAGTATTTACTCATGAAAGAAACTTATTTAAAATTTAACTTTAGTCCAAAAATGTAAAATAACTGGTCATCTAAAGGCTTCTGGAAAAATAATCCATATCAATAAACATTAATTGAGCATGTACAACATGCTGAATGCTTCCCCTAATCTTTTCTCAATTAAAACTCTGTAAGGTAAAAGCTGTATTTCTAATCCCATTTTACAGAAAAAGACACAGAACTTCACAGAGACTAAATGACTTGTCCAGTAACACAAAATAATATTGCAGGTGCTGGACTCTGGCGTGAAGCTTTCTGAGCAGTGATCTGCTCATCACACAGTGCTGCTTTTTTACTTATCTTCAGGGACAGTCTCCAGCAATGAAGCCCCTCCAAATATGTGGAAGCAGCAAGGAAAAATTATAATTTTAATAGTATAGTCAACTGATAGGAAAAATAAATACATATACTAATCACTGTGCATAAGGAAATATACTTCAGTTCTGGCCATTCCCAGACAGTCATTACCAACAGAATTGTCTCTGAGTTCCTAGCTAAATGTATTATCTAGTTGGCTTTAGTGTCTCTTTATTTGTACAAATTTATGGGGTACATATAAAGTTTTGTTACATGCATAGATTGTGTAGTGGTCAAGTTAGAGCTTTTAGGGTATCCATAACCCAAATAACTTTCATTATATGCATTAACTAATTTTTCATCACTCCTCTCCTACCCCCTCACCCTTCCAAGTATCAACTGCCAATGATTCTACTCTCTACCTCCATGTGTACGTATTTTTAGCACCTTTATGAGTAAGAACACGTGATATTTGATTTTCTGTGCCTGGCTTGTTTCACTTAAGATAGTGACTTCCATTTCCATGTATATTGTTGTAAATGACATGATTTTATTCTTTTCATGGCTGAATGGTATTTCATTGTATACATGCCACATTTTCTTTATTAATTCATCCACTGGTGGATACTAGGTTAATTTCATGTCTTTGCTATTGTGAATAGTGCTTCAATAAACATATGAGTGCAGGTACCTTTTTGATATATTGACTTCTTTTCCTTTGGATATATACCCAGTAGTGGGATTGCTTGATAAAATAGTCATTCTATTTTTAGTTCTTTGAGATATCTTCATGCTGTTTTCCATAGAGGCTAATAATTTACATTCCCATCAACAGTGTATAGGAGTTCCCTTTTCTCTACATCCCCATCAACATCTGTTACTTTTTGTCATTTTAATAAGAACCATTCTGACTGGGGGAAGATGATATCTCACTGTTGTTGTTTTAATTTTCATTTCGCTGATGATTAGTGATGTTGAACATTGTTTCATATAATTGTTGGCCATTTGTATGTCTTCTTTTGAAAAATGTCTATTCATATTCTTGCCCACTTTTTTCTTTTTTTAAAATTTTGTATTTCCATAGGTTTTGGGGAAATAGGTGGTGTTTGGTTACATGAATAAGTTATTTAATGGTGATCTGTGAAATTCTGGTGCACCCATCACCTGAGCAGTATAAATTAAACCCAATTTGTAGTCTTTGATTCCTCACACCCCTCCTACCCTTTCCCTTGAGTCCCCAAAGCCCACTGTATTATTCTTATGTCTTTGCATTCTCATAGCTTAGCTCCTACGTATAGAGAGAACATACAATGTTTGGTTTTCCATTCCTGAGTTACTTCATTTAGAATAATACTCTCCACTTCCATATAGGTTGCTGCAAATGCCACTAATTCATTCCTTTTTATGGCTGAATAGTATTCCAAACTGACTAATATACAGAATCTACAAGGAACTCAAACAAATTAGCAAGAAAAAAAAAAGCAAACTATCCCATCAAAAAGTAGCCTAAGGACATAAACAGACAATTCTCAAAAGAAGATATATAAATGACCAACAAACATATGAAAAAATACTCAATGTCACTAATAATCAGGGAAATGCAAATCAAAACCGTGATGCGATACCACCTTACTCCTTGCCCACTTTTTAATGGGATTGTGTCAGGGATTTTTGACTGTTTTGGCCATTTGTTGGCTATTTTTATTACTGATTCAATCCTGCCACTCATTATTGGCTGCGGGCCAAAGCCAGATGGAGCTGGACTAGGCAAGCTTGCGCTCAGGCCCGCTAGTCATGAGTGCATGCACCAGCCATGACAGGTGAGGGCAAAACAGACCATTAAAAAGTGGGCTAAGGACATAAACACAATTCTCAAAAGAAGATATACAAATGACCAACAAACATAGGAAAAAAATGCTCAACATCACTAATCATCAGGGAAATGCAAATCAAAACCACGATGCAATACCACCTTACTCCTTGCCCACTACTTAATGGGATTGTTTCAGGGTTTTTGGCTGTTGAGTTCAGTTCCTTGTATGTCTGGTTTTTAGTCCCCTGTCAAATGAATATTTTCCAAGTATTTTCTCCCATTCTACTGGCTGTCTGTTCACTCTGTTGATTATTTCCTTTGTTGTGCAGAAATTTTTAATTAAATCCCATTTGTCTATTTTTGTTTTTGTTTCCTATGCTTTTGAGGTCTTAGTCATAAATTCTTTGCCTAGATTAATGTCCAAAAGTTTTCCGTATGTTTTATTCAAGCATTTTTATAGTGTTAGGTTTTATGTTTAAGTCTTTAATCCATCTTATTTTTGTATATGGTGGGAGATAGAGGTCCAGTTTAATTCTTCTGCAAATGGCAATCCAATTGTCCCAGCACCATTTATCGAAAAGGGTGTCTTTTTTCCAACTTATGTTGTTGTCAGCATTGTCAACAATTAGTTAGCTGTAAATATGTGACCTTATTTATGTGCTTTCTATTATTTTCCATTGATGTATATGTCTATTTTTACAGCAGTATACCATAGTGCTCTGGTTACTACAGCCTTGTAATATAATTTCAAGTCAGGTAATGAGATGCCTCTAGGTTTGTTCATTTTTCTCAGAATTGCTTTGGCTATTTGGGCTTTCTTTCTCGTTCTGTATGAATTTTAGGATAGTTTTTTCTAATTCTGTTAAAAAAAAAGATGCTGGTATTTTGATAGTGATTGCATTGAATCTATAGATTGCTTTGGGCAGTATGGTCATTTAAACAATATTAATTCTTTCAATCCATGAGCATGAGATGTTTTTCCATTTGTTTGTGTCATGCACAATATTTTTTCATCAGTGTTTTGTCATTTTCCTTGTAGTTATCTTTCACCTCCTTGGCTAATAAATGTATTCCTAAATTTTGTTTGTAATTATTGTAAACGAAATTGCCTTCTTGATTTCTTTCTCAGCTAGACAGTTATTGCTGTATAGAAATGCTACTGATTTTGTATGTTGATTTTATACCCTACAGCTTTACTGAATTCATTTATTAACTCTAAAAGGTTTTGGTGAATTCTTTAGGTTTTTCTAGAAATAAGATCATGTCATCCAATTTCCAATTTGGATGGCTTTTTTCTCTCTTGCCTGATTTCTCTAGATAGGATTTCCACTACTAAGTTGAACAGGAATGGTGAGAGTGAGCATTTTGTCTTGTTTCAGTTCTTAGAGAAAATGCTTTCAACTTTTCACATTCAGCATGATGTTATCTGTGGGTGTGTCCTAAATAGAGTTTATTATTTTGAGGTACATTCCTTATATTCCTAGTTTGTTGGGGGATTTTATTATGAAAGGATGTTGAATTTTCCATTGAGATAATCATATGGTTTTTGTCCTGGGCTTTGTTTATGTGATTTATCACATTTATTGCTTTACATGTATTAAATCATCCTTTCATCCCTTGTATAAAACCTACTAAATCATGACATATTATTATTATTATTATTATTATTTAGTCACACATAGATATACTGGAAGGCAAACTCACTGTTTATTCATCAAAAATATTTATAGAAAGTTGCATTGAAGCATTTAGTTCACCACACTCTGGTGTATTACAAAATGGATTAAAATGGTTCTCAATCATGGGAGGGGATGAGGGAGGGACTAAAGATACTGTGTGTGTTGGGAGGAAGGCTATAACATAAAAAGAGCTCACTGGAATACAAGTCCTCACCTAAAAGATCTTAGTGAAGTATAAAGACTAATTAGACAAGGGAAAACAAAATACACAAAACAGACCAATTTCCAGTACTATCAAACAATGAGGCTGTGAATAATTAAAAGGGACTGAAAAAAAAGAAAAAGGCCAAAGTAGTAACACGACCAAGAAAAAAATAAAAAAAAGAAAACACGTCTTACCTACCAAGAAAAAATTAATCGTGCACGCCTGTAACCCCAGCTCTTTGGGAAGCGGAGGCGACTGGATCACCTGAGGCTAAAGAGCTCGAACCCACCCTGACCAACAATATGAAATCGCCACTCTACTAAATATACAAAAACTAGCGGGGCCTGAAGGCGAACCTGCAGTCCCAGCTACTCAGAAGACGGAAGCACGAGAAATGCTTAAAAGACGGAAGCTGCAATGACCCGAAAATGGGCCATTGCACTCCAGCCTAAGATGACAGAACAATGTCCCGACTCAAAAAAGAAAACAACACAGTACACATACACACTCCACGAGTCTCCAAAAACAAACAAACAAACAAAAATAACGAGCATTGCCTTACGCTATAATTAATAAGAAAAAACGCTGACTAATTAACAAACTACTTTTAGTACGCGAATAATAACGCTGGAGCCACCCAGACTGCGTTCTCTCCCTCCTATTCTCCCAAAGGAAGAAAAGAACGATCATCAATGGCAAAAGGCAGTCGCAAATGAAGCGATACCAAAAGCCAGCTTCACGCTCAGGAGAGAACACTGCGCTTCCTCCTCGTGGTTTCCGGTGCTCTACACCTTCAGAGAAACTTCTCTAGTAATAAACTATAGAAATGATCCCTGAAAGTACAGTCTTATGACATATTATTTTTTGATGTGCTGTTGCATTTGATTTGCTGGTATTTTGTTGAGGATATTTGCATCTATGTTCATCAGAACTATTGGTCGAGTTTTTGTTGTTGTTGTGTCCTTGTCTGGTTTTGGTATCAGGTGTTACTGGCCTTGTAGAATGACTTAGAGAAAATTCCCTCCACCTGAATTTTTGGGAACTGTTTCTGGAGGATTAGTATTAGTTCTTTTTTTGTACATTTGGTAGAATTCAGCTGTGAATTCATCTGGTCCAGGCCTTTTCTTTGTTGAGAGACTTTTTATGGCTGATTCAATTTTGTCACTTATTATTGGTTGAGGGCCAAAGCCAGATGGAGCTAGACTGGGCAAGCTTACACTCAGGCTCCCCAGTCATGAGTGCATGCACCAGCCATGACAGGTAGGGGAGAAACAGTCCTCAGGCCTCAGGTTGAATTCTTGGGTAAACTGTAGTCACCACTGCACTGAGGTCCTGCCACGAGAAGGGTGGGACCAGTCCCAGTGGCCATAGCCTTGGCCAGTAAGAGACTTGTTTCCTTCTTACAGCCCCCAGTCCGGACAGGGTTCACTCCCCTGTCTCAGGTGTCATAGCCATCCCAACTGTTCTGTTAGACCCCATGCCCCTCAGTTCATGCTCATGGCCCATAGGAGTCCCCACTTAGCTCAACACTAAGGCTTCATGGCAACTCTCATCCTGCTTAAGTAGGAGCGGTACCTGCTTCCCGTACTGGTGGCTGCAGCCCATGCCACACTAGCTTCTTAGTCTTGGTTGTTAGGGCCAGCCCCTAGTTCACACCCCAGTTCTGCAAACAGCAGCCCAAGTTTCCCTAATGCCTAGGACTGAATTCTCAGGACTTCACACAGTCTGTTAAGGGCTAAGATCTAGAATCGTGTCTTGCTATAGCTGCCTGGGTTTCAGAAACAGCATGGAATCCAAGGCATGCTCCCTCTCTAAAGCAGTTCCTTCTTACAGTTTCCTGGTTGCTTTCTAAGTTAGACTTAGGGCTTGAGAGGGTCAAGGTGCTCTCCCATAGTCTGGATCGTGCAATTCCCCAGCAGAAGAGTGGACCGCCTAAAGACTCTCACTCACCCTCTCCTGTACTGGGGAGTCATTCCTGGTTCTTGGCTGGTCTTGGCCATGTACGCTGCCTATTTTCCTTCCCCTTCCTAGCTTCTGGTGTTTTCTGTCACTTTCCTGTTGAATTCCAGTGTTCTGCCTTGGATAACATATTAGAAGTGTGACTGTCCACACACCGTTTTGCTTCTTCTAAGTGGATAAAGCATGCTTGAAATGCTTCAAGCCAGCCATCTTGAACAAAAAAAGAGTCCCTCTTTTAAAATGGGCAATTAAATTTTTCCAAACCAAAATACCTCTTTGACATGTTTTTGCTGTTTACTTTTATTCATTTTAAATTGTTTTTACCTTAAAGAATGGAAAGAAACATAGAGCTGTCCAGTAACATGTTTTAAGTTTCTTTCACAAAAGCCTTTGGGGTAAACTAAATATACAGTCCAAGGTTCTGAACTTGGTAACTTCTTGTGATTTCTTTATGACAAAATATTTACAAAATGGCCTTTAGTACTTTCCTTCGAATATTAATCTTAATATGAAATCTAAGAATAACATATTCAACCTCCTTTATGTGAGTTAGCCTGACGAAGAGAATAACTTATTTAGGAAAAGAAAGCCACATATATAGAGGGGGGAATACACACTTAATCATTTACTAACTCAAATGTATATTCATTAAGAGCGAGAGCCTCGGCCGGGCGCGGTGGCTCAAGCCTGTAATCCCAGCACTTTGGGAGGCCGAGACGGGCGGATCACGAGGTCAGGAGATCGAGACCATCCTGGCTAATACGGTGAAACCCCGTCTCTACTAAAAAATACAAAAAACTAGCCGGGTGAGGTGGCGGGCGCCTGTAGTCCCAGCTACTCGGGAGGCTGAGGCAGGAGAATGGCGTAAACCCGGGAGGTGGAGCTTGCAGTGAGCTGAGATCCGGCCACTGCACTCTAGCCTGGGCGACAGAGCGAGACTCCGCCTCAAAAAAAAAAAAAAAAAAAAAAGAGCGAGAGCCTCGTGTAATACTATTTGAACCTGCCAGAATGTATGGTGATTACCTGCTACTATTTTTCACTTAGCCATGTGTAATATTTCTAATGTATTTTCCAGTAAAATAGGCACACCATCAAAAATACTGGTAGAAACAAATTAGAATAGGAATCTGAATGGCTTTTTTCTTGATAAAAATCCCCCAATACCTATTTTTTTTAATGTAAGCCTTTACAGAAAAATGAAAGGGACACATAAAGATGTCTAAATGGACCAATGTCTAAGAAAAACTATGTCATTGCCGTACTTGTCTGGCCTCACCATAACTTATATCAGGTGTTACTAATCAGGCTTGAGTAAACATAACTTTCACAGTTATTAGCTGCAAAGCAACCTTTATGAATGGGTGGACTATTTCAAGTAGTAACTTTGACTCCTCCTCTTCAAAGAGAAACAAAATTTTATAGAAAAAGGTTCTCAGGAGCTTGGCTTCTAATGTCCTTATTGTAATAGGGGTATAATATTAAAATTCCTCTACCACTTATTTAAGAAAGTAAAAATTTAAAATTTGTTGCATAAAGGAAAACATAAAATTTATAAAATTACCATGCTCACCTTTGATAACTATCTAAATTTAAATTATGTTTTTCTAGATCTTATATCTTTGTATACCATCACTGTAATATTAAACGTTGCATCTCAATAAAAATAGCACAACCAATACCAAAAGAATCACATTATTAGTCCAAAGTATGACCCCAAAATCTGTAAATGATATGGTTTGGATCTGTGTCCCCACCCAAATCTCATGTAATCCCCAGTGCTGGAGGTGGGGCCTAGTGGGAGGTGATTGAATTATGAGGGCAATTTCTCATGAATGGTTTACCACCATCCCCCTAGGGCTGTTCTCGTGATAGAGTTCTCATGAATCTGATTTTTTAAAAGTGTGTAGCACTTTCCACCTCTCTCTCTTGATCCTGCTCCTGCCATGTAAGATACCTGCTTCTTTGCCTTCCACCATGAGTAAAAGCTCCCTGTGGTCTCCCCAGAGGCAGCTGTTGCCATGCTTCCTGTTCAGCCTGTGGAACCATGAGTCAATTAAACCTCTTTCCTTTATAAATTATCCAGTCTCAGGTATTCCTTTATAGTAGTGCAAGAATGGCCTAATACAAGAAATTGGTACTGAGGAGTGGGGGCTTTGCTTTAAAGATACCTGAAAATATGGAAGTGGCCTTGGAACTGGGTAACAGGTAGATGTTGGAAGACTGTGGAGGGCTCGGAAGAAGACAGGAAGATGAGGAAAAATTTGGAACTTCCTAAAGAATCGTTAAATTGTTATGACCAAAATGCTGACAGTGATATGGACAACGAAGTCTAGACTGAGATCTCAGAGGGAGATGAGAAACTTAGTGGGAACTGGAGTAAAAGTCACTTTTGCTATAGTTTAGCAAAGAGCCTGGGTGCATTGTGCCCCTTCTCTAGGGATGTGTGAAACTTTAAATGTGAGAATGATGGTTTAGGGCATCTAGTGGAGAAATTTCAAAGCAGTAAAGCATTCAAGATGTGACCTGGCTGCTTCTAACAACCTATGTTTATATGTATGAGCAAAGAAATGATCTGAAACTTGAAATTATATTTAAAAAGGAAGCAGAGTGTAAAAGTTAGGAAGATTTGCAGAATGGCCAAATGGTAGAAAACAAAAGCACATTTTCAAGGGAAGAATTCAAGCAGTCTGCAAAAAATTGCATAAGTGAAAAAAAGGAGCCATGTGCCATTAGCCAAGAAAACAGGAAAAGGACTCAAAGGCCTTTAAGTGACCTTTGTGTCAGTCCCTCCCATCACAGGCTCAGAGGCCTAGGAGGGAAGAATGGTTTTGTAGGCCAGGCCCAGGACCCCACTTCCCTTCATAGTCTCAGGACATTGCTCCCTGCATTCTGGCCACTCCAGCTCCAGCCTTGGGGCAAAATGAGCCCAGTTACAGCTCACTGCTTCAGAGGATGCAAGCCATAAGTCTTGGTGGCTTCCACATAGTGTAAAGCCTGCAGGTGCACAGAGTGCAAGAGTTGAGGCTTGGAAGCCTCCACCTAGATTCCAGAGGATTTATGGAAAAGCCTGGATGTCCAGGCAGAAGCCTGCTGCAGACGTGGAGCCCTCATGGAACACCTCTACTAGGAAAGTGTGGAATGAAAAGGAGGGGTTGAAACCCCCACACAGAGTCTCCACACAGAGTCCCTCACAGTGCAGGTGTGAGAAGAGGGCCATCATCATCCAGACCCCAGAATGGCAGATCTCCAAGAAGCTTGCAACCTGCATCTAGAAAAGTCTCAGGCATTCATCACCAGTACTTGAGAGCAGCTACAGGGGCTGCACCCTGCAAAGCCACAGGGTGGAGCTGTTCAAGACCTTGGGAGCCCACCTCTTGCATCATTGTTACCCAGATGTGGGACATGAAGTCAAATGAAATTATTTTGAAGCTTTAAGACAGGGGTGTCCAATCTTTTGGCTTCTCTGGGCCACACTGGAAAAAAAAGAATTGTGTTGGGCCACACATAAAATATACTAACACTAACGATAGCAGATGAGCTAAAGAAAAAAATCTGCAAAAGTATCTCATAATGTTTTAAAAAAGTTTATGAATTTGTGTTGGGCCACATTAAAGCCACCATGGGCTGCACACAGCCTGTGGGCTGTGGGTTGGACAAATTTGCTTTAAGATTAATGACTGCACTGCTAGGTTTTAAACTTGCACGGGGCATTCCTTTTTTTTTCTGGCCAATTTATCCCTTTTAGAATGCCTACACCAATGCCTACACCTCCATTATATCTTGGAAGTTACTAATTTGTTTTTGATTTTATAGGATCATAGGCAGAAGGGACTAGTCTTCAGGTGAGACTTTGGACTTGGACTTTTGAGTTAATGCTGGAGTGAGTTAAGACTTTGGGGAACTGTTGGGAAGGGTTAATTTGAACTTTGACATGTAGGAGATGAGATTTGGGAGGGTCCAGTGGTAGAAGGATATGGTCTGGATCTGTGTTCCCAACCAAATCTCATGTTGAAATGAAATTCCCAGCTGGAGGTGGGGCCTAGTGGGAGGTGATTGGATCATGGAGGTGGTTTCTCATAGATGGTTTAGCACCATCTCCCAGTGCTGTTCTCGTGATAAAGTTATCATATCTGGTTGTTTAAAGATGTGCAGCACCTCCTCGCTCTCTCTTGGTCCTGCTTCTGCCATGTGAGACTCCTGCTCCTGCTTTGCCCTCTGCCATGAGTAAAAGCTCCCTGGGGCCTCCCCAGAAGCAGCTGCGACCATGCTTCCTCTTCAGCCTGTGGGACTATGAGCCAATTAAACCTCTTTGCTTTAACCCAGTCTCAAGAATTTCTTTATAGCAGTGTGGCAATGGCCTGATATAGTAAATAACCCAATTCTTAAGTTTTAGAGGTTTTCTTTGCCAAAAATTTCTATGAACAACCTTAATTTTAAGCACATATTATGAATTTACATTTAGTCCCCTATGTCTTCTGGTATTCTCCTTTTTTTACTAAGTGCCACTAACTCTGAATGGCTACACCAATGAGTTTTCATATATTCTTAGAGACATCTTTCAAGCCTACAATATCCTTTCATGAAAAAAGTCTCTGAGATAATGGATCTGGACATTTCACTATTTGCTCTATTAAGTTTATAATCCTTGATGATTAACCTATTAGAGGTAATGTAATGAGTCAGATTAATATGCTCAATATTTAAGATGTTAAAGTTATATATTTGTACCTCACTCACAATAAGTCTTTTGCAGAATATGCCAAGAAAATGTAACTCTTCTCCTGTATTACACCTTTAGTTCTATTGAAAGATAAATACTGAAATTGTGATAATTTCAAATTCAGCACATTATTACAGATAAAATAAATGTTAACTGAATTAAATCAAAAGAAACATTGAACTCTGGCTTGTTGAATTTAAACTTTAGCTTTGTTAGTAAACACCTCCTCTTCCTTTAAAAATCACTTCAAACTACAGAGAAAAGTGACTGTAGGGTTCCTTTAGAACAATCAGCAAATTTCATGTATAAGTACTCATAAATACATATACATTCATTGAAAAATAGTATTTTATTTTTAAATATATATATACATAAAAATATACACATTCGTAGGAAAATAGAATAAAGGCAGCAAGGAAGTACACCAAATTGTTAATAATAGTCATGTCTTGGAGACAAGATTTGAGGTGATTTTAATATTTTATTCATATGTTTCTATATTTTCCAAATTCTATACTGGATACAATTAGATATCAGATAGTTTTCTAAAAGCAGAGATGTTGGTGGAGTCAGGGAAAATGTTTGACAAGAACAGCTCACAACTTTTTGGTGTTTATTAATTCCAGAGGTAACACTGAATTAAGTAGTTAAACATAGCTGATTCAAAACCATATTTGTGTAACTTATCTATGTGAATTTCCAATGAAGCCTGTAAACTTAGGCAATTTAAGTGCCCTTGGTAAGACCTTATCAAATAGGATGAATCTGGTGGTAGCATGAGTTAGGCAGTGGTAGCTGGGAGAGTTGGCTTCCACAACATTCCTAGACTCTGGTTGGTCCAGCTGGGTGCACAGTGATGCCTTAACCGTGTTTGAAATACTAGAAGATCAGGTCTGAGGATTCAGAAAAGATGATGATTCAGTATTTATCTGTTAAAGTCCTACCAAACCACTCAAAGGGATTTTTCCAGTTGTTTACACCCTTCTGCAACAGTATCTATTTCTTTTTTCCAAATAATATGAATAGATTTCACATTTCAAAAGGTGGAAAAATATAGCCTGAGTAACTAGTTATAGATGGTTGGAAATTATCCCTATCTGAATGACAGAATAATTATGTTTTTAAAAAGATAACGATTCTACTGTTCATTCTAAAATAAGAAAACTTGTTTTTAAACATAAATATCTTCACTGTCTTAGTGAGCACAGTCACCCAGCTTTCAGATCGTACACTATTGAGCCAAACAGACTTTTAAAACAAGCTCTCATATTCTGTGAACAGGGTAAGGAAGAGAGAGAGTGAAAGAGAGAGGCAAAGACAGAGACAGAGAAACAGAAGCTGAATGACTGATTATAGCTATTCTCTAGATTGCTACATCTTTTGCCAGAATGATCATCATCTTGTTCTGATTTGGGGTATATTTTAATTGAACTATTCATGGTATGCATAAAAGATCAAATCTCTGGATTTCCTTTGACGTACATAGTAAATCACTGACCTGACTCCATGTTTTATGTACCTCATAAAACTACCACAGCTACTATGCCCTTTCCTAATTCCTGAGATGTACAGTGTGAATAGGAATTTAAATGTTGCTGCATCCAAATCAGGACTCGGATTTAAATGCTAAGCATCTGAAGCAGGGTAGGCCATCAACCTGGTACCGTAAAATTATGAGCTTTCCTCGTCTGGCTACATTAATTTCTATTTCTTTGTCATTTTGATTTCTAGGAGATGTTTAGTCAAATGGAAAAAGAAAATTAGAGTGTGTGGGGTGGGTGGATAAAGCTGTGGTCCATGAGTCCTTGCTTAGGGAGAAAGTTTTTTCTCTCTCATTGTACATTTTAGTTTAATTTAATCTGAAAATATCAACGCTACCCAAATGCTAATCTTATCTGGAAAAGAGAGTAGAGAAAAGAAACAGAAGGTTTAAGGCAACTAGTTCCTTTCTACGAAACAGAATAGAGCTTAAAAAGCCTAGTAGATAGCTTTCATTGTGGATTGCAAATTTAGAGTGACCACCTTTGTGTACCTTAGTGCTCAAACTACTCCCTGTGCCTCAAACATTTCCCTGTTTTTTTTCCACCTTCCAAAGTGTAAATCATAAAAGGCAGCCTGACTAGTGCTACACAGGATAGCATAGGAGTGTGAATTAGATGCAATTCCAGATATTCAACTTTTCCAGCCTAAGAAAATTATATCTCAATACCTTTCCCTATCTTGAAAGAGCATCTATTTGCTTATACCTGTAGGAGTGATCAGTCAGTAAAAAGAGAGTCAATTTTTTTCCTGGACAGAGTGGGAACAAAAGACTCCCCACTGTCTGTTACATTTATTCTGTCTTTACATCTTTCTATCTGGAGCTTTTAAGGTGTGTGTGTGTATAACAAAGCTTCAAAAATTAATACATTTGAAATATACCACACATCCTAATTTATGGTACAGTTTATTCCTATTATCCCAACATTATTATAATAGCACTAATTTTACACTTTAAAAAGTCTTTATTTTATAATGTCATATGCTCACACTAGTTATAGCCCTAATCAAACAACCTTGAGCTAAAATCCTAACCCCATTTCTTACTAGATGTGTAACCTTGAGAAAGTCTCTTTATTTCTCTGTGTCTGTCTTCTCGTGCAAAATGGGGGTGATAGCGCAAGTTGAGTATCCTTTATCTGAAATGCTTGGGACTAGACTGATTTAGATTTCAGATTTTTATGGATTTTTGAATATTTACAGAATACATACTGGTTGAGAATCCTTAATCTGAAAATTAAAAATCTGAAATGCTCCACTGAGCATTTCCTTTGAGTACATGTCAGTGTTCAAAAAGTTTTGGATTTAAGGACATTTCAGGTTTTTGATTTTGGATTTGGGTTTGGATTTGTTCAACCTGTAGTGCCTAACTCATATGGTGCTCCAATGAGTTACTGTATATAATTGAGGATCCAATGAGTTAATTTATATAATTTCAGAACTGTTCCTAACATATAATAAAAACTCAATATATTGTGGTTATTATGAAAGTTGAACAGCCTGACTCTTCTTGCCCTCTAACCTAGACCCAAAAAATTTCCAAGAAATCAACTATTTAACAAAATACAATATACTTAGGTGACTTTAGGTAACAAAGTGTCAATTGCTTTTGTAAGTCATATTTATATGAATAAATAATACATAGTGGTTTTACTTTAATACACACTTTCCTACACATTATCACAATTTTTAATAACAATTCCATTAAGCAGGTATTATTAATATCCTTATTTTTCAGATTAAGACAATCAGAGAAGTTAAGTCATCCCAATATCACAGACAAAAAATGCCACAGCCAGAATTTGAACCAAATTCTTCTTACACTAAATGCCATATTTTGCTACTATCAAATTCTTAATCATTTTGTTTCATTTTCAACTCAAGTTGAATTTTTACCTCAAATAGCTATCATATTTTGACATGTTTACCTTGATTCCATCACGGTATTTTTCATAATTTAATTGCATATTTAATCACCCAATTCTTCAACATAAAAATATTAAATTGCACAAGAGAAAAAACTACGAATTTCATCATTATATCTGGATGTGCAGTGCCCTTCTTAATTTCTGAAACACAAGCAGAATCTCAATAAATGTTTATTAAATTAAATGAAATACTGTTTCACAAGAAGTGTCCTGGAAAATATTAGGCAAAAGGAAAATGCTTTCTGTTTGCCCAGTGCCTGTATCCCAGTTCCCTGTTAAGTGATAGTTTGAAAAGAGGAGACAAGCCATTCACTTGGCTTAGGCTGAGGTGATAAAGGGGATTCATGGAGAACTTGATTAATTTCTCTGCCCTTTCCTGACATTTCTTCTTGGGCAATTTACTGAGATATGTTGAGGCAAACGCCTGGTTTTTCCCAAGGAAACCTCCCTCTCTAGAAATCCCAGTCATAATATTAAGACTTCTTAAAATAAGAACAATACAGCCTACTACGGTGGCTCACACCTATAATCCAAGCACTTTATATTATAGGTGGCACACACCTATAATCCTAGCTACATGGGATGCTGAGGCACAAGAATCGCTTGAACCCAGGAGGCAGAGACGGCAGTGAACCAAGATTGTACCACTGACTCCAGACTTACAAAAGCAATTGACACTTTGTTACCTAAAGTCACTTAGGTATACTGTAGATATTTTGTTTATTAGTTGCTTTCTTGGATATTTTTTTGTGGGTCTAGGTTAGATGGCAAGAAGGGTCAGACTCTTCAAATTTCATAATAACTACAATATATTGAGTTTTTACTATATGTTAGGAACTGTTATGAAACTATATAAATTAACTCATTGGGTGACAGAGTGAGACTGTCAAAAAAGAGAAAAAGAACAATATTAAGTATTAAGTACTTACTTTCTAGATTCATAAAGATTTCCATAGGCATTAGAGTCATCACCACTGTGCTCCTGGTTATCAATAGTAAAATTAGATTGGTAAAAATCAGAGTCAAATTGTGCCAAGTTTGACATCCTGAAACATAAGAGTATGTTTTTAATAAGTTCATGAGTCAATAAAACTTAGTTTGAGATATTTACAAAGCTCAACTGACAATGTGGTTATGGCTGGATTCCTATCAGAAAACAAGATGTCCTTTGAATGGGGTCAATAAGGTATTGGGGGAAGGGTATAGAAATATATGCTAGAAAGTTATTTACAAAATGTGTTATCTTCAATTACTTTGTCTGAAGTTTTCACACCCTGGACTGTGGCTTTTAATATGTTGACTTTAATTGATCTGAAAGAACTAATCTTCTCCAAATATCTTATTCTTAGCAATTTAAGAGAAAAAGCTTAAAACTTAGGACACATCTAGAAGGATTTCCCTAAAATGATGTGTTTTTCACTTTAAGTACACACACACATACACACACACACACACACACACACACACACACACACGTAGAAAGGATTATTATCTGCAAATGGCTGATAATAATACTCCTTCCCAAAGCAAAACCAAAACCCTACAAACCTATTTCCTTGTTCTACTTGGCAATTCTTAAAAAGTGTTTGGATTATTTTCCTTTTTCTTTTGCTCTGGACACTGCACCTGGGCTTCTGGCTGAGTCAAAAAGGAAAAGACTCAATCCTGCTAAGGGAAGTCTTTTCTATATACTCTCTCTATAGTTTCCACTCACTTCTGGGAGTAAAGAGGAGTGATTGTTTTTGAATTTAGACCTAATGGCCAGGAATACAAGAGGGAAAAATAAAGAACTGAGAGAAGGAAGAGATATAGGAGAAGAGGACCTAAGAGAGGTAATAGTGGCTCTTTGGATAAAAAGTAGAGAATAGAGAAGAGACTCTTTTCAACTGGACAAATGTGGTTACTCAACTCAACATTTAATTCTTTATCTTTCTTTGAAAACCTTCTTATTTTAAAAGAGTGGATTTAAAAATCACCAGGAGTAATCCATATACTTATAATAATATGTGGAATACTACTTATAAGAAATCTCAAATGAAATCGCATAAACAGCCTCAACTCTAAGGGTATCGTTAATCAGAAATATTCAAGTAACAATTGTCAAATACATTAAATTTGCTCAGTTCAATAAAAACACAAAAAGCTTCTCTAGAATTAGATCCAGTGATTCATACATCTGATGCAATAAATCAAGGTTTTACATTAGTAATGTGTATAAAAGTAGCTATGAATTATGTAAACTAAAATCAGGACTTAGTGATAAATCTTTTAACAACTTATAAGTTAAAGAACTTAAAATGTAATAGCATAAGTTTCTCAACACATGAAAATATGTTATTATAAAGCAAAGAGAGTAATTTATTGAGAATACACTAAATTTTCATAACATGCAAAGCTTTATGTAATATGACTATTGGTACTACAGTCCTTACCTAACTGAGGTTTGTATTTTATTGAAATGCCAAGTCTTTTAGAAGGATTAGTCACATACCTCTATTTATTTTTTATGGAAAGATCCTCCAGTAAAAGTAGCTTTGCGTGAGAAATTTAAAGCAAATCTGTTGGTGAAAAGATGACATGCTGGCTATATATACACCTTTCTAAATTTGTACTCTGACATCCTGAGCAGATGCTACAGCCAAAAATAAAAAAGTCTGCCAAAAGCCAAATACAGTATCTTATAACACTTATTATGGTTTACAAACACAGTGAACAGTGTACAGACATATAATTTGATAATATGGAAACTGTGGAATGATAGATACAGTTTCCTTGTGTACATGTCTATTAAACTCTGAGGTAAGATCATTTATTTGAGGCAAGCAGTTAAAAAGAGGCCTCAATATCCCTTCCATTTCATGGATTTCCTAATAATATGCAGTAAAAATCAAAATATGGCACATGGTCTTATCGTGAAGATCTCAGCACCAAAATGAAAATGAGTTGTGGTCAATTTTATCTAAATCAGAGCTGTTCTGTTTATATGAGCAATATTTATGAAAACTAATTATGGTCTACCTCTGACTTTTTTCCTGCTTCCTACTTTTCCAGCAGAGGCCAAGATGGATATGCTAATGGGATCTAATGCTTCTTACTTGACGGACAGGTTCTGTACATTTTCGAGCCAATTCTAACTACTGGAAGGTATTAGGCCCATCCCCACCCCAGGAAACTCCCTGAGTTGGCCCTTCTCTGTATCACTGGGTCACTGCTGGGAGCCTGCTCTCTGGTTCTGACCCAGTTAACCTGGCTAATACTATCAATTCTATCTAGATCTGGTGTTCTCATCCCTAATATTAATCACATGGTTGGAAGTCAAGTTCCCCTGTGGTTTGCTTCATGCTGATTCTCTTTTTTAGGACTTAAAACTTTCCATGCATCTAAATCTCAGTAACTGAAATTTTATGTCCAAAGGCAGATAATTTGGCACTTAGAAATCTTCAACTGGAGCCAATGGCAGAAAGCTGAAGTAATTTCTTTCCACATTGTTTAAAAGCATTTGGAATTTGAATATCTTTAATCACAGCTGCCCTTCCTACATTACTAGTCAGGCAACAATTGTTCACACATTTATCAAGGGAGTACTGTTGAGTTCCAGACTCTGTTCTAGATACCAGGGATTCAGAAACAGGCAAACTAAGAGTTACATCTTAGTACTGATTTTGCTACACCTACACCTAATAATAATGATTAACTGGGCATTGTTCTACAGACTTTAAGTCATTTAATTCTTGTAACAACCTGATAAGGTATTATTATTCCATTTTACATAAAAAGAAATGGAGATTGAATAATTTTCCCAAGGCCATTAGCTAGTAGCTGAAAAAGCCAATGTTTGAAACCTAACTGAGTTTAGAACTCACAGTATCCAAGATAATTTCAGGAATTAAACAATAGAATATGCTATTAAGATGGAGCGTGCAAAGGGCAGAGAATTTGAATACTCAGTGAAGGCTTCTTAAGAGGGTCATTCGGATAGAGATCTGATGGATGATAATGAAGAAGTCACTTTAAAGACTACATGAAGAACATTTCAGGCAAAGACTTTCAGCTGGCAAGGAGTTTTGTGGTTTCTGGTTTAGAAAAAAAAGCCAATATTTCTAGGGATTTTTGAATTAGAGAAAAGTTGAAGGAGACGAGGTCAGAGATATGAACAGAGGCCAGATCAAAAAGGAGCCTGCAGGCCATGGTAAAGAGCCTAAAGGTTACTATAACTGAAATGAAACGTCATTCTAGGGTTGTATAAAATGTGACGATACTCTTATTACTCACAAGTGGAAGAGGGAGACTGGTTAGGAAGAGAATGTTACAATAACACAGGCATGAGATGTGAGTGGCCTGAACTAGGGTTGCAGTGGAAGGAGAACTGGTACAAAAGTCATGGCAACTGAGGAAAAGATGAATTACAGGGGTCAATACTGAAGCAGTAATATCAGTAAAAAGAAAATTCAGTGCAGGAAAATGATGATGAGTTATATAAACTGAGAAAGGTCCAACGTATAGGTAGAGTACTGAACAAATACAGAAGATATTTGGAAAGACTTAATAGGATTCAACTTCTATTGAATAGGAGGAAGAAAGAAAAGGCAATTACTGAGGATGATTTTTAGAATTCTGTCAATTTTTCCATTCTAATGCATAATGCCATAGGAAAAGGCCACATTGTTATATAGTGGCCAAATTTTGATTATCATCTTTTCTATTCCTTCTTTCAAAGTTCTTTATCTGAGAAAATAGGTCCGTTACGAAACAGCAGAGATTTACGGTACATTCTTTTTTTTTTTTTTTTTTTTTTGACATATAAATTCCACGAAAAGCCTACCAAAGGTAATATTTTTTATCTTAGTCCATTTAGATACATTTTAAACTTATTTTGTGATGTTGTACTTTTCAACAGTTTCCTTCATAAAAACCTGGCTCGATTAAATGAATTGCAGAAATATATGGACTGAAAATGGCATATAAAAAAGTTAATCTCAGCCTCAAGTGAATTATAAACCATGAAACATTGAAGACAAAATGACTTCAGTCTCTTTAGAACTGCATTAATGGACCATTAATGCACATGCAAGAATATTTTAAAGCTATTCTTATGGATATAACACTGAGTATCTATAAAATATACATTTAAGTGAGTTTTTTCCATTAATGAATTATCTGATTGCTGTAGTACATGTTGAAGAACAGAGTGTAGATTGATATTACATATAGTCACAGTGTCATCAATTATTTTAACTCATCTGTTTCAGTAATTGTTTCTGTGTCCTGCATGACCAAAAAGACTGCATTATGTGAATAAAGTTTCTCATCTGATGTAAGAAAAGCCCCATGTTCTACTCATAACCATTCTTTTCCTTCCTTCTCATTTTCTTTTCTCTCCCCGCTCTCTCCTTACCTCCATCCTTTCCTTCCCTCCCTCAGTTCTCTCTCAGAATTCTCTCCTAAGCTGATGCTATCTATTCCCAGGGCTTTATATATTATCTGTATATAGACAGTTCCCAAAGTTACATATGTATCCTTGACCTTTCTTCTCAGCATCAGACTACTTGATAGACATTTCAAACTTAACAGAATCCAAACTAGATTCTTAAAGTCTCTACCCTTCCCAATCCAACACTGTCTTCTGTGTTTCAAGAAATGACATCACAAAGCACACACTCAAATCAGAAATCATCTAATTTTTCAACAAATTCTATCAATTCTGTCTCTTAAATTTATTCCTCACTAACTAATTTCCTCCATCTCCTTTGCTACCAGCCTGGTTGAAGTCACCATTTTCTCCCACTTATAATTCTCTTTGTAATTATTTAAAAAGTGAAATATCACTTTTATAGTAGCAGATAGGTAGGAGATAACAAAGTTCACTTAAAAAGACTGTAAAAATACACCTTTAACGACTTGCCAAAATCAGGAAAGATTCTTCTGTGGTTGCTAACTGCAATTAGCAGTAGGAATCAATAAGAATTTCCATCCATAGTTTCTCAGCCTCTCTCTGGTGATCTGTCACGTGTTGCAGAGGCTGTGAGTTGCTCAACAGATATACCGACAACAATTTGCCATATACCTGACAGTTATGCATACATATTGTGTTAAGTTAAATAATGAATGATTTGATGTATGGATGAATGATCACTATTATTAATACTGCATACTCAGAATCCCATATTTTAGTTGATGTCTATCAATCTAACTATAATGCAAAATTGTGACATTCATCACTGCAGTACTCTGATATAAAAATGGAGGCTCAGAGAAGCAAAGTGATTTGTGCAAAGTCACACACCTAGTATGTGAAAGAACCTAGTCTGAAGCATCAGTTCTCTCACTCGCCCAGTTTTCTTTGATTACTCTGTTTCTCCAAAAATACTATGTATGACTGCCCAGAACTCTCGTGTTATGAATGTACCTATTTAGGAACACTAAATAATGTTTATTTATATCCTTCTACCCCAAATATTTTCAGCTGAATAGAGTTGCCAATAAACCAAAAGAAAAATAATGTCATCATTTTCTATCTCTGCTGACAAAGAAACAGGTTGTTAGTTACCAGTGTTTATCATGTAATTACTTTATTCTGGCAATCTGTATTGCAATTTAATGCACATCTGCATTAATTCAGAGAAGAATACAATGCATTCTATTTTCCATTATTTATTTTTAATGCATTTTTATCAGTGTTCTCTAAATGCTCTTTTTGTTAGTACCACATAAGATTTGTTCCTGATCATCTGCCTTTTAAAGACTGTGCTGCTTCTATTTTATAAGCCTGAAACTACAGCACTGAATATTACAGAGACACATGAAAATAGGCATAAAATTCTGTTGCACTGCATGAATTTTAAAGAGCTGAATATGTTCTATAGCAAGCAAAGAAAAGAAAATTAAAGGATTTTGCTTCATTAATACTATCATAATTATCTTTGACTTTCAATTTGGTTATTTCTTCTTAATTTCCACTTTTTTTCCTGTAAAGACTTTATTTGTCTTTATGGAAAACACTGCATTCTAGCAGACTTATTGCTGAACTCTTATTAAGTTTTTAGTTTGGCAATATGTTTTGTTAGCAAAAATATAATTTACACCTGAGATTATGAAAGTTGATATGAGCAGTGGTTGAGTTGTACATTCGTAGTAACCATATTACTATAATAGTCATTTAAATACATAATAAGAAGTCAAATTTACATCCATTTAGCAAATTTATGTAATTAATTTTCATAGGAAGTCTTTCCCATATACATTCTCCCACAAGTTATATAACCACATAGATTCTTAGTTCCTTCATCAGTAAAAGGGAATAAAACTTATTCTTACCTCTTAGGTACTGTTTATTTCATCTTTATCTCATCCACTTATTTCTATTTTTCCATGTTTCACAATATATCAAGATTATTAATGAATGAATATATAACTTTTATGTGTGCATATAAACTTCAGTACAAAATATAAGGATTAGACATAATTTTGCAAAAGGAACAATTGAGTACAGTAGCTGGCAAGTAGTGAATTGTCAATAAATGTGACCTGTTATGATTATATTTCTAGGTGATGATGAAACTGGATCAACAGCAAGCACCCACATTTACTCTGTGTTCATTATTTACAATCTTTCAACACATCGTTTTTTTCTACTTTTATATAACATAAATCTGAATAGTTATTTTACCAAAAGAAGATAGGAGGCTGGACAATTGCAAATGTTCTCTCTTATAGAGAGACTTCAATTAGAGATTCAACATTTCCTTAGCATTCATGTCTTATTTTACAATTAAAAAAAAATTCTAATAAGAAAAGTAAAAATTGACTTTATTGTCCAAGTATTACTTACTATTTTGACTAAAATCCTTTAGGTACTGCTCAGTAAGGACATATGTTTATGTTGACCATATTTCCTTTAGCAAAGAAAGGTGAAATTCTTCACAATGTTCTGTCGTAATTATGTTTTTTATGACAACATTGCTATTTCATGGCCTATGCAATTGCACCATTATTAAGATTTTTGTCAAAGTATTCCAAGTTTATAGTGAACACTTTATTATGATCAGCAGGTGAGAGTTGTTAAGATAGTTTGAGAAAAATGACCAGATATAGTATGTTTTTAATGTAATTGTCAATATACAAAGTCTACTTCATAAAGAGTATCTCTACCTTCTTTCGATAGTAGAAACTAATGGTTCACAGCTTAGAATTTTAACTTAATTTGAACATTTACCCAAACATTGCCTCTATATAGGGAGTTCTTTAAAGGACAACTCTCTGCCTTGCAGTATTTATGTTTCATACACAAACCTAAGCTAGGGAAAGTAGCGTATAGCATGAAAAATAATGTTTTAAATACAATTGAATCTTCTTTTAAAAAATTCATAGTTGACTCTCTGGTTTAAAGTGTCACTAGGCCAGAAAGTTGTCTCACAATCCCAGCAAAATGACATATGAAGGTTTATAAAAGGATAAACATACCACAATGTGAAAAACTAATGCTCAGAGTCAACCTCTTGCCAGAGCCTGGGTAAAATATCTGTGTTAAGGTTGATGAGCATGTAGTGAAAAAAAATGATTTTAGACCATCGCAGTCTTTCTATCATGCACCAGGACAGCTCATTCATATGAAAGGAAGAAGATTCCTGAGACCCTCAGAGATTCAGGCTTTGTAATAAATAGAAAAATAAACAGCCATCCCCCTACTGTAACAACGCTGCTTTTCTAAGTGCCAGAGAAATAATCCTGACACCTGGTCTTATGGTCTGATATATATTTGGAGAAAGTCACTCCTGGGAGAAGGGAGGACCACTCTCAGGATATATGGTGAAAGGAAGTTGCGGCTTAGTGGGATTGGGGTGGAAGTTCTCATTAATTGTTATGAACTGGCTGGGTGCAGTGGCTCATACCTGTAATCCTAGCACTTTGAGAGGCTGAGGTGGGAGGATCACTTGAGCCCAGGAGTTTGAGACTAGTCTGGGCAATATAGTGAGACCCATCTTTATAAAAATAAATAAATAAATAAATAAATAAATAATAAATAAATAAATAAAATTTTTAAAAAGTGTTATAGACTGAATGTTTATGTCCTCCCCCCGACCCCCTGCCAAATCCATATGCTGAAATCTAAACCCATTGTGATGGTATCTGGAGGTGGAGTCTTTGGGACGTTACTAAGTTATGAGGATGGAGCCCTCATGAATGAGATTAGTAATCTTATAAGAAGAGGCCAGAGAGCTAGCTCTGTTTCTTTCCAATATGTGAGGATACAATAAGAACTCAGCAGTCTGCAACCTGGAAGAGGGCCCGCGTCAGAATTCCACTATGTTGGCACCCTTATCTCAGCTTGCAGCCTCCAGAACTAAGAAAAATAAATTTCCACTGTTGACAAGCCACTCTGTCTATGTCACTTTTGTATAGAAGCCTGAATAGACTAAGACACTAATAATGGTTCTATGCATCCTGGGAACTATAGTCTTTCCACCACCCTGTTGTTACAAGATCAGAGACAAGAAGCACCCAATGACAATATATATTAGGGGAATGAAGCTTTTCATGTATCACACTACTTTCACCCAAAATTCTGATGTGAAACTGTGCAAGACGATCCAATGGAGACAGAAAACAATAGTAGACTATGTGTGTTAGCAGTTTTCATGCTGCTGATAAAGGCATACTCGAGACTGGGTAATTTATAAAGAAAAATCATGGTGGAAGGTAAGAGGCACATTTTATATGGCAGCAGATAGGAGAATAAGAATCAAACAAAAGGGGAACCCCATATAAAACCATTGGATCTTGTGAGATTTATTCACTACCACGAGAACAGTATGGGAGACACTGCCTCCATGATTCAAATATCTTCAATCATCTCCCACCGGGTCCCTCCCACAAAATGTGGGAATTATGGGAGCTACAATTCAAGATGAGATTTGGATGAGGAGTCAGCCAAACCATATCACTATTATTTATATTTATTTCTATATAAAAATATGAAATATACTAATCATTACTAGTATTTAGTCTACACAATTACTGTACTCTCCCTGTTTGCCTGGCTTTATCTGCAGAGTTGGCTGGATCATGAGGAAGACCGGGAACCCATCACATGAAGATGTTGAAAGCAGCACCCATTTTCATTGCTTCCCTTTTACAGAGCCACAGGGTACTGTGGTTTGCAAGTGTGCATTAAATGTAGTTATAAATTATGTTTTTTTAACTTAAGCTTGACCTTACAATATGCACACATGGCTTCAAAGTCAGTCAGAGAAGAGTAGGAAACAAAGACGTGTTAGTTTAGGAAGCACTGCAAAAAAATCTAGTAAAATAGTGCAAATGATAGAGAGTATAAATGATAGTGCTGACAATTGGATCAGGGCTATAGAGACTACACTTAAGATATTATCTCTTAATTCAAAATAAAAGGGCAAAAAAATTAAAATGAAAAAGAAAACGAAGAGCAAAGAAATGACCAATTCATAATGGAAAAACCTGTGGAAAGCATTTAAACTCACTGTTAATAATTTTAAACTAAAATAAGACATAATGTTTGACCTATCGAGTTAGCAAAGAAAAAACAAAATAAAAATATCTAGTGTTAGTAAGGCTGAAGACAACCAAAAATCTCATATAAAGTTTATTTTAGTATATATTGTTTTAAAAAATCTTTAGCGGGTAAGCGTTAAAAAGCACTATGAAACATCTATATTCCCTTGATTTAGCAAATTTTATAGCAAATCTTATTAGCAAAAATAACTTATCCTAAAGACTTATTCAGTGATATACATTAAAACAAAATCTTGGCCGGCTGCGGTGGCTCACGCTTGTAATCCCAGGACTTTGGGAGGCCGAGGTGGACAGATCATGAGGTCAGGAGATCAAGATCATCCTAGCTAACACGTTGAAACCCCGTCTCTACTAGAAATACAAAAAAATTAGCCAGGCGTGGTGGCGGGCGCTTGTAGTCCCAGCTACTCAGGAGGCTGAGGCAGGAGAATGGCGTGAACCCAGGAGGCAGAGCTTGCAGTGAACCAAGATCACACCACTGTACTCCAGCTTGGGCGACAGAGCAAGACTCCGTCTCAAAAAAAAAAAAAAAAAAATTACAGTGACCTGCATGTCTAGTATCAGAGGACTAGTTAATTAAATCATGATACACCTATGTAATTGAACACTTTGCATTTCAAGGCATATTAAATATAGCTACAAATTCTTTGACACTCTTTTTTAAGAAGGGATGTAATTTCCTTCACCTTGAATATAGGCTGGCGTTAGTGACTTGGTTGACCAATAAAATGTGGAGGAAGCAATGTTCTCAGACTTTCAAGGTTGGATAAGAAGCCATTTAGATTTTGTCTGGATCCCTTGGAACACTTGTTCTTCGAGTCTGACTGCCATGTAATAAGTACCTGAGTTTGTGATGCTGAAGAGGCTTAATGGGGAGACCACATGGAGAGACTGACTACAAGATGAGAGAGAAAGAGATGCCCGATTTTCACGTTCCCAGCTGGTCGAGTCATCCCAGTGGAGGCTACAGACATCACAGAAACAAGTCATTCCTGCCAGGCTTTCCCAAATTGCAGATGAATGCACAAAAGGAATGATTGTTTTGAGTCACTAAATTTTGGAGTGGTTTGTGATATAGCAATAAATAACTAGAACACATTTGGTAAATTGAATTCGATTTTGAAAATGTTACATTGGCTCTGAGACCAAGTAGTAGGAAAAAGATGGAAGTGCCTCAAGGAGACTATTAGTGGAAGCTCAAAGGGTCCCAGGGTGAGGATTTGAAGGAGAGTGAAAAATACGTTTTTGTAGGATGGAAAAAATTGAGACTTATTTTATGTAGTACCAAAAAGTTTGGCAATACTGGTGCCCAGGTTAATGTGAAAAATAGACAGCGGAGCTTTACAGACAAAATACAGAATATGCCAAACAGTTTCTTGCAGCAAGCTATAAGAACATATAAAGAGACTGAACTACAAAAACTAAAGCAGGAACTGTTAAGATTCTAAATGGAATTTAGAGAAAATTTCAAAGGGCCAGGACTTGCTGGATTTGAAAACAAAATAGTTTTCCAACCTTAGTCTCTCTTAGCAAAAATTCTCAAAGTAGAAAGTAGCTTCAGCACAAAGATAAAACTTGGGATGCCACCATTAAAGTATGGGCTCGGAGATAAACTCAAGATTGTGACTGTAAACTATTTGTTAAGACTTCAGACAGATGTAAGGGTATACTTAGTAGGGCTTCTAAGTATCTCCTGGGCACGTCTTGTGAACCCTCTCAGTTAAACAATAAGGGTTTTAGAAATATTAACATCCCACAAGAACCACACAGGGGGTCTAAAGTAGAAAAAGGCCTATCTTGGGAAGAAACATTTGTGGCGAAGTGAATTATAAATTGATTCATAAGAAATTCAAATAGGGAGGCAGCGAATTGACTGAGCATCTCTGTTCTTTGAATAGAAGCTGGTAAGATTTGTAAATAGTAAAATTTCTTACACAAAGTTTGCAAGTACTACAGGTTCCATTTGTTGCAACATGCATTTGTTGTCACTTGTAAAGGGTACACAGGTCTCTTTATGTCATCTTCTTAACAACAATAAAAAGCAGCATAATTTATTAATCCTATATGTTTCCCACCAGGGAGGAGACATCATTCATTGGGAGGTGAGAGTTATTGGACTTAAATCTTCAAATTCCTAACATAAAAATGTACATTCGACCAAAAGTGTTGCAGATAAACCCACGTGGAAGACAAAAGATTACAGAAATATTACTTAGCGAGGCGGAATCAGAGAATGGGGACTTGGTCTTTATTTACCAAGTTAATTGGTTTTTATCTGTCACCATCTCTAGCCAGCAGATAGAGTTCTTGGCTCAAGGCACTCACAACTTTGAATCCTATAGAGGTATTGTCAGCCTTTTTCTCTTCAATGCTCTTTCTTCCTTGTTTGTTTCTGAGTTATCTTCCTTCTGACTAACGTGTTTTTCTTTAGTTATATTGAAACCATTTGTTACATTAAACCAACTGTTGTGCTGTTCTGTACAGCAGTACCCCTTATCCCTACGGGATATATTACAAGACCCCTAGTGGGTGCCTAAGAAAACACAGATCGTATGGAACCCTATATATACTGTTTCTTCCTATACATACATACTTGTGATAAAGCTTAATGTATAAATCATGCTGCTATAAAGACACATGCACACGTATGTTCATTGTGGCACTATTCACAATAGCAAAGACTTGGAATCAACCAAAATGTCCATCAGTGACAGACTGGATTAAGAAAATGTGGCACATATACACCATGGAATACTATGCAGCCATAAAAAAGGATGAGTTTGTGTCCTTTGTAAGGACATGGATGCAGCTGGAAACCATCATTCTCAGCAAACTATCGCAAGAACAGAAAACCAAACACCGCATGTTCTCACTCATAGGTGGGAACTGAACAATGAGATCACTTGGACTCGGGAAGCGGAACAACACACACCAGGGCCTATTATGTGGAGAGGGGAGGGGGGAGAGGGGAGGGATTGCATTGGGAGTGATACCTGATGTAAATGACGAGTTGATGGGTGCTGACGAGTTGACGGGTGCAGCACACCAACATGGCACAAGTATACATATGTAACAAACCTGCACATTATGCACATGTACCCTAGAACTTAAAGTATAATAATAATTAAAAAAAGAAATTTACATGAAATAGTCTAAAATAAAAATTGTACAGAAAAAAATTAGGTACAGTAAGAGACTAACAATAAAACAGAACAATTATAACGATATGCTGTAATAGCAGTTACGTAAATGTGGTCTCTCTTTCCCTCAAAATTTATTGTATTGTAATCACCCTTCTTTTAGTTGATTTGATAACCAAGAAGGCTGCTTAAGTGACTAATGGGCAAAGAGCATACATGGTGTGGATACTTTGGACAAAGGGATGATTCATGTCCTGGGCAGAGTGGAGCAGAAGAAGGACAGAACAAGACAGGGCAAGACGTCATCATGCTACTCAGAATGACACTCAACTTACAACTTATGAACTTTTTATTTCTGTAATTTTCCATTTAATGCTTTTGGAACACAGTTGACCACAGGTAACTAAAATTGTATGCTTGCTAATGGTTTGGATATTTGATCCTTCAAACCTCATTCGAAATGTGATCACAATGTTGGAGGTGGGGCCTACTGGGAAGTGTTTGGGTTCTGGGGTGGATCTCTCATGAACTGCTTAGTGCTATCCTTACAGTAATAAGTTCTTGATCTATTAATTCCTGTGAGAACTGATTGTGAAAAAGAGCCTGGCACCTTCCTCCCCACTCTCTCTTGCTTCCTCTCTTGCCATATGATCTACACACACCAGTTCCCCTTTGCCTTCTGCCATGAACAAAAGCAGCCTGAAGCTCTCATCTGACATACATGCTGGTGCTGTGCTACTTGCAGAGCATGCAGAACGGTGAGCCAAATAAAACTATTTTCTTTATAAATTACCCAACCTCAGCTATTCCTTCATAGCAACAAAAATGGACTACAACACTTGGAAAGAGAAACCACATGTAAGAGGGAAACTACCATACGTTATTCTTTTTCCTTGAAGTGGTTTTGGATATTCTCGTACTCATCTCCTATAGATTTTACGTTTTAAGTGATTAATGTAGTTGCTCTAATTGCTAAAATTCAGATGGGTGTTTTGGCATCTGACAATAAAGGAAAGACCAGAACCACTATTGTGACCATCAAAGTGAGTACAGAGTTTATTGATTTGCCAGGCAAGAGAACACACACCAGAGAAGAAATTCAAGGAGTAGTTTTCTGAGGGAAAAACTTTAGGGAGCACTATGCAATAGGGATGTGGTGAGAGTTTGTGATGGTTATGCTAATGAATACTTGATGTTTGTGTTCTGGATAGTACTGCCAGTCCATAAGTATGCCCAAGGTTAGTTAAAACAAGCCCCATTGTTCACCTGTTAAGAAAGAGTGACGTTCACACTCTCATTGTAATTTTAGCATGTGAGGTTTTGTCTCTTTTTTGTTAACCTGTGTACAAAATCTATAATCTTTTTTTCTGTGCATGTGTGTGTGTGTGTGTGTGTGTGTGTGTGTGTGTGTGTCTTTTTTCTCCTTGGCTAATTCTTGGCAGGAATCTTCCTGGAGGAAAAGCTGGGGCCAGTCATGGCAGGAGAGGTGTGGAATCTGCCATGTGAGGCCTGCTGTTTGCCTCCCAGGCCAACTTCCTTTTGCTTGCCCCTGTCCTCTGCCCCTTTGCCTGTCCTCAGGCCGCTAGAAGGAAGGACAGCTCATTCCTCATGGGCGATCACTCTGCACCTATAGGGTACAGCTTGAGGGAGATTTGAGGGTGGGCTGGGGACTCCTTGTCCTGGCTTCACAGCTGTCCCTACCCCGCCTCCCTCAACACCACCGCTGCCGCCTCCCACACAGGGCTGCTGCTTTCTGCGCAGCCACTGTGCCGCCTCCCACAAATTGTCATGGAAAGAGTGGAGAATGGAGGAGAACCTGTCCTTGGCAGCCCAGGAGGGCGACTGTGTAATGTCACCCACAAGTGAGGCTAGGCAATGGAGCAGGCCACCAGTAGCAGCACCTGCTGCGTGAATGTGCAGCAAGTAACCCAGGCCAGGCTCCGGGGTTGGGGGAACCTGCTTGGAGCTTTCTGCCCCACACCCCGAGCTTCCGGCAAGGAGCAAGGCTTGTGAGAAAGTCAGAAGGATTTGAACCAAGCAGCCAATCTTTTCAGCACCTAAACTCTGCCTGGAGATGCAGCGGGCTGTGTCATCCAGGGCCTCTGATTTGTCGTATTACAGTATATTTCGCTGTGGAAAATGTCACATTTACTCACCTTGATGCCCACTCACCCGGTCCTGTTGTTTTACCCCATCTCCTCTCCCGCGTGCCCTTTGATTTCTCGTTTCTGAGAAGAGTACAACGTTCACTATTGTAGAGTAACCCCTGTGACTCAATATTACCACAGTGCGATGTCATTTTGTGCTGTTTTGAGCAATTAAAAGTTTTGAAATTAAAAAAAAAAGAGTCTTCAATTGTGTTCAGTAATGGTCCAATGTCCTGGAGTCACTCAAAGTTTACATTCATTTATCAGCCATGGTTTGTGAATGTTCAATGTTCATGATTGCTTAAAAGCTTCAGCTGGTTAGAACTAGTTGGGGTGAAACACAGCACATCATATATAATAGTCCAATTATATCATAGGCAATCACTGCTTTAAGTTGAAAATCTTTCTTTTAGATATCTCATTGTTGCCATCACTTACCATCTACTATAATTATATACAAGGCTTACATTCTATTCTGGTGATTCACTTGAGAGTTTAACTGCATTCATATAGTCTTCATAGCATCTAGCACGGTTCCTGAGATGCAATAAATGTTCAATAAAGGTTTGGTGAATTAATGAATGCCCAAATGAGACTTTTTTTAACCTCACTTTTTTGTTACCTTAACAAAATTAATGTGTATCTATTTATAATAAAATCTCTGTGTAAGAGGCTTTCTTAAAATTTTATCAGTGTAATATACTTGAAAGTATCATATAACATAGCAAAACCCCATCAATATATTTGCTCTTTTCATAGTCATTTAGAACTAGCAGTTTATTAAAAATAAGATATACATATAAATCTATTTGTCTTCTGATGAATAAATTGATTAAATGATAAATAAAATATACAGTATTATGTTCACAGCAGACATTCGAAAAATGAGACTAATAAGACATATATTCTCAAATTCATGCGGCAGAATTGATTTTCAGGACTATTTTAAATATATTTATCAAATGATGTAAAATGTATCAAATGATATAATGATCTTTATGACTTACATGAGCTTGTTTTAATTGGGTGTGTATACACACACACACATATACATATTGTGGAACTAAAAACAGTGATAAATCACAGCAATTAATAAAACTGATAAATTAAATTGCATACTATATATTAAAGACAAATATTTATATTAAAAACATGTATTTCAAATTATATTATTACGTATGTTTGATTGTTTTTGGCTGGGGAAATCAGAAGTTTTGGGTTACAAACAGTTTCTGGCATTGTTTTATTGCCTAAGTATGTTATGTAGCTTTAAATATACCAAAACTAGCTTAAAATATTTTTTTCTTTCTATTGCATCAATGTTTCTATATAAAAATCTATTGCTGACCATGTTTTTAGACTGTGGATATCGCACTGTGGTTTTCATATAATAATATTAATAGTTTTACTGACAGTCCTCATTGGAAAGGTTGTTTTCTAACTGTGATAGGCAGCTTCTGATGTGGTCACCAATAATCCCAGCATCCTGATATTCATGCTCTTGTGTTATCCCCTCCCCTTGAGCATAGTCTTGATTACTTGATTCTAACCAATAAAATACGGAAAAGATAATGGAATGTCATTTCTGTGATTAAGTGAAAAATATTATGACTTCTATATTGCAAGCAGACTCTATTGCCTTTTTGGCTTGCACACTTTGATGAGGCAAGCTAAAGTATGGGTGAGACCCAGGGAGCATGGAAATCAGGGAGGCCTCACTTTCTACCCATCCCATTTCTCATGGATGGGTAGAAAAAGAGGTCCTCAGTCCATCAGACCACAAGATCTGAATACAGCCCCAAATCACTGAATGAGCATGGAAAAGGGTCCTTTCTCAGTTATGTCTTCATATGAGACTGTTGATCTTTGTATGATATCTCAATTGCAGCCTTGTGATAGGTTGCATAGCAGAGAACCCAGTTCAGCCATACCCAGTTTCCTGACCCAAAGAAACTATAAGATAAAAAATGTGTGCTGTTCTGTAGTAGTAGATAACTAATACAATAACTTGTTAGTAAAACGACACACTTAAATATGTCTTCACATCAAAATCTTTTAAAATACTAATTAAACATATAAGAACTTATCCTCACATATATCATTAATACGGTGCGATTTTCATTTTCTAAGAAAACTGGATAATTTACCTTACAAGACAAACCTGTAGCCATTCTTACATCTTCTCTTGATGTATTATGCTCATGCTATTTCTCCCTAAATCATCTATTATGACAAAGAAGGAAAATGGGAGACATTACATTCATAGAATAAAACTTAACATGGTACCAGAGGGCCTCCAGCTCATCTTTTTCCAAGGGGAAAACATCATCAAATTTTTCCCCTAAGAGAGCCATCAAGTTTTGTCACAGAGATTTCCCTAATAATAGCTTCCTGTAAACTTGTAGGCTAGCATTGTATTTCTGTTACAACATAAGTTCTCTTCTTCCTGCTCTGTGACCTATGGCAATTTACTTAATTTCTCTGCATGTCAGTTTTCTAAGCATAAAATTATATTTCTGGACTATATGGTATATAAGGACACCCCCATACCTGCTGAAACATTTCAAATACTGTAAGTGTACCTAAAAATATTTATATTTTTAACATGGCCACAGCAGAAGCTTCTGATGGGGAGACATTATCTGTGTTGCAAAGCTGCTTGATATATTGCCTAAATGTGCCAAAAATTTCTGCTAAGACATTTTATTGCAAACTTGAATCTACTGGATTTCGTAGGGATTCTTTTGAATAAATCCTTTTAGGCCTAAAAAAAAGTTCTCTTTTTTTTTCATATTCCTAATGCAAGATTAAAAGTGTTTATTTCTCGCCGGGCGCGGTGGCTCAAGCCTGTAATCCCAGCACTTTGGGAGGCCGAGATGGGCGGATCACGAGGTCAGGAGATCGAGACCATCCTGGCTAACACGGTGAAACCCCGTCTCTACTAAAAAATACAAAAAACTAGCCGGGCGTGGTGGCGGGCGCCTGTAGTCCCAGCTACTCGGGAGGCTGAGGCAGGAGAATGGCCTAAACCCGGGAGGCGGAGCTTGCAGTGAGCTGAGATCCGGTCACTGGACTCCAGCCTGGGCGACAGAGTGAGACTCCGTCTCAAAAAAAAACAAAAAAAAAAGTGTTTATTTCTCATATTCTTTATTTAACATGTGACAATTCCCTTCCTTGTGAGCATAAATAAATATTAAATTCCACAACTGCCACAGAGAAACAAGCACAAAAGGAAATGATGTTTTTCTAAGATAATTCACTTTCAAATGAATGAATACTACTGTGAGGTGCTTAATAAATCTAAAACTAGTGACAAAATAGGAGGAATTTTTAGAGAAAAAATTGATCAGTACTATGCAAAAAATGACTCACATAAGAATACAAAATGTCAGAGAAGCAAAAAATAACACAGGTAAGAAATAGACGCTAAAGGAATATTTTAAAAAGACAAAGTCACAGGAAAATTAATTTCCTTAAGGAATAAAGATCTATTTTCCTTGGCATTGTGCACTTAGAAATGTACTCTTCTGGGTTGCTTACGAATCCTTTAATCCTTGTGATGGACATATATGGCTACTCAATATCCAATCCACCTTCTCATTTCCTGTCAGCACCCAGTTTTCCTTTTGGGGAACACCCTGCTGACATTGTATAAGAGTCGTAGGGCTCAGATCAGAATTTCTTCCATAGTGCTACTAGTAGATCCACATCAACACCTCAAAAAAGGATTATTTCACTAATTGTGAAAACTGGTGCTCTCTCCCTGTATCTGAATAAGCAAAAAAACAGTGTTTCAATTGCTTCTAACTCATTTTTTAAGGATGTAAGACAAGAATAAACCAAATTATGGAGCAAGGCAGAACCAATGGACTATCAGAGAAACAGACCTGTGGTTCTGATAAATCCAGGGCTTAAAGAGACTTGGCAGTGATAAAAGCCAATAGAATTTATTTAGACCAGGTTAAGCTGTATAATTGTAACTTAAAGTTTACAATACACCTTCCTGTAAAAACATAGTTAACAACCAAAGCATCTTCCCCCGCAGCAAGAGATAAGAGTGTCTCACTCCACTGCCTAGGCTAGAGTGCAGTGCCACAATCATAGTTCACTGCAGCTCTGAACTCCTGGTCTCCAGTGATCCTCTTGCCTCTGCCTTCCAAATCACTGGGATTACAGGCCTCATGAGCCACTGCACTCCCCAAACTCCAAAGTACCTTTAATTGATGCCTTTTATTTAGCTATTGTTGTGTATGTTGGGTCGGGATATTTTTCAATTTAAACACTCCTAATCTTATCCTTCCTAGTATTTTAAGGGGATAAAAATCACACATTAATACTATATTTTATTTTTAACAGTGAAATCTATCAAAACTCTTAATAACGTGCTCCTAAACAAAATACCGTTGCTCCACAACATAGGTTTCTGAAGAAGACATACCTTTGAAAGATGTATGTGTGAATATGTGTGTTCCCAAATATAGGACAGTACAAAGGCCACGACCATTGCCTGGGGATTGATTGTCTTGGAATTTGTGAAAGTTATCGGACTGGTGAAAAAACAGCCAAGCCTTTTCTGTGTATATACTTTGGTGCATGAGTAGCATATCATTTCTCCAGGTCAAAGACTTTAAGCTAAGGCATCAAACAAGTTTCTGTACACCCTAAAGAGCAAAAGGAAGGACGCCAGAGACACGTCATTTTCAGTTATTACTAACTTCCTGAATCAGTAAGATTCACTGAAGAATTGGAGAACAATAAACTTTGCTTTTGAGATTTTTGTTTTAGAATAATATAACAACAAGCTTAGAAAGTAGTTGAATTGGTCTTCATCTGACAAGAATGACACAAGTCTCTACAGTGCAAAACTAAACAAAATATTCCCTCTCCCTGCCCTGCTTAATTTTTTTAACCAACAGATGATAATGGAGGCATAATGGAAACCAGCAATCAGTTGATACACTTCAAGTGTGAAATGCAAAAACTTTTCTTTACTCTGGATTTGTAATAGGCAATTGCTTCTTTCATATTCTATATTAAGGCAGGATAAATTTACCATCCAGTCAAACACATTTCTTCTCCAGTCACAGTATCATTGTCCCCATGTAGGTTGACATCATTTATATCTTGAAACTAATTTATTCCCTGCCTCCATGCAGCTGTCAAAATGACCTAAATGAGACACAAAAATTGCCATGCTACTCCCCTGTGTAAAATCTTTCTAACCTAGCAGGGGCTACAATTACCAGCAACATAAAATCCAAGCTCCTCTTTCCCTGGTCTGGTTCCTAATTCCTTTTTCAACTTCACCTCTTGCCAAACTCTAAATTCCTGCAACATATAGAGGCATATGTCATGCCTCTGTTCACGTAGGATCTTCCATCTGGAACCTCACACCTCACTTTCATCTCAGCCTGGTTGAATTTGACTTATCCTTTAGCCTCCAAGTTAGGGGCATAACTCTGTGGTCAAGGGAATAGCTTTCAAATCTTCCAGAGTGGTGTTTGAATGCCCCCTCACTACATATGATCTGTATGAACTCAGTCAAGTTATTCAACCGGCCCAAGCTCAACTGCCCTATCTGTAAAACAGGGGCAATAATACCTATTTATAAGGTTGCTTTGAAGATTAATTGAGATATTTACAAAGTGTGTAGAAGAGTACCTGACACACAGCAAGTTCATTATTAATGTGTATAACTAAGTATTATTGTCACCTGCCATGGAAAGACTTTCCTGATACCACCACTCTGGCTGTAGAAGAGACCTCTTCTCCATTCCTTTATAATATTTTATTGAAAATTATATCAAAGCAATTATAACATTGTAACATTATTATCTTTTATAAAATGGTTTTTTAAATTTATCGTAAATTTTCTCAGTAATACAACCACACTTATTTCATTTTTGCATGCCCATGGCTTAATACAGTGTCTGACACATAGTAAACATCCAGCTAATATTTGTTGAGTGATTAATAAATGATATGGTTTGGCTCTGTGTCCCCAGCCAAATCTCATCTTGCGGTGTAATTCCCATAATCCCCATGTGTAAAGAGAGAGACCAGGTGGAGGTGACTGAATCATGGAGGCGGTTTTCCCTGTGCCATTCTCGTGATATTGAGTGAGTTCTCACGAGATCTTATGGTTTTATAAGGGGCTCTTCCCCTTTCACTCTTTCACTCAGTACTTCTCCTTCCTTGTGGAGAAGGTGCTTTGCTTTTCCTTTTGCCTTCTTCCATGACTGCAAGTTGTCTGAGGTCTCCCCAGCCATGCTGAACTGTGAGTCAGTTAAATTTCTTTCCTTTATAAATTACCTAATCTCAGCAGTACTTTATAGCAGTATGAAAATGGGCTAATATACTTAACAATGAATGCAGATTTCTCAGAATAAAATAAATATATGTACGTAAGTTGTTACAGATAGCCATTGCTACACACACACACACACACACACACACAACACATCAAAATTTACTGAATTTAAGCAAGGAGACATTTATCTTTTTCAGGAACCTGCAATTTGGGCTGTGCTGATGGGGAAAGCTCTTCCCTGCTCTCCTTGGCAAAATCTGTGGTAGCTCAGAAACTAAATGCTGGAATAATGCGAAGGCTTGCTGAGTCCATATGTCTGGTGGTTGTTGCTGGGTGTCACCTTAGCAAAAGGCATATAATTAAGGTCACTTGTTAGTTGACTTTAAAATAGGGAGATGATCTGAGTGCCTTCATCTAATCACATGAATCTTTTTAAAACAGAAAATTTTCTCTGGCTGGTGGCTGGCGGCAGAAGAAGAAGTGAGATATCTGAAGCTCAGTGGGGATTTGATGTACCATGGCTAGCTTTAAGATGGAGAGGGCCACATGCCAAAGAATGTGAGTAGCCGCCAGAAGAGCTGCCCCCTGATGACAGCCAACTAGGAAATGTGTATCTCAGTGCTACATGGAACTGAATTCTGCCAGCAGCCTGAATGAACTCAGAAGTAGATATTACCCTAGAGGTTCCATGTAAAAGTGCGGGCTGACTAGATCCCGGATTTCAGCCTTGTGAAATGCTAAGCTGAACCATGCTGTACTTACACCCTCTATAACTGTGAACTAATGAATCTGTATTGCTTGAGGTGCTACATTTGTGGTAATTAGTTCCATAGCAATACAAAACTAAAATAATGGAGTTTCTGGGGAAAGTATTCAAACAAGAAATACTGCTATGGCCATTTTAGAACTACCACATAAGTATCTATTCAGAGTATTTGGGTTTGTAATGTTTCTGCTTGAAAATAAATACTTTAAAAGTTATTACTATTAAAAGAGTCTTTGAACTTAAGGCTAATTTTAACGTAACTTTTACAAATTACCATAAATTATGATACAAGAGTCTCAGTCTGATTCATTTTTGAGGCTCTGAAAGAGGAGGTTTATCCAGATTCTTAACCAGGATCAAGATTTAGACAGAAGGCTACCTCTGGGCCTGCCTGGAGGTCAGCTCTTAGATGCTGTTGTGGTTAAACTCTGTCCCCACCAGAAAGATATGCTGAAGTCTTAATGCCCAGTACCTCAGAATGTGACCTTATATGAAAATGGGGTCTTTACAGAGATAACCATATTAAAATGAGGTCATTAGGTTGGGCCCTCATTTAATATTACTGGTGTTTTATAAAAAGGGAAATTCCAAACACAGAGAGAGACATGCACAGACAGAAGCCTACGTTAAGAGACACAGGGAGAACACCATATGGCAAAGATTGGTGTGATGCAGCTACAAGCCAAGAAATGCCATAGACTGCCAGGAAACAAGCAGAAGCTAGTAGGGGGGAATAGAACAGATTCTCCATCCTGGTTCCCAGTAAAAATCAACTTTGCCAATTGAACTTCTAGCCTCCAGAACTGTAAGATAATGATTTCCGTTGTTTAAGCCACTCAGTTTCCGGAAGCCCTAGAGAACTAATACAGATGGTAAAAGGGAGTGGGATGCTTCAGCAAGAAATGCCTAAAAAAGTATAAGTTGTTTTGAACTTAAGAAATGAGCAAAGACTGAGTTTTGAGGTAAATGGCAGAAAAAAACTAGATTGCCTTGAAGAGATCGTTGGTAAAAAGTATGGATGTTAAAGGAGAGTCTGTGGAGAGTTCATAAAGAGGAAAGCTGCAGAGAAAGCTTCTATCATCTTAGATCATACATCATCACGAACAATGTTGTTAGAAATATGAATGTTAAAGATGGTGGGGTATCAGACAAAAATGAGGATCATTTTATTGGAAACTGGAGAATAGGTGTTCCATGTTAATGGAAACTGAAGAAAAGCTGACAGAATTTGGTTGAATTGTGTTCTGTAGAGTGGAAAGAACGTATCCATGATGAACTTTTTATATTTAGTTGAGGAGACTTTTAAACAAAGTATTGAAGGTGCAGCCTGGTTTCTCCTTGTTGTTTACAGTAAAATACGAGAGGTAAAAGATAAACTGAAGAAGGAATCCTGCCTGAGTTTTCCTGCAGATTTTGAATTTCCCGCAGATTTTGGACTCAAGAGAGCAATATCAACTCTTATCTGAATTTCTAGACTGCCATCCTGGTCTACAAATTGCTTACTTGCTAGCTTCCACAATCGTGTGAGTCAACTATTTAAAATTTTAAATATGATCTCTTTCTCTGTCTCCACATGCAAGTGCATGCCATGCATGGCTATAAATATATAGACATATATATATACATTGTGTGTGTGTGTGTGTATAGCCAGTATATATACCTAGCATGTCAGACAGTGTGTGAAGCACCTTGAAAAATAATGTGAGCAGCCATTGTATCCAATATTTCTGGCTCAGATAGATTGGAGAATAACATTGCTGTTAGAAGGTTTTTAATATTCAATATCTCATAGGTAGTTATAAGTGGAGTTTAGGGAAAATGATTCAGGTCTAGAGTTCTGGAAACCATCTGTAAACAATTTTTTTTTAAAACTGTGGTACTAGATAACTTTTTGAAGTCAGAGGGTAGGAAATAAAGTTGTTGAGAAAAGAAGAGAGAATAACTCAATACACTTGAGGGTACCCTTTTGTGAAACATGCCTTGAGGAAACAGAATAGCCTATATCGATTTGTTCTTACATTTTTCAAAAATTACCTCTAAGCATCTGTATTAGTCAATGTTCTCCAGAAAAACAGATGACGACCCCAGTCTCTTTAAGTTTCAGTCTGGGAAAGCTCAAAGATGCCAAAAGAATCTGTTTGTTCCAGCCAACACCTTATTTTGGTGCTAATTTTTTATAATTCTTCCCTAATGCTGACTAATCTCCCTTTTAAATCAAAAGAAATCAAAGGCTAAATGAATCACATTTTTTATTCATTATGTTGATACTGTTAGTTTTTAATGGGTCATTATGCTGTTTCGATTTATATTAATCATATAATGTTTTCTATTTTAAAATTCATTTATATATAAAAGGTAGGTTAATATTAAAAAAATTAAGTATATAAGAGAAATAGGAAGATTGATAAAATACTCTTCCTGACTAAACTATAGCCAGGTTCCTCTGATCCCTTTTACTGGCAAAGCCTCCACTTTGGCCTATAAAAACTACAGACTCTCAGCAAAACTGATTTCATCCACATCCTCCCCTCTCTCACCCCTACACACATATCAAAAGACTTGAACAAACACTAATATAGTTTCTAACAGCTCAAGGTTGCATTCTTAAGATGAAATTTGGAGTTATCCTGGAC
Source organism: Rhinopithecus roxellana (assembly GCF_007565055.1). NCBI lineage: Eukaryota > Metazoa > Chordata > Mammalia > Primates > Cercopithecidae > Rhinopithecus > Rhinopithecus roxellana. The sequence continues at coordinate 123,659,334 of NC_044550.1, read as the reverse complement.
TTATCCCTCTCTCTACATCAAATTAATCTTGTTAATTTTGTCTCCAAAATGCCTGCTAATCATCTCTTCATTCTCTGCCATTGATTCACCCAGGACTGTACTGTATCTTACCTAGACTATTAAAATAAAATACTCTCTTTTCCTTTTGATTCTCATGACCTTACTTGACTTCTTTTCAATCCATTTTATACACCATTGTTAGAGAAAGCCCCCTAGAGCAAAAAACTCTGTTACTTCCTTCCTTACAATGGTTTCTACATAGATTAATGGTGAAATGCTAACTAGTAAGTCCCTGTTCAAAGCCCTTCACAAAGTGATACAAACTCTTCTTTCTGTGATTCCTCCTCTACCCCACACACTTTCTATTTTTGATATGAAAATATTTGTAAAGATCCAATTTTTATGTTCAACATTTGAAAAAATATAAAAGTCTAAAAAACTCAGAATAATTTAAAAATGGGCCTCAAAAATGAACTGAAAGATGTATTTTATACCGCAGACACACGGTGGCACCATTTTAGCAGCCTAACAGCAATACTAGAGAACCTTTGTTAATATTGTGTGATTATGCTCTAAAATTGTGCAAGCGCTTTAAATGGCTAATGTGATACTACTTTAATCATTTATTAATGGTATTGTTAGTGCTAAAAATGCTCCACAATATCATTAACTTTGAAAAAGAATTTAGAGGAGATAGTTATTTATAGATTGTTTTTATTACTCCTTTGTTATGGGCTGAATTGTGTCAGCACTTCCATGTTCATATGTTGATGTTCGAACCCCCAGTATCTCAGAATGTGACTGTATTTAAAGATAGGGTCTTTAATGAGAAAATTAATTTAAAATTATTAGGATTGGCCCAAATCAAAGATGACTCAAAAATGAACTGAAAGATGTATTTTATACTGTGGACACATGGTGGCACCATTTTAGCAGCCTAACAGCAATACTAGAGAACCTTTTTAAATATTGTGTGATTATGCTCTAAAGAAAGTATATAATTTTCTGATAAGAAAAATATCAGAAATGTCAGCCTTATAAGATACTGCGGTTTTCTAAAGTGTAGGACAAATAGCTGTGGAGGCACCAAGATAGATTTAGGTGAGATATAGACATGGTATCAAGGACACTGTGTCATTCAGATAAAGTTTTTCTTTCACTTATTTCTGGTAAGAAAATTAGGAAACAGACATGTATAGAGGGAAGACCCTGTAAGAAAACAGAAGGTACTGATCTACAAGCCAAACAGAGAGGTCTCAGAAGAAACCAGCTGTGCTGATTGAGCTCAAACTCTTAAGCCTCCAGAATTGTGAGAAAATAAATGTCTATTGTTTAAACTACCAAGTCAGTCTGTGGTATTTTGTCATGGAAGCCCTAGTAAACTCATATTCCCTTCAGTATATTTACAAATATAGAAACCATACAACAGTTGTGGATTAATGTACTATATAGGAGTGCAATCTCCATATTATATATGTATTCTTACAGAGAAACTGAGCCTTGATTTATGAGTTTATAAATTATTTGAACTTTTCAGAAATCCTTGCCTCAAATAAAATGCCACTGTCCTGAATGTCGGCCGTGTTCTCTACTGACTATTAACCCAATATATTGTGTGTTTTTCCTCATTTGTATCCTTGCTCAGCTGAGCCGAGTTTAATGGAGTGGTTAAGGGTGCAGGCTCTAGAGACAGACTGTGTGGACTCACAGCCCCAGTTCATCACTAACTGTGACTCTAGGCAGTTATTTAAAAAGCGTGGGCCACATTTTTCTTGGAAATCTATAAAACAGATATTAAAAGTGCCAGCAATAGAGGGCTCTGTGAAGATCAAAAGAATTGACACAAAGTATGTAGAATAGTACTGGGAACTGAGAAAAACGTGTTATGCTGTCGATTATTCCTCTGCTTAAGTTTCATTCACCTCCTTGGGTAAAAACAAAAAACTGCCTATCCTTCAAAGCCCAGAAAAGATACCTCCTGTTTCTTCTCAAGTTGAATAATAAACTTATGCTGTCAAAGATATTGCAAGACATGAGCTTTAGTTTCCAAAAAATTGGATTCAAATAATTTTTGCATTGATCTATGATGGAATTTTAGACATTTTGCTTAATTTGTTTGAGTTTCCAGAGCTGGTATATAACCTGACACAGTGGAGCTCAGCATTTTTCTAATAAATATGTTTTTCCGTTTGTAGGTTGGGAAATATTATAATATCAGCCTTATAAGATACTGCGGTTTTCTAAAGTGTGGGACAAATACCTGTGGAGGCACCAAGATAGATTTAGGTGAGATATAGACATGGTATCAAGGACACTGTGTCATTCAGATAAAGTTTTTCTTTCACTATTACAATCAATGTTATCGCCCGTTTCCTTTCAGATGCACTTCAAGATTAGCTCAGTCACTGACAACATGGGGAATATATTTCAACCTCAGATTTTAAAAGTGCCATTATTATTTAGACATTAGGTAGAAGGCTAAGTCTCAACGTTGTGCTAATAGTAGCATCGTTTATCCCTGGACTAAGACCTCCGCTCCTGGTCGGGGAATCAGACTGCCTGGGCGGCACTCCAGGCTCCACAGCTCCCCACCTGTGAGCTCCTGGGCAAGTCACTTGGTCCGGATTTCCTGACGTAGTATGGGGGAACTGACAGTACACACAACACAGGGCAGTGGTGAGAAACAGACAATGCAAAGGAATTGGCACAGCACTCAACAGACAATATAAGCTAATATATACTCTGCCTACACACCGCGTTTTAGGGTTAATTGAAAGCCACCACTCACGTGACCACTCCCCTGCCCGGCGCCAAGACGCGCTGAGGTCACGACGTTGTGCGGCGCGCAGGCGTCAGCAAGCTGCGCCGCCCCACTCCGCGCCGCGCGGCGCCGCGCCTTCGGGGTGCTTTTGGAGCTGGTAATTGGGCAGAGCTACTCGGGATTTATTGTCTTCGCTTCACAGGGTCTGTTTGAGTCATGTCCACCGGACCCTACCCGGGGTACCTTTGAAAACAAACGGGCTCTGTTGCTTGTCGGTACCCTCTCCTGACGCCTCCGTCGCCCGGGTCATGTGGACCCTCGTGAGTCGGGGCTGGGGGTGCGCACGCACTCTCGCGCGGTGGGCCACTGGGGCCGCGCTTGGGCCCGCGCCAAGCTTTGGGGCTGCTCCAGAGTCCTGGCCTACCTGCAGGCTCTACAGCTCCGCAGAATTCAAGGTGACTGCCCCCTGGAATCTGATAGAGCCACGTTGTAAAACATTAGAGTACCCCATGCGATCTTGGAAATGTATAGGACTTTCTGCTTACAGGGAGGCAGAGCAGAGTGTGAGCACTACTCAGGTTCCCGACCCTCCGCCGTTCACTAGTGTGACCTTGGGCAAGTCTCTAACTTCGTAGGTTTTCTCATTTGCAATGTCAAATGTTGATTTGTTTACGCGAGCCACTGGTCGAAGTGCGTTGCGGGTATTCATCTATTTAATTCTCCTAAAAAGTCTCCTGAGAAAGTTGCTAGTAAATATTAATATAACGTCCATTTTCCTGCAAATTAACTAGCTGTGTGGCCTGGGCAAGTTACTTCTTTGTCACTCTCCTGCCTCATTTGTTGAATGCGGAACTAATCAAACATCCAGTGACTAATTGGTGAGATTTGTGTGATGTGAGGAGTGGACTTTTTTAGACTAATACCTAGAATGCAGGAAGTGCTCGATCTGTCTTTGTAGTTTTATTATTTAATTCTACCTCAGCCAGAGCAAACCTGTGTACTTTTGACTCTGGTGGGAGAGGGTGAGAGGTTCAACAACACTGATAATTGTGAATGGATACAGTTTAGGCAGAAAAGTGAGGTGACTGAAGGCAAGCTATAAGTAGGGAGAAAGACAAAACCTTATAATTAATCAACTTTGGCCCTAATATGCCTGTGGTTTCAAAAATGGATTTATATTGCCATTCACAGTTTTAAAGTTGGTGCAGTTCTCTACCTTTTGAACTGAAGGGAAAGAAAATCTACAGGGCAGACATCAGAATTGGCCTTTTTTTGGTGGGGGGGCAGACTTTCAGCTATAATTGTGCTTTTATTATCTGTCTTATATGGGGCTGTTATAAAAAAACTTAAAGCTCATGTGAATTTTATATTTCATTTTAATTTTATGGTTTTGATGATTGTGAAATATAGAGTTGATTGGAAAGAAATGTTTAGAGTACGAAAAACTGGTATATTTTGCTTGATAACAATCTCTAGCAGTTTGTGATGTGTTTTAGTAAAAACGTTAAAGATGTGTACACGTAAAACCAGGAGTTCCATTTAAAAATATTTTTAAGTTTTAAGTGAAAGTCTTTTGTTGGATGTCATCTATTTTTCTTTCTCACCAGAGAAGCTGCAAAGTAGCAAAGTGGTATCTAAAATAAAATTTTGAGGCTCAGTTAGAAACACAGATTTTTAAATAAATCTGATTCCTGGTTAAATGTGTGATAGGAGCAGAAAATTTCTTTCAGCTTTTCTGTACCTCCGTTGCCTCAAAAGTTACTGGACAAGGTATTCTCAGGTCTTTAGAAGTTCTAAGTATCTTAAGTTCATTCACGATAATAAATTCAGTTCCTGGTTGGCCCTAAAAATGATGTAGAAATGTTAAGGGATTATTATTTAGCTGTATAGTTACCTTTGACTATTAAACTGATGTTCCTTGTAATATAAACTTAACCGTATATGTTTTTATTCTTAGAATAATGATATAAACAATATAAATGCTAGAAATGATATTGTTCAACTATTAAAAGAATATTCTTTGAATTTTTATACTTGTTTGATAGTATGCAAAATTTATACTCTTAAATATGGTATTTCCCCTTTCTAGGAAAAACTTGACATGTCTAGGTTTCCTGTTGAAAATATTAGAAATTTCAGTATCGTTGCACATGTGGATCATGGCAAAAGTACTTTAGCTGACAGGCTCCTAGAACTTACAGGTATTTCATTTATATTACATACTTAACTGATGGCTGCGAGTTATTGAGAATTACTTTTACTCTTAAATTTTAATTTTATACGTAATATTCTCTTTTTTTAAAAAGCCCAGAGAAATATCAGTGTTTCTGTTTATAGGGACAATTGATAAAACAAAGAATAATAAGCAGGTTCTTGATAAATTGCAAGTGGAACGAGAAAGAGGAATCACTGTTAAAGCACAGACAGCATCTCTTTTTCACAATTGTGAAGGAAAGCAGTACCTTTTAAATCTCATTGATACACCGGTAAGTTTAATATTAATTTTGCATTTATTATTAAAGTCAACATTGTGTCAGTAGTGCAGATAGATCCTTGTTTAATTTTTGAACTGAATATTAAGCATCTGCCTTTGCTTTTTGTTTTCTCAGTGTTCTTGTTTTAGTGTCAGTTGTTTCAAAAGTGTAGGGTACAAAAAAGAAACAAGTATTTAACAACTTTTACCAAGTCAATAAATTTGACATAATGCCCTTTCCTAAAAAACTACCTCAGATTTACAGGTATCAATATTTTTTGTTTCTCAGGGCCATGTTGATTTTAGTTATGAAGTATCCAGGTCACTTTCTGCTTGCCAGGGTGTTTTACTTGTGGTTGATGCAAATGAGGTAGGCATTTTTCATTTTGTATGATGTGACATGTGATATGACATGACTATTTGGTTGTTTCAAGAGTTTTTCTTTAAAATGTGTTTTGGAAATAGAATTTTTGTGTTTGAAAAATAGATTTATTACTTATTGAAAATCATATGGTTTCATCCTATTAACTTGAAATATTATTACACTAAAGCATTCTCTGGAATTAACTAGTTTTTAAATTGGAATTGTTCAAAAGATTATTGTATTTTCTTTGAAGTGTGACATCATGTTATCAATGCATCTTACCAAAAAAACCCCACCAACTTTCGCATTTCTTAATCTGAGGTTTCTATAACCATTTTTTAGCAGATCTTGAGAATAAATCATTAGTTTCTGATCATTTTAGGTGATTTTAAGGTGATAATTTGGGAAGTATTAGGTTTTTAAAAAATCAGTAACATTACTAAGCTCTTTTGTGGTGTAAACCATAAAGACATTCAGCAGATGACCATATAAGAGCTGTGAATATACTAAAGTAAGCTTTTGATACATGTTTCTCACAAACTCTTCATTCAAAACCCAGCTTTTTTTAGTGGTGGTGGTGGTGATGGTGTTGTGTTAAGCCTTTCCTGATCCCATCAAGGAAAGTCAGTCTTGACCTTATATAGGCAGTACTGGGCTTTATAAACCGCCTTGATGACTGTGTTCTTTACTAAGCTTTGAGGTCCTTGAGAGTCCACGTTACATCTTTTGTTTCTCCAATGCCTGATGTATTTCCTGGCACAGAAAAGGCCCTCCAATAAATGCTTTCTGAACTGAAACGAAATATTACAGAGAATGATTCAGATGCATGGAAAAATAGCTATCATAGTTGATTTGCCGTGTACCTTTCCTTAAAGGCTTCTTGTCTCAAACTTAGTAGACTGTTTGTTGGCTCACTCTACTTGGTGTGGTTATTGCTTTACCATCAGCGATTTTCATTTTGATCCCAAAGACATAAGTTGGAGAGAAAAGTATGAAGGGTAGCTACGTGGCATTTTGTTTAATTTTATTATTAGCATGATGCAAAATCTCTTGATGAAGATGTGTGGAATGGTCTTAAATTACAAGTTTTGTGATAGATAATAGAATGGTCATCTCAGTGTCTTGTGTCTTGATATTTTCAGGGTATTCAAGCCCAAACTGTAGCAAACTTCTTTCTTGCCTTTGAAGCACAGCTATCGGTAATTCCAGTTATAAATAAGGTAATTAGAATGAGACAACAGTGTTGTTATTTTACTTTCTAAAAGTACAATTAGTGTTTAAATGTCAGTTGTACTATTTATTATATGAGGGATCTCCAGCTGTTTATTAAATATATTGGTGGGATTTATCTCTTTGAATTGTGTGTAACAGAAGTGCAACTTAAACTCACCCTTGCACAGAGTTGAGAAGATAGTTCCCCTGAATTATCTTGCAGTAACTGAGGGCCATTTCTGTAGGGAAGGGATGCAGGGCAGATGAAACATGTTTGTCCAATTAAACCATACATAGGAAAAGAAGAGAAATTTATAATCTAGGAAGAAACAGTACAGCACATGAAGCATGACAATTTAGTGCTAAACTGAGCTCTGTCTATAAACTTCCATTTCATATTTTAAAATTAATTTAGAATCTTAATTTTAAAACCTGCATTGCTTTAAATTATATTTATTGATAATGGAGTTAAGTTTAAAAGAAGGCCATAGGTAGGACAGCTTATTGTCAGACTTAATGTTATATTTAACTTTTAAAATCAGTTCACATGCTGCTTAATTGATAAATTACTACTGATCTCTTCTGCTGCCCTGGGTAGCTAACTGCTTAAGGTTTTTTTGCATGCTCTGCTACCTAACTTCTCTTTTTCAATCATGGTTATTAAATTGTACTGCTAATATAGAGATTATTTTACTGCTTTTGAAAAAATATCATAGAGGGGTCAGTTAGGTTGAAGTGAGTAAGCTTTTAACTACCTCCGAATACTGTTAATATGTAATACATCTTATCATTATTATACTAACACATAATGGATTTTTTTTTTTTTTAAAGATAGATCTGAAGAATGCTGATCCTGAAAGGGTTGAAAACCAAATTGAGAAAGTGTTTGATATTCCAAGTGATGAATGTATTAAGGTAAAATACTTTCCTAAAAAGATTATACTTTGAAAAAAGTCGCAGGAAATTAGGCTAAGTGAAATTTCATGGTATTTGATAACCTGACATTATATGCTATTTTTTATAGTTTTGCAAATTTCTTTTACTATTAATTTCCTTTGATCCTTACCAAAATTCCCTTTTATATTGTTGGGACATACAGAAATTATTGGGATGCTGTAGTTAAAGGAACTGAGGCGCAAAGGTTTTAATCACTTTCCTAAGATCATGGGTTTAGTTAGCCAATGTGCCAGAACTAAAACACATGCCTTCTGAAACTCCCTGCGGTATTTCTTGTGTGTCATTTTGCCCAGTGGAAATATTGTCTTTGAAGAGCAGGTTCAAACTAATTTCAAGGCATTTGTGTGTATCATTCTTGGAACTGACAAAAACCTATTTTATAAAAAGCTATAGTAGTGCTAGGAAACAATGGATTTTATTTATATCAAAGTTGCTACCATTATAAATTTGAATTTTTGTTTACCTTTTAAATGATGATTTGCTTGTTAAACAGCCACTGCCAAACTGCTATGCTACATGGTAGTGTAAAGTATGTCAGCGCAGCACTGTAATGTTTTTCTTTCAACCTCATTTAATTTTCAAAAGAGCAAGTTATACATGGTTTTATATTTTGGATTGTGTTATATTGAAATGCAATTAACTATTCTGATTTTAATCTTAATAAAATTCATTCAGATTCTTATTTGGTATATGCCAGCTAAGAGTATGGCAGTGAACAAGACAGACAAGACCCCTTCCTTTCTGCAGACAGTCAATAAATAAGTAAACAAAGAAGTAACCATAGGAATTATTGACTAGGATAGAGTTTGTCGAGGAAATTCATTTGACAAATTGTTATTATTCTAGGTGAAATACCATAATGAACAGTGAAAAGTCTTTTTTCTTAGATGTTATGACATGGAATAGCTTAGCAAAAGCATCTCTGATAAACTGAAACATGGAGGAATGAATAATTTTCAGAAAAGCATTCCAAGAAGAGAAAAGAGCATGTGTAAAGGACTTAAATTAGAAAAGATTTGGCATGTTTACTGATCAGAAAGGTAGATTGGATGAGAAGGCTTTGTAGGGGTATGCAGGAATCAAGTTATGCTGGGACTCTTGTGCTAAAGAGCTTGAAAATTATTCTGAGGCAATGGAAGGATTTTAAACCAAGAGAAACAAATAAATTCAGGTAGCCTTACAGAGAATGAATCAAAGAGGTGTAAGAAGAGATACAGGGAATCCAGGTATGAATAGTAGCCCAGATGTGAAATTATTATATCTTAACTATCCATATGAAAAGAAAAGGAGATTATGATCCAGGAGGAAACAACATAACCCATAAAACATAACAGTTCATTGCTAAACTGAGCACTGTCTACAAACCTCCATTTTCATACTTTAAAATTAATAAATAACCTTAATTTTAAAATCTGCATTGCATTAAATGATGTTTCTTGATTTGGAGTTAAGTATATAAGAAGCACGGCTGCCCAGAGGCAAGATAGCTTGTTGTCAGATACAAGAAATGAACCATACCGTTCATTTGATTTCTTTTTTCCGGTAATGTTAAGCTGCTCTGTATGGGCATAGAAGAAACATAATTGGATGCAGTCAAGGTTGAGGTTTTGCCAGCTGCCTCTAATAAGGAGAGAATAAAAGGGGTTGAACCAGAGTGATTGTAAATGATGGATCTTGGAATCCCATCTGGGAAAGAATAGAAATGGAGTGGAGGGTGGAGCTGATGGACAGCATCAAATAGTATATTCAGTAGTTACAAGTTAAGGACTGTTGTAAAGAAGGTGCTACAGTCTAGAGCAGTAGTTGTCAGTGTTGGGTGGTTTTTGCCCCTGGGCAAATATTTGGAGATATTTTTGGTTTTCACATCTTGGGAAGGATGCTACCAGCATCTTGTGGGTAAATGAGGTGCCCTGGTTGCTGCTGAACATCCTGTAATGCACAGGACGGCCTCCCAAAACAAAGAATTATCTGGCACAAAATGTCAGTAGGGCTGAAACTGAAAATTCCTGGTCTAGAGTGAATGTCAAGGGTAAGAAGTTTGAAATCAGGATTTCAGAGATAGTCCATTTATTACTGGTGATAAAGGTCAGTCATACCATGTGGTTTGAGTGTTGGCTTGCTTTTCTGGTGTGAGAACAGTAAAGTTAGTAGTAAGATGCCTTAATAATATTACATATTATTTATTACACATATTATTTATTCACACAACAACCTTGAGATTTAGGCAGAATATGAATAATCACTTCATTTTTTAGACGATGAAATTTATACTCTAGGAGATAGATACTGGTGAAATAAATGCTTTCAATGCAGAGACATGATTGTTACCCAGATTTTGAACTCTTCGTCTATTCCTCTTTCAATGCCATAATCAGGACTGTCTTGTAATTCAATTCTAGAACTGTAGAACTACCCAATTGTAATAGAAAAAGAGGTATTTGTCAATATACTGTTTGCTTTGTTCTTTTCCTTTTGCTGTATTTCTCAAATTGATAACTATTGGAATTATTTCTTCCTTCTGATCATAAGTCACAGGTCATCAAGATAGAAAAGTATAGTCAACTTTAAATGCTTATATTTTTCACATGTATCTTTTTAGATTTCTGCTAAACTTGGAACAAATGTTGAGAGTGTTCTTCAGGCAGTTATTGAAAGAATCCCCCCGTGAGTATTTGGTGATTTTTGTACTAGTTGTCTCTATTTAATAGTTCAAAAACTGTCTATGCTTAATAGTTCAAAGATTTTATCAGCTTGAACTGTTATTTTAGCTTAACGGATGTGGCAAATATTCTTGCAGGGAGTGAGAATAAATTTATTATGAGGTCTTTTCATGACAATCATTATAAAATATACCTCAGTACATTGGCAGTAATTTTCCTATGCTTTAAGCTGAATATATTTATAAATAATTTGTTAAAACTGGGGGTTATTAAATCTAATATATTTTATAAAAAGGTCTTTTTATTTAGGCTGTTGTGTATCAAACTTTCTCAAGAACTCAAGTACAATATCTAAGTTGAAAACAGGAATTTTATTAAGATTTTAATTTAGTATATATATATTTACTTTTTACTTATATTTACTAGTCCTAAAGTGCATCGCAAAAATCCCCTGAGAGCTTTGGTATTTGACTCCACCTTTGACCAATATAGAGGTGTGATAGCCAATGTAGCATTATTTGACGGAGTGGTTTCCAAAGGAGATAAAATTGTATCTGCACATACTCAAAAGACATACGAAGTTAATGAAGTAGGAGTTTTGAATCCTAATGAGCAACCAACTCATAAATTGTAAGTAATCTGCATTAGTAATTAAAATGCATTTGTATGTGGTTCTATTTCTGCATTTTTCTCAACTTGGTATGCTTAGAATGATCCTCATTTGATAACTTAAAAAAACTATTTAATGCAACTATACAGTAAATGCTCTGTCAGAAGGAATCTTGGGTGAAGGACAATAGAAATGTCAGTTGATACTTTTTTAATTCAAAATGACTAATTATAACTAGGTTTATGATCAAGGGTAGATTGGATCCTATATTGATGTATTTGATGAGACAATGAAAGAGTTAGTTCCCTCCACCCATATCCATGTTGGGTATCATTTTTGACATTTCTTCATAACTAGATTTTCCATTGTAAAGGTGGTATAATAGAAACCTTAATAAATCTTTAGTGTAGATTTCATGGTGAAACTTTGATTAAAATTCTTGGGGAGTGGGATTAGCAAGGGTAGTGTGCATTAGAAAAACACATCTGAATTGACTTGTAAAAGAACTATTTATTGAGTGCCTACTCCATATCAGGTACTGATGAGACATGACCTTGGATACATAATTTGAGCCTTGTAAGGTCCTGTTTCCTCATCTGTAGAAATTATTGAACCAGATGTGAACCAAATGTGACTATCAGATCACATTTGAGTGTTTAGTGTTGTATGTCTAAAAACAGCACTATATTGAGTCAAAGTCTATTTTTATTTTACTGAAATATTTTAACATCTATTTATATTCTGCCATATATACTGAACATTATCACATCTTCATTTAAGGTTCTTAAAGCTCATTCTAAGTGTAAATTATTTTAACTTTGTAGGGATTTTTTTTTTTTTTAAACTAAGCTTCAACTGAACTCAGGATTCGTTCTTTTGCTAAAGGAGGAACATCAGATGTCCAGTTTGTTGAGAGTTCACATTTTTCTTGGATAAAAATTTACCTTTTTTTCCTTTGTTAAAGCATTTGCAACACAATTCATTAATAAAAGACATCACAAATAGTGTACTTATTGTAATGCTTTTGTACTTACTAGTTTCACTGTATTTACAATATGCTTTAGAAACTGGTGTTTAAATTGCAAAGGTTGGCAGAATCATGAAAAAGGTGATAGGTTTATAAGTAGAGAGGTCTAATGGATTGTAAGACCTAGTGTGTTCATTTGCTGGCAAGCTTCAGAGTTTGATAATTGATACGTAGCACTTATTTTCAAAGTGTATGGAAAGTTTGGAAAGTGTATGATAGTTTCCTGGGAAGGTAGAACTAATTGTGAGTTATGTGCTTGAAACATTAAAGAAGTAAATATTTGCATATAATAATTTTATTTAGATATGCAGGACAGGTGGGCTATCTGATTGCTGGGATGAAAAATGTCACTGAAGCGCAAATAGGAGATACATTATATTTACATAAGCAACCAGTGGAGCCCTTGCCTGGGTTTAAATCAGCGAAACCAATGGTATTTGCAGGTGAGGAGCTCACAAATTCAAAGGTTGAGAGCCATGATATTTTTAAACTAAAAGTTTGTCTCAGTGGCTAAGGAAAAAATACACATTCTGATTATATTAAATAACCTCTAATTCTAGCATATTGTTTCACTTAATTCTTTGTGCTGTTTATCAGTTTATAATTTCATATGTATGATGAAATTATATGTGGGAGATCATTTAGGATGTGTTAAGAAATAAGCTCTTAAGGAAGAAGCTGTGATGTATAGAATACAGTAATATAAATTTCTTTCTTATTTTTCTAGGGAGTTCATTATTATATTTGAAACATTTTTCTAATTAGGATGTTCTTATTACTGATTATCGTTAGACACTGACTGAGTACCTTCATCTTCGATAGAGTTTCTTTAATATTGTATTGTACTCGTAAACATGACAGAGAATAATGTTGCCTCAAGTATGTATAATTTCAGAATCTATTACTTCCTTTACTTTGGAGAAAGGAAGACCTGATTGAAGGTCATCAGGTTACTCTGTGCCGAGCATCTAACCCTTGATTTTCACCCTACAGTCTCTCTCACTGGGAATTAGGAACTTTGTTTACTCCTACCTTTAGGCAAAGTCAGTCATCTGGATTTTAGAGGACTTCAGAGTTGTCAGATGAAAGAGAATCAGTAGTGATTCCCATAGTTTTTGTAAGTAAATACCAAAAAGCAAAATTTAACTATGGTTTTAAGTAGATAATCTGCCTTAGAGAATTGAGAGTGGAGTATAGTTTTCATTTCTACTCCTATTTTTATCTAATAATAAAGTTTCATTTGGGTTGTGGGATGTCTTGTGCTTTTGTTTTTGCAATTACAATGTGTTTTCTTAATAGGCCTAATTCCCATGTTTTTTTTTTCCTTTTCCCTGTAGTTTTTCAAAAACATTAAAAACATTATTTGGCGTGCCAATCTAGTTATATATTCTTTAAGACTAATGACTTGTAAGATACTTTGAAACCAAATTATCATAAATTTTTAGCAAACCAGTATTTTGGTCCATAAAATACAAGAAAGTAATTTAAAAGGTAAATGACTAATTTGGAACTTGGCAGCACTACACATGTGGTTTGATTGGTCTAGAGGCAGCTTATCACGTGATAATTAGAAATCATTGTATCCCCAGGAATGTATCCTGTAGACCAGTCTGAATATAACAACCTGAAGAGTGCTATAGAAAAACTAACTTTAAATGATTCCAGTGTGACAGTTCATCGGGATAGTAGTCTTGCTCTGGGTGCTGGCTGGAGGTAAGATTCATTCACTATTTTTATAGGAAAGAAAGGTATAAATGGTATATTTTAAAAATATTTTTATAAGGGAGGTTTTTTTTAAAGTATCAAGTATGGGAGGTATAAAATGGTGCATTGTTCTGGAACATTTACTGAAAATAAGTTTATATTAGTGTAAAGTGAACAAAAACAATTTTTATCTGCCTGTTTCACGTTGTGGATTGACATTTAATGGGTAAGTTTTATAGTGATTTAAAATAGATTCCCAATGGAAGATTTTAATCTTATTTAATGAAGTTATGCTAGCATTTAATTATATTGTGAATTCTTTGACTCAATTCCATCCCTCCCTTAAGGTAACAATATGTTCATAAAAAAAAAAAAAAGAAAAAAAATGAAGCCCATGGGACATAAACATTTTGAAGTTTATCTTTTCCTCTTCCAGGCTAGGATTTCTTGGACTTTTGCACATGGAAGTTTTCAACCAGCGACTGGAGCTAGAATATAATGCTTCTGTTATTTTAACAACCCCTACTGTTCCATATAAAGCTGTACTTTCATCATCAAAATTGATAAAGGTACTTGGTATTTACTACTGTTTTGCATTAGTCTCTTGGAAAAAATAAATGTGTATATATACAATGCAGGAGAAGCTTTTTACTATACCAGTAGCTGATTAAGTATTAAATATTTATTGATTAGTAGTAATAAACATTGAATTACTCTATGCCTAATGAAGAACTTTTTTGAAAACTAATTTATGCAGTATTTTTCTTAACCTGATATAATCTCCACATTATCAAAACTAGTCTATTGCTGATAGTAAAAAGTAAAATTAGTAGTGAAAACAATGTTCTGATTCTAGCACAAAAATAAAAAATGTAATTTTGGTCATAAGTAATTTCTCTCATAAAAAGTGAAGCATTCATTCCGGTGACTGAGAAATTCTAAATTTCAAATCAGTGATGAAGACAATATTGTATTCCATGTAGGTGGCAATCTGTTCATTTTAAGCAAATAATAATTTTGGCAATCTAAATATTTTCCAACAAAATTAACTATTAAACTATAATGTTTTATAAATGTCAGGTTAAAATGTATTTTTTGTCATACTTTTTCTAAATGGTCCGTGAAATATGTTTAGTAAATATCAATAATTGGAATATATTGTTTACTAATACTTATTAATACTAAATGATTTCAGCGGGAGAGATTTTAAAATATAAAGCAAACAAGAAAAATGATCATTATATTAAGATTTATTTTTAAGTATTACTGATTTTTCTAATTTTTAGGAATATAGAGAAAAAGAAATTACAATTATCAATCCTGCACAATTCCCCGATAAATCAAAAGTAACAGAATATTTGGAGCCAGTTGTTTTGGGCACTATTATCACACCAGATGAATACACTGGAAAAATAATGATGCTTTGCGAGGTATAACTGTAATACAATTTAATACAAAATTAGGTTTTAGTCCTCTGAAATAGTGATTTCCAACTTGTTTTAAAAGATTTCTTTCTGCTGAGCATACTGAATTTAATGAGATTTTCATATGTGTATATATATATCTGTCTGTATCTGTACACATAGATATAGATATGTATACTTTTAAAATTATTTTGATTTCAAATAAAAATATTTCTGATAATTTGTGTAATTTACTGATTTGATATTTTAGCCCAAAGGAAAGAAATTTGATAATTAGCTAAATGTATAATTTCTTTTCGCCTTTTTGAGTAGTTTGAAAGATGATTATAGTACTTCAAGGACCATAAATTTGAAGGTACTCCCATTTTGTTTTAGTTCTCACTGCATTGTAATAAATGATTTAATCCACAAATGGTATGTAATTATATTCTTTAAAAATACTTATCTGAAATACTCAGATACATATTGGAAAGTATCAAATGGTGACTTGAGTTTTAATTAGGTTAAAAACTAGATTGTAATCTTGGTCTTACACTTTTAATTTCTCTGGACCTAATTATTTATAAAACAAGAAATTAGGATTTTTGACTTTATATTTAGTTACATTTGATTTACTGTTAAATGAAATAGTGTTTATTTTATTATTATTTTTTTTTGAGACGGGGTCTCGCTCTGTCGCCCGGGCTGGAGTGCAGTGACTGGATCTCAGCTCACTGCAATCTCCACCTTCTGGGTTTGCGCCATTCTCCTGCCTCAGCCTCCCGAGTAGCTGGGACTACAGGCGCCCGCCACCTCGCCCGGCTAGTTTTTTGTATTTTTTAGTCGAGACGGGGTTTCACCATGTTAGCCAGGATGGTCTCGATCTCCTGACCTCGTGATCCGCCTGTCTCGGCCTCCCAAAGTGCTGGGATTACAGGCTTGAGCCACTGCACCCGGCCAATAGTGTTTATTTTAAAATATAAAATTGTTAGATAAAGATTAAAAGCTTTGGTAGCAAGCCTAAGGTAATTGAAATATAAAATGTTTCTCCCTGGATTATAAATACTGCCTATAAGGTTTTTACTAGACCATTAGAGAAATACATTATTCCTCAGTATTTGAGTAGGTTATCATTAAACCCATTTTCTTCCTTCCCTTTTTAGGCTCGAAGAGCAGTTCAGAAGAATATGATATTTATTGATCAAAATAGAGTTATGCTTAAATATCTCTTTCCTTTGAATGAAATTGTGGTAGATTTTTATGACTCTTTGAAATCCCTATCTTCTGGATATGCTAGGTAAAAAATTAATGAGAACCTAAGATGCCTGACCGTTTTTGAAATATTGATGAGCAAGAGTACACTAATTCTTTATTTAGTAATTTCAGCTTTCTTGAAGATAGTTGAGAATCATACGCTAAGGTTAGAATGACTTGGAACAACCTTATAGGTGTTACAGACTACTTGTGATTTGCTTATAGGAGAAAAATTTCCTTTGATTTATTTTCTAACTTTTATTTCTCTTAGCAAAAAAAGTTACTCTCCTTTTCATGAAGAGTTGTATTCCTTGTCTGTTAAGAATTAGACCTAATTTCAAAAATTTACTGTAACCTCAGTGGCACTTTTAAAATATATTTGTATGTTATGCAACCTCAAGAGCATCTATTTACATTTGAAAAATAAAAGTGCATATTCAGTCTGTAAAAAATGTTAAGCGTGCCCCTCCATTAGTGAACACTTTAATAATTTAGTCTTTCTAGGAACAGGTTGTCCACATCATGAAAACCATTGTGTATCTCATAGGAGTACATGGAGAAAAACCAGATAAAAATGAAAGAAGAGTTACTATTAAATAACAAATAAGGAACTCAGGGCATGGCATTCTGAGAGGCTGTTTTCTTGTCGTCGTTGTTGTTGGGGCATATCACTCTAGATACCCCCACTATGCCCTAAAATATTATGTTACAGGATAGTATATAGTAGAAAATAGATATGAAACATGGGGAAGCAGAAGGGGAAAAATGAACATTGACATCTATAGAACTCCCACACAGTGCATGAATATTAATATTAACGTGCAGAGACAAATTTCAGTGTTTAATGAACATGCTACAGTGACTTGGAATTTTAACTTTATTTAATCATCTTGTCAGTGAAGAGAGTTAGCATATATAATTCTTCTTACCAAGGAATCTTCATGTTCCTTTGTATTGAGAATTTTTTTCTACTTTGTCACCCAGTTTTTTTTTTTTTTTTTCTTTTATGTCTTCTTTCAGACAAGACCTTGAGCAAGTAAGTGGCTATGGAATTTAAAGTAAAATGAATTGGGGGGCATATTAAAATTACTAGAGTTGAAAGGAAGATTACTAGGTTTAATGTTTATAAATATTTTTAACAGAAGTCTGTCAATTTTAGTTTGCATTTGGGTACTACTTTCTGAATTATAAGTGGTCTTAAAAACCCTTTTCATTTGGAAACTTAAATACATTTTGAATTTAATGAGAGAACATGATTTTTGAACTACATAAAAATAAAATATTCCAGCTTCCAGCATTAAGGTAATTGTTATGTTCAAGATGGATGTTTTACATATGCAGTCAATTCCACACTTAACAGAGTCATCATAGGCTATGAATTAAGATCAGGGAAAAATTTATTTCATACCAGGAGGCAAGAATCAACTGCAACTAGGTCAGATGAGCAGGGAGTCCTGTGTTATACAAGAACTGTAGTGGTGTCTAATCAAACAGGCATTTGCCCTCAACCCATAACCCCAGTAGCTTTTTGGAATTGCAGATGTGTTTCCTGCATTCTAAGGGAACACCAGAATACCTGTGTTTTCTTTATTATTATTATTATTATACTTTAAGTTCTAGGGTACATGTGCATAACGTGCAGGTTTGTTACATATGTATACTTGTGCCATGTTGGTGTGCTGCACCCATCAACTCGTCATTTACATCAGGTATAACTCCCAATGCATCCCTCCCCCCCCGCCCATGATAGGCCCTGGTGTGTGATGTTCCCCTTCCTGAGTCCAAGTGATCTCATTGTTCAGTTCCGACCTATGAGTGAGAACATGTGGTGTTTGGTTTTCTGTTCTTGTGATAGTTTGCTAAGAATGATGGTTTCCAACTGCATCCATGTCCCTACAAAGGACACAAACTCATCCTTTTTTATGGCTGCATAGTATTCCATGGTGTATATGTGCCACATTTTCTTAATCCAGTCTGTCACTGATGGACATTTGGGTTGATTCCAAGTCTTTGCTATTGTGAATAGTGCCGCAATAAATAGTGTTTTCAACAGAGGTTAGGAATTGATTGGGCTCCTTGGAAAAAGAAAACACAATTTTTATAATGATTTCTTTTGAAAAAATGAGTTAAGAAATTTTTAAGATTTTTTTTTTTTTTTTTTTGAGACGGAGTCTTGCTCTGCCGCCCAGGCTGGAGTGCAGTGACCGGATCTCAGCTCACTGCAAGCTCCGCCTCCTGGGTTTAGGCCATTCTCCTGCCTCAGCCTCCCAAGTAGCTGGGACTACAGGTGCCCACCACCTCGCCCGGCTAGTTTTTTGTATTTTTTAGTAGAGACGGGGTTTCACCGTGTTACCCAGGATGGTCTCGATCTCCTGACCTCGTGATCCGCCCGTCTCGGCCTCCCAAAGTGCTGGGATTACAGGCTTGAGCCACCGCGCCCGGCCAATTTTTAAGATTTTTAATATTTTGGACCACAACATAGCTGGAGCCGTAACAACTTCAAAGTTAAGGACCACGTCTGTTTTATTCTCTTCCTATTTGCTTTGTATTCTGTAGGATACTTAACATGGTATCTTTCATACACTAAATGTTTAATAAGTGATGCTTTCTGAAGAAAGGATTTTAACAGTACTTCTGAAAAGAATCTGTTAATAGAGTATATATTATTGTCATTTTATGACCTTTCTGCTGAAAATCTTTAGAAACCAAACATAATTTTGCAAGTCCGGGCACCAGTTGTTTTAAAATTAAGACAGTAGGAGTATACATGTTCTTGTCTGTGATTGGGACAACTTGTAAGCCTAATTGAAATTTTCTTGTTAGACTTCAGTTTTATAAGTTAAACATTTAAATACTTGTTTTGACTAACATTGCAAGCTTTGACCACATTGTTAAAAGTAACAGCTGAAACTAAGTGCTTGTTTGCATGCTAAACTAGGCTCTGTTTGGCTCTGTTTAAACACGTATTATGTACTAGGCATTGCTCTAAGTGGTTTACATGTATTAACTCATTTAATCCTCACAAAAGCCCTCTGAAGGGAGGTGCAAACTGAAGAGCCAAATAGGAAATTCAAAGGTCTCATTTATTAATGGCATTTTATGAGTGTCATAGCATTTATTTAAACATAGAGTTGTCGTTGGTAATAGAAAGTTAAACAAAAACCCAACTCATAAATCTGAAAATGATCCATTAATATATAGTATTGTCTGAAGCCTGCCAGCTGCTGGGAACATGGGAACGCATGATATTTGTCTTCAATAAACCCTTTTCTTTGTCAGGTTCACCAATTTATTTCCCTTTCCCCTATAAACATATTCCCCTTGTTTTTGCCCTTGATTTAATAAACATAAAAAGATAACATTTAGATACATTCACAAGAAATTGTATGTGTAATATTTTGATGGAAAGTTAGATCTCTTTGGGAAGTGTAATGTGGTAGAAAGTAGACATTCTGTAAAGAGTAAAAAAGGTAATCTCTTGGGAAGTGTAATATTTATCACTTGGACTTTTTTCCTTTTAGTTTTGATTACGAAGATGCAGGCTACCAGACTGCAGAACTTGTGAAAATGGATATTCTACTGAATGGAAATAATGTAGAGGAGCTAGTAACTGTTGTACACAAGTAAGTTGAATAGAAACTAATCATGGAATGTGAAAATACTCACTTTTGATATGTTTTTCACTTATTTTTGTTTGAGCAGCTGCATTTAAAAAACTTTTAAAGGTAATTAAAATAGAGTTCACCCTACTCACTTTGCTTTCTCTTCTTTTTCCACACTTCTCTCTGGACTGCTGAAAATAGAACAGAGCTATAATAATAGCCAAAAAGAATAGTGTAAATAGAAATGTTTCCCCTTACCTCGTTAAAAAAAAAAATGTTTTAAAATTTTTATAATGATGGATTTAGAATTGGGAACAAGTTTTTTTGTTTTGTTTTGTTTTTTTAGATGGGAGTCTCATTCTGTCGCCAGGCTGGAGTGCAGTGGCGCAATTTCTGCTCACTGCAATCTCCGCCTCCCGAGTTCAAACGATTCTCCTGTCTTAGCCTCCTGAGTAGCTGGAACTACAAGTGCGTGCCACCATGCCCAGCTAATTTTTGTATTTTTAGTAGAGACGAGGTTTCACCATATTGGCCAGGATGGCCTTGATCTCTTGACCTCTGATCTGCCTGCCTCAGCCTCCCAAAGTGCTGGAATTATAGGCATGAGCCACCACACCCTTTTATATTTGTAAAAAAATTATAAAAAGGAAAAAACCCACGTGTTCAAGAAACAGCAGATTGGTTAAAATGAATTACAAAGCACCCATATTGTTATTTTCAGCCATTAAAACTTGTGGAGTAGTGTTTAGTGACAAAAATGTCTATTAAATAAGAGGGTAGAATATATCATAAATACTGATCATAACAAAAATATGCAAAAAAATGACTAGAAAGATATATGTTTAAAATAAACATTCCAAAATGTTTACCATTTTCAGTGGCTCAGGAAAGAGAATCAAGAATGAATTTCTGTTCTCTAATGTTGTATTTCTAAATTTTCTGTAATCATACATTGCTTTCTTAGAGAAGTTGTTCATGATTCAGAGAGGAAGAGATATTTATGATAAGTAAGTTCCATTTGAAGTTCCTTAAGAGATCACCTTTACATTGATTATGCAACTGGCCTAGAAAAATACTTGAAATATTCTTATTTAGGATATATAAACAATTGTATTTTTCTGTCTCAGAGACAAAGCACACTCAATTGGCAAAGCCATATGTGAACGGCTGAAGGATTCTCTTCCTAGGCAACTGTTTGAGATAGCAATTCAAGCTGCTATTGGAAGTAAAATCATTGCAAGAGAAACGTGAGTTGAAATTGATTTTTGTTCTTGAGCCAGTTTCAGAAATGATATACCTAAAAAGTGAAAGAATATTGAACATTTTAACCTTGGCCTAAGCTTTATTCTTACTTGTAGAAACAGTATGATAGTGCTCTCCATTTTTCTGATTTAAGTAATGACTGTTAGTTTGAATTACTTGTATAACACCATTGGGTGATGTGATTTGCAGTTAGTATAATGTATATGGGTTTGAGGAACTGTTTTAATTTCCACTCATATGAATGTCTATAACTGAATTTCCCAGGTAAGGAATTTCTTTATGGTTTTATCCCTTTAGGTAGATTATAAATTAATAGAAACTGAAACTAAAAGGTTTTGTCTTCCAAATGACAAAATTACAATTTTTTTTTAACCCAAAGTATTTAATACCACTTCCCCACTTCCCCAGAGCTAGGGAGGTTATAAACCAAGGAATGCCAATACCATGTTAGGATTTGCATTCTAGATTAGGGACCTCACATGAATTATAGTAGACATGGAAGATAGGCTAATTTCTGTAGGACACGGAAATGTAATACATAAATCAGAACACTGGCTGGGTGTGGTGGCTCACAGTCTGTGATCCCAACTACTTGGGAGGCTGGGGCAGAATT
The DNA here is from genome assembly GCF_007565055.1 of Rhinopithecus roxellana. NCBI lineage: Eukaryota > Metazoa > Chordata > Mammalia > Primates > Cercopithecidae > Rhinopithecus > Rhinopithecus roxellana. The sequence goes on along the minus strand of NC_044550.1, from coordinate 123,637,431 downwards.
GCTTTGAGACTAGTCTGGGAAACATAGACCCTGTTTCTTAACAAAAAAACAAAAATAGCAATGAAGAACACTGAATAAGCTGCTCAGCTTGTAACAGCAGGTGCAGGGTGTGTCTTGTAGCACTTCCCATTTCCTTTCCTTAATGATACTAAGACTTCTGGGAAATAGGAAGTATCTCCTCAGTTATGAAAAGTTGAAAATTGCTATTAAAGTCTACCTTTACTCAAACCTAATGGGGAAATACAACTATCATATTAATATAGACTTGAGGTTAATTTTAGGCCCACTGTTTGAAATACATTACATTTCCTAACACAATTTTGCTTCGGTTATTCTGTGTTTCATAAATACTGAGATCAGGCAGAGTGGAGATGATAACCAGGGAACATCCTGGAAAGTGCAACTTAAGACAGTTAGCAAATGCTCATTCTAACATAAGTGTGTTGAGAGAATACCTTAAAAAAACAGGTTTTTCTCTCTAAAGGAATACATAAAGATGGAGCTATTTTCAAAATTAGAGTGATCTAGAAATTTCTCAAACATTATAGAAATAGATTAGTTTATAACTGGTGGGGCAGATATATTAATCTTCCTAGCCACTCCATCCACATTCAGTAGAGGCAATAAGATAATAAACATGTTTTGTTTTTCTGAAGTAGTAGTGGTAACAGTATTTTTAGATTGAGTAAAAAATAACGAAATATTTCTTGTAATCAAGGTCACATCATGCTTGAATTTGGCCTAATCAAGCCTACCACAAGCCTTGACCTTTTTTTCTTAATGTGTGTTGACAAACATGTTGAATTCGTTCTTTTATGCCAAGTACATGAAAATAAATACAAGAGCATTTGAAGTATCTAATTAATATGCTTATGGAAATTTTACATAGGTAATGATACTGTCATTAAAATTTTCTAGTAAAGGGGAGATTGTTTTTGGTAAGAAAGTGCTTTTAAACAGTATAATGTAATTATGTACTTAAACGAAATTTTCTCTTTTACAGTGTGAAAGCCTATAGGAAAAATGTTTTGGCAAAATGTGTATGTATCTAGTTGTATTTATTCTACTTTACAACTTTTATGGGTTTTAAATCAAAGGGAGCGTAAACTTACTGATTTCCATTGTTGGTTTTTATACATTATTTCCAAGTTTTCTTTTTGAATAGGTAAATTTCAGCTTGACCACGGCAACCGGTTCATTTTGCCCATATCCTTAAATATTTTTTCATCTTATTTATAAAATAAAAATTTACAAAAGAATTATGAAAATTGTTCTTATATGTAATACTAAGGAAGATTCTTATAACAGTTATTTCTATGATCTGGGTAACATGTTTTCTTGATCTAACATATAATGAAAGATTTTGAAAACAATGGCTTTATTTTACAGTTGAAATGTCTGTCTCCTGACATATGCTTTGCCAGTTTGCTGTTATTCACCTGTTAAAAAATTATTCTTGCCTGAGCTTGGTGGCTCACACCTGTAATCTTAGCACTTTGGGAGGCCAAGATGGGCAGATTACTTGAGGCCAGGAGTTCGAGACCAGGCCTGGCCAACATGGAAAACCCCCATCTCTACTAAAAATACAAAAATTAGCCTGGCCTGGTGGTGCATGGCTGTGATCTCAGTTACTCGGGAGGGTGCAGCATGAGAATTGCTTGAGCCCAGGAGGCGGAGGTTGCAGTGAGCAGAGATCATGCCACTGTACTCCAGCCTGGGTGAAAGGGAAACTCTATCTCAAAAATTAAGAAAAATTATTCTTAAATATAGTGAGAATTGAATGATAATTCTTTCTCCAAATGCTCAGTATAGTTTTTGGCACATTTATTCCTGTGTGATTAAGAGTTTCCTATATTAGACTGTGGCTTTATAGTCAAAATTCCAAGCCTAGAATCAGTAATGAGATTGATAATTCTTCCTTGACATGCATATTATAATACTAGGTTTCCTTGGGGATCTTCACCTCCCCAAATTAAGGCTTCACTTAATCCAAATTAAAGCCTTTATCATTCTCTGACAGTAAAATTAGGATCTGCTAGGAAGATTAGAGAGATGTCTGCCTTATGGATAATAATTTGGCATGGTTATTAAGATTGTACTGATGCCTCTGTACTCATATGATTATTTTCTCTTTAGAGTGACTCAGACTTCCAATTTTTAAAAATATTTTTCAGTATGGTGGTGATATTACCCGAAAAATGAAGCTTTTGAAGAGACAAGCAGAAGGGAAAAAAAAGCTGAGGAAAATTGGCAACGTTGAAGTTCCAAAAGATGCTTTTATAAAAGTGCTAAAAACACAATCTTCTAAATAATTGGTGGGAAAACAAAGAATTTTCATAAATTAAAAACTATCTGCTTTTCATTTCAATTTGTAATATGCTGACAACAGAATGGTAATTATAAAATTTGCTTGTTACTTTCAGGGTATTCAGGTTCAAATAACCTAAGCCTTTCGTTGAAAGGGAGTAATGAGTGGGTAGATTAAGAGGTTAGATTTTGAAGCCATGTTGCCTGTTCTCAAGTACCTGTTCCAACCACTCACTAGTAAGGTGACCTTTGCCAAATTAACCTTTGTTTCCTCTTGAGTAAAACAGAGATTATATACTACCTACATAAGTTGTTGTGAAGATTAAAAGAGGTAATACATTAAATATTCAGGGGTGTAGGCACTCAGTTGTTAAGTCCTTAATGCAGTTACATCCTTAAATGCATTGTAAGGTCCTTAGAAACTGACTTTAAGCAAAATGTCACGTAGCAGGTCCTTGAATGATGACATTTCCTTCTAAGTGGTTTATAACATTGATGAGGAAAAAAAATTGGTTTATGAATCATTTCATTATTATTTATTTATTTATTTTTTGAGACAGAGTCTTGCCCTGTCGCCCAGGCTGGAGTGTAGTGGCACAATCTCGGCTCACTGCAACCTCTACCTCCCGGGTTCAAGAGATTCTCCTGCCTCAGCCTCCATTACAGGTGCGCGCCAGCATGCTTGGCTAATTTTTTGTATCTTTAGTAGAGATGGAGTTTCACCATGTTGACCAGGCTGGTCTCGAACTCCTGACCTCACGATCCACCCGCCGTGGCCTTCCAAAGTGCTGAGATTACAGGCGTGAGTCACCCTGCCCAGCCATGTCATTTCATTTAAAGTCACAGTTTCCATGAATCTCAACAAGTGAGGACCTGCTATATTTTGTTGCGTGCAGTTTTTCCTTACTGACACTAAAAGGCTACATACTTAAGATTCCATCTACTTTAAGTTAAAGGATTTTCAGAATCACCTTAAGTGTCAAATTTATTAGCAGGATTAATTTATCTGATATGAATTCATTTATTAAACAGAACTCAAATAACATACTAACTAGACATCTGCTCTAGTTCATGATAAAATGTTTATAGATTTTATCAGGTTGTTAGTTTGAAACTAAATGGTTTACATCTAAATTAAGGGCAGGAGCTCTCTTTCAGACATTCAAAACACATTTGTGTAAAATGACAGGTGTTTGGTGTTACCAGGAACTCTTAATGACATTTTAATAATTATTGTCTAAATTTCATAATTGAAGCGATTTTAGAGTAGTTAACTTGAGATTTCAGAGCCACTAAATGGCTGTATTTCTCCAAAGCTCTCAGCTGCCATGTTTATTCAGCCAATGAACAAACCAGACTGCAGACTATATTATAGCAAGATAACATTATTTAGCCATTGATTTTTATCTTCTACCTTGCGTGAATGAACTGAATGAAGAAAATGCCTTTTAGGGATAAACACTGTCAAGGATGAATTTTATACTAAGGTTATGTGAAAGAAAAAAATCTCAAAACCACTAAGCCAGAGGGAAGTCAAGCTGGGAACTGATTGAGGCAAACCTGCCTCTCATTTTATTCCTAAATGAAGACAGTCACAAAGATAAAATTTGCTCAAAAGGAAATTCCTTATGGACAAAGACAGAACTCAAAGTCTTCCTTCTGCTCACATGAAACAAATGCATACATGGTTGCTTCCTGTGCCCCGTGTTTCACTAAGCCAGATTAAGGTATAAGTATTCCCCTACCCTCCTCTCACACGTAAATTGTATATTCAGTGAAAGGCTAATCAGAAATTCAGAAGAATGCAACTCTTTCTCTCTTACATGCCTATGCTTGAAGCCCCCGCCCCTCTTCGAGTTGTCCTTCCTTTCAGGACCAATGTACACCTTACACATACTGATTGATGTCTCATGTCTCTAAAAATGTGTAAAACCAAGCTGTGCCCCAAACACCTTGGGCACATGTGGCGAGGACCTCCTGAGGCTGTGTCACGGGCACATCCTTAACCCTGGGAAAATAAACTTTCTAAACTGACGAGAGCTGTCTCAGATATTTTGAGCTCCCAGTTATTGTGAAATCATCTTAATTATAAATTAAGTAGAGATTTACTAAAAATCACGTGTAGAAGTAGCCTGAGATGTAGTCCTAGATACATATATTATCATCTTATGTATCTTCCCTTCACCTTCCAGGTTCTGATAAAACAGATGAAATATGAAAGACCATGACAGCAGTATTTTGAAAATGACAGTATTTGAAACTAAAAAATTGTAAAACAGAGTGTTCTATCACTGCCAAGGGATAAGTTACAAATTGGTTCTTGGAACATAATGTGTACTATGTGCTTGCTATTTAATAATTTACCAATATTAGCCTTTTTTAGTCAGACTAATTTTTTTTTTAACCTATGACTCTTTAGGAAATAGTTTGAGTTATAATAGTACAAAAAAGCATTTTCCGTAAGCTTAGTTTCTTTCCCCGTCCCACTTTCTCAGTCAGATGACTTTAGTGACTTGGAGTTGTGTGCTTTATAAGTGTATTCCTCAGAGGACCTAACATTAAGAGTTTAGCAATCATTAAAATACGTTTAAACACTGTTCTCAATATTAAAATAGCACCATTTATTGAATTTAATATGTGACGACCACTATGCTGACCTATGTATGCTTCCCTCATTCAATCTATTTAAAAATTTTGGGGAAGAAGCAGAGTTTATTTTCCAAAGTCACCATTGTTGACAGAGCTGGGATTCAATGGTTTCCTTCCTCAAAAAGCTAAGTTCTTTGCCTATGCAGCTTAGCTCCTGAGTTAGGGAATGAAAGCAGGAATGAAAGTGGCCAGAGTTTCCGCTACTCAGCTTGTGGAGGAGCTTGAGTACATCAACCTCAAGTAAGCCTCTAACATCAAGGTCAGGAAAGGAGAATTTTTAGACCTTTGAAGCACAGAAATAACTGGTGAATCATGTACCACAACAGGTACCTTTAGCTTTTTCACTGTGATGCTGTATGACTTTCTAAGGTAGTCAGCATAGTTTGTAGTAAATGATTCTTATTACTGGAAGTGTATGTGGAATGTTACTGACTCATTAGTTATTTAAAAAACATAAGGCTATTAAAACATCTGGAATTAAAGCAGCAAATTTACCCCATTCCCCACTTTTAACCATAAAATCCTATTACCAATTTTATTTCATTAATTTATTTGCTCTTTTAATATTTTAAGAAGCTAAATACATTTTAATCACAACGTAGTAAGGCTTCTTCTATCAGGTGGGCTTATGAAATGCAAAATAAGCAAAAGGAGCATTATTTTTGCTCCCCACAGAGGCAGAGACATCTTTTAACCTAACTCCTGATGCATGATGGCAACAAATGCAAAATAAACGCAGGTTCACATGTACTATAATTGTTGAGAGTTGAATGCATGTGTTCAGTTTCACTTCTGGAAATAAAATTTAGATAACTTATTACACACTTTATTTGAGTTAAAGATAGAAAACAATATACTTTTATGTAAATTGCTATGGCAATGTAGTTTACAGTAATTTTTATATATACTTCATATTATTATTTTAGACATAAGGAATAAGGCTAGTCGTATATTAAGTTTAACAATAATCAGAAAATATTCTCCAAAAGAATTTCCTGAAGTGGATTGCTAGGTATAAAGCTCATAATTGTCAAGATACTTATATTAGGGACATGAACCCAAGTCATTAAAAATAAGATATTTGTAAAAAAGTGCTATAGAAGAAGGTGCACAAAAAACATGCACTTACACATACTTTCCGAAAGGATGTAAACTACTTTTAGACACTGTCATCTCTTCAAATTTCCTTTACCAACGATATATAGCACAATTTTTGATGTCTAGATGGTGCTGTAGGAAGATGACTAAGGCAACCACATGCAGAAAAGCATGTGTGTGATGCACAGAAAATATAAAGATCACATTCCAAAAGTGAAGGTCTGCAATGACAGTTTGATCTGAAAGGTTTGGAGTGTCATGTCATTAAAAAATGAAATATATGCCACTGGAGTCATATCACAAATGGCACCTGATGTGTACACTCTACCTTTAAAATGACTTGAAACGGGCAGACATTTCTATGCTGTTTTATAGGTGGCTATGTGACTTCAGTACTTTATAATAGCCAGTCAATCTTGAGAGCCAGCTACTTCTCTTAAGCCCAAGTACAAGATATAAATATTCAAATTATGGAATGTTTAACATAGATACTCAAATGAAAAAATGACAGTCTTCAAAATTCCCCATGTTTTGTCATATTGCATAGCTGAAAATTCATCTACTACTTAGTAAAAAGTGCTCTGTTCATTCAAGCAGAATTTTGCTCCAATCTCCTTCAATTTCCATCTTTCATACTGAATAGTGGATCCACAAGTTTATTGTGCACATGCATTAGACCTTAAAGAAAAAAAGCACAGTTCTAGTTGTTTTGTTAATTTTGAACTATTTCATTTACTTCAGACAACAAAGTATTTTTTATAAGACACAGTAAGCTGTTTAGTTCCCATCTTGATAGTCAAGTTTATTAGAAAAGTACAAATAGAAATGTTTCAGAATGTCTTTTACCTACCTAGCAAATATGAATTTATAATTATGTAACAGATCTACAATGTGTACAGGTATTTTGGGAGTAAACAGAAGAGCAGTTCTTGTCTTCAAAGAGATTCAGCATGACAAATTTGAATACTGACTTAGATAATATGTTTTAATTACATCTAAAAGTCTATGTTGATCTTGATCTTCTGGCACTTCCTCTACTAGATTCCAGCCAGGGGCTCAGAACTGCTGTCTCACTCTTAATATATTACCCTATCCATTCATCTGGCAAATTATTTTCTAATAGTTTGGCATGTATATTTTTGACAAAGGTTGATTATAAATTCTACACTGAGGGAGGGTTACTAAAACAATACAGAAAACAACCTGTACTAAATCATTTAATTCAGAATAGAAATTTAGATTTTAAATCAGGTAGATTATAACTTACATTTTGTAACTGGTACATATACTTGCAGACTGCTCTTAGCTATGAAAGCTGCTTGGGAAATAGCTGATCTTCCAGTTACTCGTGTTTTAATGCCTCAGTACTATACTACTTTGGGGAGAAAAAAGTTCTAAAAAGACTGTCTTTGACCCAATTAGTGAACCAGAGATTTTATATTTTGGAGGGTAAAAATGAGTTAAATTTTCCAGGTTATTAAGAACATGGGGGGCTGGGGAAAGGCACTTACAATGCGGTTTTGCAGGAAATGGAATTACTGGATTGGAGAGAGAGGTTGCTTGTTAGTGAACAGATGTTCCTTGTCAGAAAGGCTGCAAAAAGGACTCTAAAATCCCAAGTTTGAGAAAGACTCACTTTTAAGGGACAAGCAAAGAGCACTGGGAAGTGTTTGTGTAGTAGGAGAAATTCTAACCATAAGAACAGGACTCGAAAGGAGGGAAGGGGGAAGCATTCCATTCACTAGTGCTGCAACTGAAAGTGAGAGAATGCTTCTCAACAGCCTACTTGAAGGCCATATTAAGCACCGGAAACTTCATGTCCAGTAGGAGAGGGGACAACAAAGATAAGGGTAATATCAGCTGTATGATTTAGAAGATGTAACATTTTCCGGAGTATCAGTTTGTAGAGAATCATTTTTTTTTTACTTAAATAGTATTCATCTGTCATTTGCTAACAACTTTGATTATGGAAAGAATACACAGCTTTAAAATACATGCAACTTAAAATATCAGGAAAAACATTAAAAATTCAACTCCTTTATAAAGTTTTTTCCTTTACATTGGATATATCTTTTATACATCAAGTAGGACTGCTTCCAAACTAGAAATAATTATTTTGAAAATTCTATTAATTGCTTTTTTAGGTATTAAGTCAGATATTTACTGTGACTTTAGGTAAAAATTGACAACTTTCTACGTATGAATTTTATATAAATAAATAATTGCTACTTAAGTCAAACAAATAATTCTTCTGATAAAAATGCACCAGACTTCCTGAAACCTTACCAGAAGAAAGGTTAAATGTCACAGATTCTAACCAATGTCTATACAAAGTAACTTTTATGGTTTTGACTCAAAATGAACTCATTCTACCTTTGTCAAACTACTGAGGTGGAGCCTAAATACAAAGTAAGAGAAAAAAAATTCATATGATGTCATGAAAATATACTAAAATCAAAGATAAAGCTGCTCTATTTAAAAAGCAAAAATGAAAAGCGAGAATGAATAAAATAAATCCCCAGGTATTAAACTTGTTGTCTTGTGATTAACTTGTATCTTTCAAAAGGTATATACTACTATATAGGTGTATACTGAAATAAAGTTGCATTTACTGACAGTTTCTATTGTTTTGGATCTAGTTAACCTAGATCTTATCTAGGCACTAAATAGAACCCTTTAAGATTCTGGTTGGCACTTTTTAGTAATGACAGAAGAAAGGCTAGTGATATGAATGGAATTTGAAGAGTTATGGATGACAATTTTAGGAATTTACATACTCCAGTATTTTGATATACTAGTAACTCAATGGCGGTATGAAAAGTATAAAAACTACATTTGAAATGTGTTTATTTAAGAATATTCAATTTCTCTACCCTTTACTAAAATACTATAAAATGAGGCCCATATGTAGCCCAGAATATCTAAATTCTGTCTTCATATTGAAGGAGGTATCCTAACAGAGGCTGATATCCTGAAACCTCTTCAGAAATACAGACAGCTCCAAAGTGAAAAATATTGTGTCCTCATTAGGTAATGCAGCTATCCTCTCATGAATGGTCTGTTTCAAAATTTTTCATAAGAGCTTACAATTAGATGAACTAAAAGAACTAAATACATATAAACTTCTACCACCCTTCTATTTTAAATTCTCTAACATATGTCTATATACCTTTTTTGGAAGCAGTGGTTATGATATGGGGAAAAAAGCAGATGGAAGTATGATTTTGATGTAGATGGTATCATACCTAGAGTTTATTCTGGGAGGCAGTATAACAGAATAGACAAAAGCCTATATACTCCAGAGATCAGCCTGATTTTGATTTCTATTACCCAGCTCTGCCCAAATATGTGCTGTACGACTTTGGGTAAGTAGCTTAACATCTCTGTCTGTTAAGCCTATTAATTCATTTAAAAATGGGACTATGAGTACCCATTTCATAACATTTTTGTGATAATTAAGTAAATCAAAAAGTAAAATGCATTTAGAATAGTGCCTGGTCATAGAGATATTGGCTATTATTAAATATCTTACTAAATATTCACCAAAATGTAAAAATCTGATAAAAACTAAATTGTGACAAAATCAGATTGGTACAGGCATTTATCTGGGACTTAACTAGGACTAGAAAACGGCCATGTTAAACGCATCTCCTTAAAACTGGAATTAAAATTTGTAGATAGTAAGGATTCCTTGTAGTCAAGGAATCTATTATTTGGGATGAAATCTGAAGGATTACATGGGAAAATAGAGTTAAAACTCCATCAGATGCTCTGTTTTATTCACAAATCACAAATTTTTCAGTTTAATCTGATATATTTGTGGCTTGGTAAATTAATAATTTAAATGTTAAAAATATAAATGCCTAGAAATAATCTTTAAGTGTTAAACAATAAGGAAATGTTTACATAAATTATGATTTATGTACTTGACTATCCATTAAAATGCTTCCAAATATTTAGAAGAGGCAAATGCTCATGAAACATAAGTACAAATACAAAACTATATACAAAGCACGATCAGTATTTTCTTTAAAAATAGACTATTTTATGCTTGCCAAATGTCAGTTATTTGTATAACACCTTCAAGATATTTGCCATATTCACACATTTACATGAAATATGAGTTACTGGTTTTGTTTGCATTGAATTAAAATTTAAGATTATATACTTTATTTCTGAATATGAGATGCTATAGACTGTAAGACACATCATTTTATGTACCACTGAGAAAAAAAATGCTACCTGGTAAGTTATGATCTGACACCAATTTTAAGACACAGTCCAATATCAGCAAGATCAATGTATATGAGAGCCAATCAAATATGGTAGCTTTTTTGGACCCTGTCTTAAGTAATAATATCCAAAAAATACAGCTTTCATTTATTCAGTGTATTTTCCAATAGTCATTAAAATAAATACCTAGTTACTAGAATAAAAAAGATTAAAAAGTATAATCATGTAGCAAAAGTAGCATACCTACTACCTACTTAATCACTGACCTATCTATAGGATCAACTATGTAACTTAATATCAGCTATGTAAATACAGGTGCTTTATGAAAATTACCTGTTTGTACACTTGCTTACATATGTGTAGTATGTGGAGCTGACTCTTGGAGAATGGGTTCTACATTGGGTATAGGCAAAATGTCCCTTGAAAATCTCTTAAAACCATTACATCAAGCATATGTGTTTTGTAATACACAGCTTGGTACAGTAAGGTTTCTGAATTACTGAACTAGACTACAGGAAAAAGCAAAAAGGAAAATCAACATGAAGTCCGGGCAATCAAACTCCTGCTTACTTGCAGAGTTTATTCCATACTGTTTTAACATTTAGCCATTATAACTTTAATATATGGGAATAAATTGGCTTAAAATTGTAAAGATTAAATTAGATAGTGGGAGATCTCTATTATCCACTGATTAGGTTCTAAATTTAGGTTAGAGGGGAGTGAGGGAGAGGGATTGAGGTGGGACTGGTAAACATGAAAAGAAATCCAGAATGAATAAAGATACATTTTCTTTTGGGTTATTTGGTCTTATATATTCAATATGAAAGTAAATTATTAAACCTTGGATTTCAAGAAAAAATGTTTACTGAAAATACAGACTGAAGAGATTCTTCATGAAAAAAAGAAAAAAAAAGGTACTACTTTGAAGACACTATTATCTGAGAACTTTCCATTCCTTGAAAGAACCAGCTTTGTGTTGCCACTTTTCAACACTTCACAGTGTGAGATTTAACTCCACAGTCACAGTAAGTTTCAATTTTCATCCACAACAGAATATCTCAGTCGGCTTTTGAAATTCAGTGCTCACCTTTAAAGTATTTCACAGTTTTAACTCTTAATTCTAAAGTAGCATCTTCATCACATACAAAAATAGTTCGGGGATGCTGTTGGAAAGCAGAAACAGTCCACATGTGATTGACTCCTTCTTCTATTGCTTTGTACAGGGCAAATGCCTTGTGTGCCCCTGTTATGAGGATCATTACCTGAAAAATTATGAACACCAATTGGTAAAACTTGTTCCAAATTAGTAATGAGCTCTATTTTTTTTTTTTAAAACAAGGACTTCAGCACCAATATTTTTTCTGAAAGAAAGAAAAATACATAGCTCCACATCATAGTTCAAGGTATTTATTTTTACTTTTTAAGGTAACAAGCACAAAATGTTGCTTCTAGTTTAACAAAGCAAAACAATACCTTCTTATGGGGTATTAGTGCAAACATTATAATACCTGTAATTATTAACACAGTAAATGATGTATAGAAGAAACCTGGGACGATGAAGAAAAAGGACTGTCTTGCAAAAGCAGACTTACAAATCTATGAATAATTTATACAATGTAGAATGATACACCAAATTGCTGTAGTCTAGATAAGCAATAGATATTATGTCAGAAAAGCAAAGACTCTAAAACAATAGATAATATGAAGAGTTACCAAGAAATGCGTGAGGAGCATTTCACTGAACATGTGCTATTCTAAGTTGACTCAGAATAAAAACTGGATTTAAAGAAGGATTAGGGATCTATTTAAACACAGGAACTGTCTTATAAGCATATATGACTGATATTACCCTTATAAGCTACAGAAAATCCAAGATCTTGGTCCCCAGTCCCTAACTGCCAATGAAATAATGCAATGACATGTTGCAAATGTGAATGTATGTGTCAGAATCTTGTCTTTATAACCTTTCAGCTGGAAACTGATCCCATTTAACACCTCATCTACACACACATTTTTGTAATGTAATAAATCTTTAAACATTTTTTTCCTCATTACAATTGTTTTAACAAAGAATGTTAAAACTGATTTAGTTCTAAAATATTTATAACAAACTTTGTATTACATATTTTGTAACTAGACCTAAAATGGAAGGAAATACTCTGCACTCTCCTTGAATTACATCAACTCCTCAAAACACCACCACGAGAGAAATACTATTCTTACTCATATTTTAAAGATAAGGAAACTGAGGCATATTCTGTAACTCGCCCAAGGTTTTGGTAAGATACAAACAAGCAGTTTTATTCTACAGCCCAGATTCTTAGCGATTAACAATTACATTGCCTCTTGTAAAAGTTCTAACAATTAGACAATATGAGCTAAGAGTCTTTTCATTATTGAAGCACACTCTATAAAAAGGTAATGAGACAGGTGGCAAGAAATCTCAACATCAAGTATATATACTGAGAAAAAAAAAGACAACCAAACTTTTATTGGCGAGAAAAGGTAAGTACATACCTACCATTAACGTTATGAAGGGAGTGGAGTTTAGAGGAAAGGAGGCTGCTGGAAGCTTAGTATAGGATGAAGAATTCATTATTGGTGTTTACGGCTAAAGTGTAGATAAAACAAATTGCTCTCTAAATAGACTTGATCTGTGATTAGTTATATCTGTTCTACTCTCAAGGAGATTATTTCTCATATCATGGGAAAGGACAAACTATATGGAATAATTTGGTATGCTTGTTCAAACTGCAGAATCCCTAAATTTAAATAATCAAGCTAGGTGTGGATACCAGGTGATCCTCATGTACACTAATGTTTGAGAACCAGTGCTCAGGCAGATGTTGCAGTGATACAGCTTTATGCTACTTAAGTGTAGCAGTAACACTATTTTAAAAGGTTATGAAAAAGCTAATTTAAATAATCATCAACATCTAATCATCCCATAAACTGATATAAATGATTTACAAAAATTTATAACCTCCTCCATATCCCTTCTTGGTTGGAATTTTTAAGTCAAATGTAATTTTTAATAAATGAGGAAATTAGCCTGGACAGCATAGTGAGACCTTGTCACTTCCAAAAAAAAAAAAAAAAATTGAAAAATCAGCCAGGCGTGGTAGTGTGCGCCTGAAGTCCCAGCTACTTAGGAGGCTGGGGTGGGAAGATCTCTTGAGTCCAGGAGGTTGAGGCTGCTGTGAGCTGTAATCACACCACTGCACTCCTGTCTGGGCAAAAACTGACCCAAAGAAAAAAAACTCAGTATTTGAGTAATTCTATTTGTTCTAAAAAACAGCATAAAAACCGTATTAAAACTTACATCTTGTTAAATGTAATGTATTACATAACTCAGTTTCATATTTTAGAAATAAGATTGCTCTAAAATCCTTTTCTCAACTTACTGACTATGAAATTTGAGTCCTTGAAAGGTCTTTTTTCATATACCTATGACTTTTAGGTTTCTCATATATTTTGATTGGCAGTTTGTATCTATTTGTATGTTCAAGTTTAATTGTATCAAGATAAGTTACTTATTCATCATACCTTGTCTATACTTTTTTCCTCTGAACCTGTCCAATCTGGCTACCAGAAAGGAACAGAGTTCTGGGTTTCCATATAATTTAACTACATATTACCATGAACTGACTACAGTTTGTTCTGTATTCTCAAGGAAGAAAAGATAAGTTAATCTTTTCTGTATTCTTAAGGAAGAAAAGAAAAAAAGATAAGTTACTTATTCATCATACCTTGTCTATACATTTTTCCTCTGAACCTGTCTGATCTGGCTACCAGGAAGGAACAGAGTTCTGGGTTTCCATATAATTTAACTACATACAACCATGAACTGACTACAATTTGTTCTGTATTCTCAAGGAAGAAAATGACAGCCCAATTTAAAAAAACCTTAAATTACACAGAATTGGCTGTTCAGAGCTCTTCCATGCTTAAATATACCAAATGTAGAATAGTTGCAGCCCCAGCTGAGTTCCTTTTCTCCTGGAAACCAACAGGGCTCTATCATCCTACATAACATACAGTCAAAAAGCATTTAAATCATCCTGAGAGCTCCAAAAAAGATACTGTGTAACTAGCAATGCATCATTGTCCCAGCAGTCCTTTCATGAGACACTTACAATAAAAAACAAACCATGTGATCAGTTAAGATTTTAGGACCTCAAACTGGAGCAGGAACAGGCAAGCAGCACCTCAAAAGTGGTGGTGCTTAATTCTTAGTTTACAGCTTCAAAAGACTTAATTGATCCCTAAACATATCAATGAGACTGACAAAAGTTAGCTACTGAAAACTAGAAAACAATTTATACTGCAAACAATGCAATCAAAATATCACTTATTCAGCATCATAACCCCTGCAAAATATTAATATATTGACATCAAAGGAAAAACAACAAAGAACATTTAATGCTTACTTCTCTAGCATCCATCACTGTCCCCACACCAACAGTTAGAGCCATAGTTGGCACTTTTGATAAATCTCCATCAAAATATTTGGCATTTGCCAAGATGGTATCCATTGCTAAAGTCTTTAATCTTGTCCTTGATACTAAACTGGATCCAGGCTCATTGAAAGCGATATGACCATCTGGACCAATTCCTTTCAAAAGAAATATACATACATATACACATGATGTAAATAGGTTTCACAAAGTTCAATGTGCGTTAAAGAACAACAACAAAACACTTACCTTGTTTGATTTTATACTTGAATTCCTATTACTGCATTAAAATATTTGTTTCTGTATTGATTCAACAAATGTTTCAACGTTTTCTACATGCTTAGCAATGAGCTGACATGATTCTAATAGTAAAATTAAGTATCACCTTATATTAATATAACATTTGATAATTTATAAAGCCCGTTCACATGCATCATCACAACAGATTATTAAATATTATTTAATAATCTTATGAGATGGTCAAATTAGCCATATCTATTTCCCTCATTTCCTCCACCTTTTTCTACATACACAAGGAAATTTTGATGCTCAAGAAAAATAAGTGACTTGTTCAACGTCACAACTGAGTAAACACTGAGACAGGACTCAGATCTGTCTTCTGATTCCTACTCGGACATCTTTATAGTCACACTTTAATTTACTTGGTTGTAGTCCAGATACGGCAATTAACTAGTAGACCTTTCTGTAGGATAGTTTCCTCACTTATAGAAATGTGTGGATTGGACAAGATAATGTCTAGGTGAATAGTTTTTTTTTTCTTTTTCACACTTCTGACTGTAACCCTTGTAAGAAATAACATTTGATGTTGCAATCTAGTATATATATACACATACACAACACAAACATATAAAATATAATTAAGACAAGAACTGCATGAAATCATACTTACCCTTACTAGGAACCATACAAGCTGTTTTCTATTACATTGCATTTCATTAACAAAAGGAAAATGTTGCATGTAATTGGCTATATTGATTTTATGATATAATAATGGGTGACAACCAGTTTTAAAAACACTGCTTTAAAGAGATCTAGTGCCAACTCTAATATTCTAGGATTACCTCTAAAATATAGACAGGAATATGACATTCTTATTTGAAGGAAATGGAAGGTAATTCTTTTCACAAACTTAAGAATCTTTCTATGACATACATAAATCGAGTTTTATTTATAAGTACCCTAGTAGCTAGTCACATTTCTGGCAACCTCAGATAAAAAATAAATCCGCCAATTCCGTGAGTCATTAAAATATCTTTTACATTTATATTCTGCGTATTTACTTTAATGATATCTGTATTGTACTGACAGCACACAATTTTAACAAAATTTATATAAAATATGACAGAGTAACCCAGTTTTGAAAAATGAAGAAATGAAGACTCTTTTGAAGCAGGTACAGATGCCAAAGTACAACAATTTATGAATTTCTAATAAGGAGACATAAGACCAGACCTACATGTGGTTAATATGCACTGACTGTTTCTACTATTAAGTATGTATCTGCTTATAAACATATATTAATTATAGGCATTAAATTCTCTAGATTTGTAAAAGTGTTCTGTTTCTCCTCTTAGGTATACATATCCCTAACATATTTCTCTACATATGTGTAAAGAGGGAAGGATGGGATCAGGAAAATACAAGTTTCAGGAAAAAATATGAAGTCTACTAAGATCTACTACTAGTGACCTCACTGATGATTTGGGCCTTACAGAAGTGTACAGCTAGTACAGCTAAGCTGAAATTATGAGCAAAGGTTAATAATAGAGCTGGGTCAAGATATTTGCTTGTTGGTTGTAACTGTCAAAAATTGAGGTTCCTGAAATAAAATTATTTTTTTAAATGTGGCTAATTCTTATTCAGCCTTTAAGTCTAACTATATCAGCACCTCTTGAAACATCTCTAAAACTCATTGTCTGGAGTAAATGTCATTCCTGTGTTCCTACAGTTCTAATGGTAGTGTACATATACTCTTCATGAAAGTACGGGCTTTATCTTCATCATTATATTCTTACCATTTAGAACAACAAGTGACACACAGGATGCACTTATTAAATAATGGCTGGATAAATGAATGCATGGTTGCTATTCTTTGGTCAGCTCAGTATAGTTTCTTCCACCTCCCACCTTGTTCTCTTCTGCCTTGCTCCTCTCACCAGAGGGGCTGGAACAATTTTAATTTCCTATATCCCTCTTAGGTAAAGTTACTGTGGTCTAGAGACAAGCACTTGTCTCAGGCTAACCAATCAGAATCTCTGTGTGGATCTGAATCTTGACCGGGGATACAGTAAGGAAGAAGGCATGGCGAACTGAAGTACTGGATGATAGCACTGCAGGGAGAAGATTGATGAGTTTCTACTTCTGAGATCTGAGGTTCTCTGGTTGTTTTTCCAAAGACTTGGTTGTTTCAACTTTTCCTTCAGTTGGTGAGTTAACCTAGAATCATTCCAGTTAATTTACTTTTGATCCCATTATTTCCTTTTTCTAGCAAAGCAAAGAATCCAAGCATGCAACCAAATCAGAATGTTAACACTGTCCCCACTGTCTTATTTTTACTTTTTAAAAACACTATCACCTAGGCCAAGTGCAGCGGCTCACACCTGTAATCCTAGCACTTTGGGAGGCCAAGGCAGGTGGATCACCAGAGGTCAGGAGTTCGAGACCAGCCTGGCCAACATAGCAAAATCCCATCTCCACGAAAGATACAAAAGTTAGCTGGGCATGGAGGCAGGTGCCTGTAGTCCTAGCTACTCGGGAGGCTGAGGCAGGAGGACTGCTTGAGCCTGGGAGGTGGAGGTTGTAGTGAGCCAAGATCAAGCCACTGTACTCCAGCCCAGGCAACAGAACGAGACTCCGTCTCAACAACAACAAAAAACCCAAGACACTATTGCCTTAAGATATTTTAAAAGTTTATATATTTAAGATTTTATTGTAAAACTAGATTTTTAAAATTACTTACTTATTTATTCATTTTGAGATGGAGTTTCACTCTTGTTGCCCAGGCTGGAGTGCAATGGCATGATATCAGCTCACCACAACCTCCACCTCCGGGTTCAAGCGATTTTCCTGCCTCAGCCTCCCGAGTAGCTGGGATTACAGGCATGTGCCACCACGTCCAACTAATTTTGTATTTTTTTAGTAGAGATTTTCTCCATGTTGGTCAGTCTTGTGTCGAACTCCCGACCTCAGGTGATACGCCCACCTCGGCCTCCCAAAGTGCTGGGATTATAGGTGTGAGCCACTGGGACCAGCCCTAGATTTTATTTTTAAAAATCCATGTTTGTGTATCTTATTGCTGGGGTTAAGTCAGGAATTGCATGATACACCTTACCCTTTCTCTCAACACGTTTGCCATCAAGAGGAAGAATGAGAACATTTAAGTATGTATTTCCTTCTTTTTCTTTTCCTCTTCCCTATAGGATAGGGAACTCTGCTCTAATTCCCTGGAATGAGCAATAGCAGATTAACATTTTTAAGCTCTTCTCATTCTACTGTTTCAATTCAAAGGGTAGGAGTGAAAAACCCCATTCTGGCTTCAAGCCCAAACTGCAATCTCTATTTCAACTTTACCTTTAATAAAGCTGATATTTTGATCCCATTTGGCACAGTTCTTAGAGTTTTTATTAACCAAACCCTGGAACAAAAGAAGGGTAGTCGTAAGACCCAGATGCCAATCCTCATCTAAAAATCCAATGATGATAAACCTAGATCAACAAATGAGATTCTTTCATGAATACATATCCAATAATAGGGCATCCCAAATAAGGAAAAGTTCAAAGAAAATGCAATAATCCTTCTCTCTCTATGCACAAGTATGTCCTTTAGATGGTACATATAAAATGTCAGGCATTGGATCATCCATGACTACAGTAAAGATGTTAATGGAAGAGGCATGGGAACTCTCTTAAAATATATTTGGGAGCGGGGAGGAGCGGAGAAAGAACTACAGGAAGCTTAAGACAAATTGGTTAAAAAACCAAATCAAATTATTTTAGTGGTGTCAGTGATCAACATAATTACAACCTATGCAACATATATTTCAAAAGGAGAACTGAGGTGGTTTATACTGAAGAAACATAACCCCCCCCAAAAAAATTAGCTAAAAAGAAGTACTAAATGATTAAAGTTATAAGGAAAGAGGAAAGTTCTACCAGACATCTTGAATAAGAGTTACAGGCTTAAACATTATTTTATGCTATGAATGCTTTCTGGAAGGCAGGCAAAGGAACAAAATCAAGTGTTCTTATCAGTGTTATTCCCCATAGTAAAATCGATTTCCTATCTTTGAGTCTACAAGAGGTTTGTCATATGCATACTTATGTAAGGTCAATAAATTAACAAGGGGAAAAGAAAGTCCACAAATGAAGACATTTTCAAGCAGTCACTTAATAATGAACCTCCAACAACTAAAAGCCTTTTTTCTTATAGTAAATGAGTGAAAACTTTTTTTTATATAAGCAGTTGCAGTATGTTGTAATCCAGTAATTCTACTAGATTCTGGTGTGGAGTTTAGAAAATCTAAAGATTAGATGGTCTATGCACCCCTCAGATACTCTCAAATATCTACTGTCTTAGCCTGAATATTGGAAGATACAAATGGTTAATTATCCCCAAATTGAGCCATACAGTACAAAGCAGGAGTATGCATATTTCTAGGATTACAGAAGTAGTATTAGTAAATTTTATTTAAACAGATAACCTTCTAATTTGAAAAGCAATAGTCTAACTTGGTTTCTTGCTCCAATAAACAACCATTCTATCAAGAAAGTAAATGTTATTGACTCTGCTAGGTAGAAGTAAAAACTGTCTTACAGAGAAGATTTCAATCCAGCTGGATGTCCTTAGAGGGAATTCGGTAAAAATCCCAAGGAATTCAGTAATTCTAAGGGACAATTATTTCAGCATTTACAGTTGAGAGAGAAAGAGAAGACTGAAGTAGCACTTATGGAGTACCAACTACACACACCAAGCACCGTGTAAGGCATTTTATACACGTTACAACATGATTAATTCTCACAAATTTTGGAATGGTTAATATTAATCCTCTTTTACAAACAATGTACTTATACTGAACTTCAATAAACTTTCCAAGGTCACACAGATACTAAGTGGCTAAAACAGGATACAATTTTACATCTAACTTTAAAACCAAATTTCCTCCAAAGATAATCAACTATCTCAACCATACTTGGCCACTTTAAGTATAAATTAACCTCAGTACAGCTCTATTGAAGATCAAATTCATGTAATTTTGATCAGTGTTCTATTAAGTTAATAAGTTATATACAGATAATTTACAGCATTAGTATTTTTAGTGAATATTAAAGAATATGGCAAAAAATTTTAGTTTAGTTGATGTTGTATTATTCTTATAGCAATTAGCTAGCTGACTGCGATAGTTTATACTAATAGAAAACCATATTGGTCATTATAAAGGAAAGAACTTCCTATTTTTAACTGTAGATTATGTATACCACACACACATATAAAAATTACAAGTGGAATTTGGCAAATTAAACATTAATTTTGGAATTTATGACAGTTATACAGCTTAACTCATATTAAGGCTGATATATAAAAAGTTTTACATCATTTTTAACTGATTACTCAGTAAGATGAAACAATTAAAGTGATCTACTAAAAATCCACCTGTGTCCTCATGCAATCGTTTAAACTCTGGAATTTGATAAGTAGGTTGGCTAGAGTTTTAAAAAGAATAGTAAAAAAGAAGCTATCATTTAGGTAAAGAAACATATTACTCATTTTGAAAGATGTGGTAAACTGTCAACTTTAAAGAGGTAGTTGTAAGAGTTTAACATGATTGGGATGTACCTCTCAAGGCATAATGTAAATAATTCCAGCTGTTAATTTGAAGATTAAGATGGGAATTTTAAGATTATTTCTGAAGAAAATGAAGTAAAACAGAAATCAGTAGGCAGAATTAATGGGTATTATGGACAGCCACAGGTGCTCTTCACATTACATAATGAGAAGATTTCTTTTATAAATTTAAAATTCCCTAATTCAAACACTAACAAATAGTTAATGACAAAAGGTTTTTACATACCTCCACAAAAAGATCTATTCCTCCAGCTTCCTTTAGTTTCTTTTCAAAAGCATCACATTCTGCTTGTAAATCTGCAGCATTCCTCAAGGATATGTGCATTATTAGGATCTATATCAATATGCTTAAAAAAGTTATTCCACATATAAGAAGGTAGCTTTCAGGATGATTTCTCGGAAGTCCTAAAGATGAAGTTAATAAAAATATAAGTATTCCCAGAAATAAATCTAAAGTTTATTTTCTGTTTAAGTCATAAGTGTTTATTTAATATATGTAACTTCTCTATACCATATTCAATTTAAAAGCATTTTTATGTGGAAATATATGATTATATGCCCAGTATTAATCACCTTAAAACGTATGCATTAATTCATAAAACATTTATGGAATACTATTATCTCATTTATAGGTGAACACTGAAACATAGGGATCTTCCCAAGGTCCCATCGTTCACAAAAGGAGATAGGATTCAAACACAGAAAGTCTAGTTCATGTGCACTTCATCACTATACTCTTCTCAAACACACACAATTTTAATCAATGAGACTGACTTTCATGTTAAGCTCAAAATAATCAGCCATTCAAGTGAAATGATAGTCATGTTCCTCCTCTATTCATACTATATGTGTGCAGATTATGTGGAATCACAGCACTTATTTGGCTATCATTTATGCTACCATTAAATATGTATTGCTATATTTAAATTTAACAGAGTTTCTATACATCATAGATTTCAGGCAGGCAAGTTAACACTCAATGAATTATAAAAGTTTCAGGGCTACCAATATAGCTTTGATTGAAAAACTACTTAACTAATTACCTTTACATATACATTAGATTATCCTGACAACACTGATTTTAACTCTGCTTTAAGAAAAAAGAGAATGAGAATGTGAGTAGACTGGCTTAAAGTTACATCACTGGTGAGTGGCAGAGCCCCGGATGAATGCAGATCTTCTGATTTCCAGTCCTTCATTCCTTCCACTATTCTGTGCTACTATCACAAAAATACAGGTTTTTATATAAACTCCCAATCTCATCTCAAAGCAGTACATTACATTTTAGAATATATTCATACATTAATATTATATTCAAAACATAAATTCAAATATACTAATATTCTAAAACTACATTCATTTATTCAAAATGCAACATACCCACATAATAGTCAATATCTTTACGTATAGCTTACCTACATATTCATCCATATTAAAGGTCTTCACATATTTAAAAGAAAGTGTCCATTCTTATGATATTCTATTAGTTTTTTATAGCATCCTAAAGGTGTACTCCCTAAAAGACATAAAAATTCCATTTTCTAACATGACTTAATAATCTATTAAAAAAACTTTTTATTAACTTTACCTATGTTTTTCTTAATAATATTCTGTCGTTCCGATTAGGCAATTATTAACTTAAATACATAATCGATTAACAAGTATTTAAACATTTTGGTAAACTAGAATTTGCTGAATAAAGCTGGAAATCTGTCAATAAAAAACTGAAGTTTGGAAAATTATCCTTGAGGTTGTTGGGTACTAGGATATACTATTACAAATTCTAAGATTAGAAGTTTCTAGAGTATATACCTGAATTTTTAAAAATCTCCCTTTCTGAAAACAAAATCTTGAGTTTTTGGCACAAATGATATATAAATAGGTCGTGTTGACTATTTATTCAAATCAAAAGGGAAAACAGAGCTAAATTTAAATATTGCCCCTACTTTCAAAATAGAATCTCAAACTGGCAAACACTGAGTAGGGACTTTAGCCTTACAGCTTTCTAAATGAAGCTCCTGTTTCTCATCTTTTGATAATTTCAGCATGTATCAGCTAAATGTGTAAAGTGAGAAAAAGGAAGTTATTTTTGCTTAGGACAGAATTTATAGGAAGAGGATCTTCTAATATTTCATCTGAGTTCTTGATTCTATTGTTTTATAAAATTACAGTTTGATATGTGAAAAGATGGTGCTTCATGGTACAACAGAATAAAAATAAACTAGCCACTTGATGGCCTTCACCTTTGCTTTCTAATTTGTTTTTTTTTTTCTTTTTTCATTTTAACTTCAAACTGAAAGGCCAGATTGCATTCTTTTTTTTTTTTTTTTTTTTTTTTTTGAGACGGAGTCTCACTCTGTTGCCCGGGCTGGAGTGCAGTGGCCGGACTCAGCTCACTGCAAGCTCTGCCTCCTGGGTTCACGCCATTCTCCTGCCTCAGCCTCCCGAGTAGCTGGGACTACAGGCGCCCACCACCTCGCCCGGCTAGTTTTTTGTATTTTTTTGTTTAGTAGAGACGGGGTTTCACAGTGTTAGCCAGGATGGTCTCGATTTCCTGACCTCGTGATCCGCCCGTGTCGGCCTCCCAAAGTGTTGGGATTACAGGCTTGAGCCACCACGCCCGGCCCAGATTGCATTCTTATAACAAGTTATCTGGCCCTCCCAATCCTAGTTGGAGTACTGATTCCTAGTTAACCCACCATCACAAAACAAAACAGTGCAAAACAAAAGGCTGCACACAAAATTCCACCCAAGTATCATACAGAAATCTGATAAAACTAAACAGTCTCTGACAAAAACAAATACAAAGGAAATTCAAGATAGTAAAAAGACTGCCTCTCATTGAGATGACAGAATAGACAAGGCTATAAATAAATACCACACAGGTTCACAGAACAGAAGAATAAAAGATTTTCTAAAAGCTTAGTACATATGTTGTTTTAGATTACAATTATTAATTTAAAAATTATGTAGTAAAATTTACATTTCTTTCTCAACAAGCTATAGCCCACTAACATGAAACCTGCCTAAAAGATGGATAAATATGCTTTCCCTCTTCCTTCTGGAAGGATAAATGAATCTCTTCTCTCTTTTAGTGTCAAGAGACGAGTTATAGGATTCTCTCAATTTAAGGATATATGAATAAAAAGGTGATCTGTCACAACTGAGGTGACAAAAAAATTCATTTTCTATTTTGTAATCAATGTGGCTAAAAGACTGAAGAAAAAAGAACTGTTAAACAAACTTAATTTTAATATTTGCTTTGTAATAGTCATTACTAACACATTTAGCAAGTACCTACTATGATTTATATAAAACAAAGATTAAGACATTTTCTTTCCTGTAAGAACTCACAGTATAAGGATAAGCAGTACAAAATAGCGGTAACACAGGAAAAAACGCTATAATCTAAAAGAAGTTTGAGTATTGCAGAATATCAAATAAAAAGACTACAATCTTGCTAGTTGGAAGAACAATAAAAGAAAATGGCATTTCAATTCAGTCTTAATGAAGGGATACAATTTCGACAAGAGGAAACTAACTCAGAGCAGAGCAAATATGGAGCCGGAGATTCAATGATGACATCTGTCTACCATGTGGGCTAGATGCTGTGCTGATGTTTTTATATATTACCTCACATAAAGCTCACAACCTTGAGAAACTGGCATTATCTTTCCCATTTTGAAGACAGAATAAATGGGTCAAAAAGATTAAGGAATTTGCCAAATATCATATGGCTGTGAACCAGGGATTCAAATCTAGATACGTCTGGTGCCAGAGCTCATACAGATTCCATTAAATAACATGCGAGGAATATGAGTGAAAGCAAAGCAAAGCAGCCAGCAAGTTCAAGCCTATTCTTGAACTGCAAGCAGTCAAATCTGCCTAGCCCAGTTCTGGTAAGGAAATGGTGGGAATAAGTTTTGGGAGCAGATCAGGCTCACAGCATACAGGCTTTAAATGTCACCCTCATTAAGATCACATGAGTAAATATAAAATTGAACAGATATTGCCCAGAAATTGAGCTTGATGGGGAGATAATTACAATACAGCCTGGTACTAGCAATTACCGACATGTATGTTTCAAGTCTCAAAAGCAGTGGTGGAAGGGGACATAATTAACCTTGTCAATGGTCCATGAAGGAGAGTAATGGAAAAATTTCAACAAGGGTTTTCCAGAGATACTCCCTTGGCAGGTATATTACTAGCAGTTATGCTATCCAAAATAAAGCAAAGCTGTAGATCTAAATACACAAAAAGATGTTTAGGCACTGCTGACATTTAAGACTCTCTAAGTCTTTTGTCCCCATTCAAATTACTGTTTTTTTCTGCATCATAATTAACACAATGCCATTAACAGAGGTAGGCGGAGTGCAACTAAGTATAACAGCATAGAAACTATACAGAAACCACATTCAACCCCAAGGGCTCACATATCAGAACTGAGGGTGCTGGGGGGTGTAGTACTGGTGTGGTCCAGTGAAAAAAGTCACCTTTTGCCATTCTCACCAAGATCTACTGCCCTGGACCAAAAGAGAAAAAGCAAAAACAAAACAATCAGCTTGAAGGGTACCATTCATGGAAATTACTCAAGTGGGAAAAAATTACAATTGTAGTTTTTATGTAATTAGCATGTATGAGGGGAGGAGTTGGAGAAAATAGTCTGTTTAAATAAATACTTACAGAAACTATAAATTGATAGACTATTTACAGTATACAAGGGACTTACACAATACACTATCTTAGCTGACTCTCAAAACAGCATCTTAAGTTATTATCCATATCTTTCTTATAGGTAAGGAAAACAAGGCTTAGGGGTATAGAACAAATGCCTTGTAAGTCAATAAGGAGCAACTTTAGTTCCAGGTCTAATACTGTGTGAAAATCATGGGTCAAATAAAGTGTCATAAGATCAATGACACGACCTGGTTGTTTTTAAGAGCATGCTTAATGGAAAACTTAATTCAATAAAATATGTAATTATGCTTCTCCTTAAACTGTGATGAAGACATATTTTTCACTTGTAATATATCTATAATAGAAGCAACATAAATAGTAAAAGGCTAATAGCATTACATAATATATAACTTCTATATTAATAAGGATTTATAAGGCATGTGAAGTTAAATTAAAAGGCAACAGTACATAACTTAGGTACCTCTTAATGATTAATAAGAAAGCCAATCAATTAAAAACTTGTATGAATGATAAAAGCAATGCTCCCCAAAACAAAGGAGTACTAGAAAAATGTACAAAAAACATGAACAACACTTAAGTTCACAATATATCCTATTGCATTTTGGAGTGATAGGTGAGACTAAACTTTGGCACAAGACCTAGTAACACACTATAGATAGTAGATTTTATATACATGCATTTTTCTGGCCTTTTATACTACGATGTTCAATTAGTGATACGGCAAAAATGAATGGGGAAAGTATCTTACATAAGAGAAACCCTTCAATTCCCACCAGAATTAAATGTGGGTAACATCAGAATATAAAATGGAAAAAGTAGTTAATTACCTGTTGGTAAACCCAGTGTAAAATATCTGTCCTGTCCAGGTTTGAACTGAATGATGCGATTACAGATGTACTTGGCTGCCCATTCACTAGCCAAGTCATAGTTATCAAGAATTACAAGCCTCATTATGGCGACGCAGAGCTTCCAGAACAAGAAGGTTCAAACCTGAGAAAAGTCCATTTAGAACACTTTACATAATAAATAGATAATTTAAATTTAATAACTTTTAAAAGATGTAATAATAAATAGAGCACTGAAACAGAATATAGTGATGATTTTTAAAAGTACATTACTGAAGAAGGACATGCACATATACAATCTGAATTTTAAAAATAGTAATAATAGCTGTTCTCATTTGAGCAGACACGGAGTTTAAGGCAGTGGGCTAAGTCATTTAAAAGTATAGTTAGCCTTCTGTGGATTCCATATTCGAGGACTCAACCAACCAAGAACTGAAAATATTCAGGGGCAAAAGATGTTTGCATCTGTATTAAACAGATACAGACTTTTTTTTTTTTTTGGTCATTATTCCCTAAACAATACAGAATAACAACTATTTACATAGTATTTACATTGTATTAGGTATTATAAGCAATCTAGAGATAAAGTATATGGGAGTAGGTGTGCAGGTGATATGCAAGTGCTATGCCATATAATTTCAGGGACTTAAGCATCTGTGGATTTTGGTATCTGAAGGGGGATCCTGTAATCAATCCCTAACAGATACCAACAGACACCACCCACAGATACCAGGGACAAGTGTACATATATTAATCCTAACAGCCATCTTGTGAAGTAATAAAATGCCCAGTTGTAGATGAGGAAATGGACTCACATGATTTGACTAAGGTCACACAGGTAGTTAAGCACAAGGTCAGAATTCAAATTGTAACAATGGGATCACACTAGACATGTTATTTTAATAAGAGAATTCAACAGAAGAAAAAAGAAAACAAAGTGAACTAAATAAACTGATCTCTGGAGGAGAAATTTCTTCACAAAAAGCAATTTTAGTTCCTCAAAAATTGTTCTAAAGTTAAGAAAATTATACATATATTAAGAGATCAGTCACTTAAAAGCTACGTAATTCCATTTTACACAGTGTAGGTTAATACCATGAAAGATGTGGAAATCAGCATTCTTACAGTAATTCACAGCTTCTGATATCTGTAAGACAACATTGTTTTCCTTTTTTAAAAAAAAATGGTACTAAATTTAAGGGGTACAAATGCAATTTCGTTACACGGATATATTGTTTAGTGACTAGGTCTGGGGTTTTCGTGTATCTATCACCTGAATAATGTACATTGATCCTAGCATTTCTCATCATCTACCCACTCCTACTCCCCAACCCTTCTGAGCCTCCAATATCTATCAGTCTGCTTTCCATCAACCATGTGTACACATTATTTAACTCCCACTTATAAATGAGAACATGTGGTATTTTTCTTTCTGTTTTGGAGTTGTTAATGGCCTCCAGTTCCACTCATGCTACTGCAAAGGACACAATTTGATTTTCAACGGCTGAATTTCGCGGTGTATATATACCACATTTTCTTTATCCAATCAATTCATTGATCGACACTCAGGTTGATTTCTTATCTTTGCTAATGTTGTTAATGGAAGGAAGGTCATAAGTGTGAGGTGTCCAACTCCTTGGCATTTGAACAAAGAACTGCACAAAAAGAAGGGAAACACAGGAATGAAGCAGCGAAAGCAGGGATACTGAAGCAAGAAAGCACTCCATGGGGTGGGAGTGGGCCCAAGCAAAGCAGCTCAAGGGGTCCGGTTACAAAGTTTTCTGGGTTTTAAGTATTCCTTTTGAGGTCCCTTAACAGTTACACCTTATCTGCATGAAGGATTTGGTCCGTGGCTAATTAAAGGCTGAGGTGAAATTGGCTCCCTATGCAGATGAAGGGATGGCCCATGCTCAGTCCACCGCCAATCCAAGGCACATTCCCCTTCCACCTGAGAGGTGGCGGAAGGTAGTCGATTGTAGGGAGGGTAGCCTTTGGTCCTTTGCTACTTGGGTATGGGGAGATGGGTTTTTTCCTTTTGGTTCAGCTTTAGGAAGTTTCCGTTAATTGGTTAACTGGCTTTAGGTTCCCTGCCCCCCACACGCAGGTGTTTTCTCTGTCAGGAAGTCAGCACAAATTGCCTTAGATTTCCTGCCCCCAGACCTTGGTGTTTTCCCTTGATTCAGCTTTGGGAAGTCAGCACGAATTGGCCTTAAGTTCCCCGCCTCCAGACCCTATTCTACTGCCTCGCTGTCAATAGCGCTGAGATAAAAATGAGTGCGGCTTTTTGACATAATGAATTATTTTCCTTTAGGCAGATACCCAGTAGTGAGATTGCCAAATGGCAGTTCTATTTTTAGTCTTTTGAGAAATCTTCATACACTCTTTTCTACAGAAGTTTGAACTAACTGACATTACCACCAACAGTTATAAACGTCTCCTTATAACATTTACTCAACATTCTATAACAATTCCCATAATCCTTAGATTTTAATTCTTTAGTTTTATATTTAAATGCTTCAGGCACCAATACGAAGCTTTTATAACATGGTTTCAGCATTCCTGACTTTTGTACCCACACACTTTACATACAGTAATAAGTCAAATTTTTCTAAATTAATGAGATTAAAGGTCTTATTAAAATAAATGTACGGAATCTAAATGTCTTTAAGAAGATAACACTTTCGAATTCTGACACACAACAAAATATTATGGTCACCATGATCTAGAATTCTCCGCCCAATAACAATTATTTATTACAGAAAATAAATTACATAAGTCATAAATTCAGTCCAACAAATGGACTCAGCCTCCACTTAAATATATCCATCATCTAATGTCAAAAACAATTTTAGACTTTAAGCAAGAATCAGAAGCAATTATTGGCTGTCATGACCATCAAAAGATACATTTACTTCTAACAAGAATATATGGCAAGCTAATTGCTAATAAAATGGGGGAAAAAAAAGTAAGGTAAGGAGGACGAGAAGCATTAGAGCTTTTCAATGTCTTCTGCGTCCTGGGCATGTTATTTTTCTCATTTCAACACACATTTGAAGACCTATTATATACTAAGCACTGCTAGGTTCTGTAGACACAAAAATGATTAAGAATTCTATTGTCAAAGTGCTTAGAATCACTTAATTGTCTCTGAGATTGAAATTATTATTCTCACTCTTCAGATACAGAAAACTGCAACTACAAGTTTATTGCTGACGTTAAAAGTGGCCCAGGGAGCTGACTTTAAAACTAAGTGTATCTGACTCAAAGACCCATATGCCAAAGATGTCTTATCAGTTGAGAATCACTTAGGATGCTAGTTAAAAATAATAGATTCGCAGGTCCCTCTCCCTAGACACAGTGTTTTCAAAGATTTGGAAGTCCAAGGAATCTCTGCTTTTGCAAATTATCACAGGTGATATTCATAATCAGGTGAAATTTGTTAAGAACACCACACACCTCACTGAAACGAATTTCAAGCAAGTCTCTCAGACCAAGGTACAGGCAACTTTTTGTTTTATTGAACTCTCTGGAGGGCGCAGAGTCATCTCCAAAAGTCCCAAATGAATCACTTCACCCAGAAGAAAGAAGAATTTCTTCACACTTAAGTTTTTAAGATTTGACTTTTCCAGTTTTTGCCAATCCTCAGAGATCCAAATTACTATGGCCTTATGCAATTCCCTGGCATCACGACAAGACAGCATCAAAAAACAGAGCACCACCCTTTCCCTCGTCTTTCTTCAGGTGCTGATTCATTTTGGATGTGCATCGCTAGGAAAAAGGGCTGCTGAATATAAATCGCAAAACTTCAAAGCTGGATGGCAACTTCCACACGCGTGAAGTTACACAACTAGTTAATGCGGGGCCAGGACCAGAATCTACACTTGCAGAACCTCTGCTCCGAGCTTTTCCTTACTCAACCTGACCTAACCTCAACGGGTAAGGGTGGCCTGGCCGCGCGTGTGGGACCGACCAGAGGAGGGACAAGAGACAGCAGAGAAGGCTATGGGTCCAGCCCGGGAGGCGGGGACTGTAAATACCCTCAGCGGCGCTTTTGCCTGGCCCTCACTCGGCAAACGACAGCGAATGCAAATGAGGATGACTGTTAGGAATTTTTAACTAGTATAGGGAAAGGTGTCAGGAGGAAGCCGCGAGAGGAGAGGACAGGGACGCCTCCTCCCGTAGGCACAAATCCTGAGAGGACAACCAGGTCCGCGACGGGCAGGACGGGGACCCCACGCCCCCCAGCCTCGAGGTTCCTGAGACCCCATTCCGCCCCGGCCCAGCGTCCCCGTCTCGGCACAAAGCCCGCACAGGGCGAAGTCGCCGTTGGGTCCCCGGGCCCGAGTTCCCTTCTAGGCGCTCCCTCAGTCCCCCCGCCTCTAAGCTTACCGGCAGACCCAATGGCTCTTCCGACGCTGGAACAGCGGGAACAAGCAACACCCAACCACCCGCGAGCGACCCCGGCGAACCAGTGGAGCGCGAATCCCAC